>NC_091070.1:16681875-17014062 GCF_032405125.1 Capricornis sumatraensis | reverse complement strand
CGCCACAGGAAAAAAGGACCCATTGGTGCTATCAGTAACCATGCGAGCTAGCCCTGTGCCTGCACCAGCCGTTGTGCAGACAGACAAAACTCAAGGCTGTCTGTTGCTGCAGGCCACCTCGGGTGTGTGCCCCTCCTGGCTAGCAGACGCAGGCACCTGTCCCCGAGAAGGACTCACAGACCCCAGGTCAAGGGGACACGGAGGGAACCCCTGCAGAGCGTCGGCAGAGGTGGTTGGGAAAGGCGAGGACCCCAGCGCTCCCAGAAAGGCCGAGCCTCCGTGTCGCCTCCCCTCAGCGGCTGGGGCAGCTCCCACCACTGAGCTCCTCTAACAACCGAGGGCAAGTGCAGCAGGCCCCCACCCTCCTCTGTGACCGAGCGAGCTGCTCAGGGTAGGGGGCTGCCAAAGGGGGCCGTGGGGGGGAAGGCGGGAAGGGAGGGGGCGAGGGAAGGACTAGGCTGGGGGGTGACCGACTCCTCCACACGCTGGGGGGCGGCACGCGGCAGCTTCTGGCTGATGGTTCTGTGTCAGGGTCAGCAGTCGTGTCTGTGGCGTGCGCCGCCTGGAGGTTCCGGGAAGCCACAGGAGCCGAGCAGATGGCAGGGAGAGCGGTCAGAACATGCCGAAGCCCTCGCAGCCCTCGCTGATGGCCAGCTGCAGCATCCTGTGCACCTCTTCGTAGGAGTCATACGTAGGGAGGCACAGCTGGTTGAAACTGCAAGGCCGAAGGGAGGGAAGTGATTAACTCATACGAGCAGACCATGCCAGCGAGGGCTGCAAAGATAACCCTCTGTGACAGCCTGCGCCGGGCCATCGGATACCCACCACGTGTGTGCAGTTGGGAGCGTGCTGTGGGTCGGGGCCGCGATAATCTGGAAGGAGGGACAGAGGGCAGCAAAGCCTCCAGGTGGCAGCTGAGAGGAGCCTGTGGTGAACTGCAGTAGCCGAGCCAACTCTTCCTGCGTCAGACTGGAAACCACAGTCCAAAACCACCTCATGACCTGTGGGGAGAGCACGAGGCTGGGGTCACACCCAGGTGTCACTGTGGATCTGACCCCTGGGGGAAGGAACGGGATGCTCTGAAGTGGGAGGAGGGGGCCCCGGTAACTTGCACGCAGCTAGAATCAACAACCTCTCTAAAAGGGAGTGATGCGGACACAGCCAGGAGGGCAGTCCCTGACTGCTTGGTTCTCTCTCTCCGGCTTTTCAACATCATTGCCTCTGTGGACACAGCATCCTAAGTCGCTTCAGTTGTGTCCGACTCTGTGTGACCCCACAGACGGCAGCCCACCAGGCTCCCCTGTCCCTGGGATTCTCCAGGCAAGAACACTGGAGTGGGTTGCCATTTCCTTCTCCAATGCATGAAAGTGAAAGTGAAGTCACTCAGTCGTGTCCGACTCTTAGCGACTCCATGGATTGCAACCTACCAGGCTCCTCTGTCCATGGGATTTTCCAGACAAGAGTACTAGAGTGGGTTGCCATTGCCTTCTCCGCTTATATATCTATTTGTATATAAAAATAAATATATATTTAAGTACACACTGCTGCTGCTAAGTCGCTTCAGTCGTGTCCGACTCTGTGCAACCCCATAGACGGCAGCCCACCAGGCTCCGCCGTCCCTGGGATTCTCCAGGCAAGAACACTGGAGTGGGTTGCCATTTCCTTCTCCAGTGGACGCAGCATGAATAGCCCTTAAGGACGAGGGTTCCCATCTGTCTGGATGACCATCTGCCTTTCCCCACAATGTATTGCTTTTGCCAGTTGACATGTCTGCTTCTCAGCTTTTTCCCTCTGAAACTTTTTCTGTATAATATGGTACAAACTCAACTGAAAGAATTTTGGCTCACTTACCTTTTCTCTGAAATGCCATGAGCCACCAATGACCACTGCATGGGCCTTGAAGTCAGACACACTGATGTCCCCAGTCCCACACATCAGCAGCTGGAGAAGACAGTCAGGTGTTTACTGAGACAGTCAGAGAGGTGAAGTCCCATCATAAGGTCAAAATATGTTAACATGCAAAGTGTGGAATACAGAAACATCAATAAAAAGATGTATGGTGAGGTCCTAATCCAAGAATACTACTTTAGGAAAATCAATTATAATAGGTCAATGGTTCCTAACCAGTGCAGTAAAACTCACAGAGCTTTAATACATAGAGAGAGATAGATAGATGCCTGTGGCCTTACCCCAGACCTAGTGAATCAGAATCTCTAGGGACAGGTTACAAGCTTTTGTACTTTGAAAAAGTTTCCCAGGTGTTTCTGATAGGCACCCCTCATTAAGAACTGCTGCTACATATATTATTTTGATGAAACAAAGGACAAAAAGGGAACCAAGTGTTTACTGACTGCTCTGGATGTGGCCTGGGAATACCAGGGGGGAAAGCAGGCCCTTCCCCTTTGATGAAGACCCCAGCCCCATTTACGAATTTGTTAGGTGGCCTTTCCTTTCCCCCAAATCCACCCTTTCTTTTATGGACTGAACTTTTACTACTGTGCCTTCAGCTCCACCTCTACTTGATCAGATAAATGAAAAAGAATGCCAAAAAATGAGAACATTAATGACATCAGAGCCCTAAACATCTTGTTGATGTCCTAATTTGGTTCAGGATCCAGCAAGTTACTTAGCAGACTATGAGTACTCATCCAATAGCTGTAAAGGCAGTCCTAATCAAAAGACAAGAGAAGCCCAAATGAAGCCTGAGAAGCTTGGTTCCTTCAAAAAGAACTTGCTAACGAGTAACTAACAGCAGGACGGGGAGCAATCCTGAAAGGCTTCGCCTTCCTCCTACGCACGTTACCAACTGTTAACAAATGTTTTGCTTCAGGATAAAATCCACCAGTGGCTGTTTCTCAGCCCGGAAAATGCTGGCACTAGGTGACAGGTCTGCCGGAAACTTCGGGACTGCGTTATTTGGATTTTATACCTAAAGGTACAAAATCTGCTGAAAATTATGTAAGACGTTGATTCTTGTTCTCAAAGCCAGTTCAGTTAATAAGTTAATAAGGTGCAAGACTCCCTGAAACTCCTGTTTCGTTTTTTTGGGGGGAGGGGGAGGGGGCATACCTCATGGCATGTGGGATCTTAGATCCCCAACCAGGGATCAAATCCATGCCGCCTGCCTTGGGAGCACAGAGTTGTAACCACTAGACCACCAAGGAAGTCCCCTGTCTCCCCATTTTTAAAGAATTTCCTCACTGCAGCAAACAGTTTACAGAAACTTTAATAAAGGCTATGGGACTGGTTCCAAATAGGAAAAGGAGTATTTCAAGGCTGTATATTGTCACCCTGCTTATTTAACTTCTATGCAGAGTACATCATAAGAAACGCTGGGCTGGAAGAAGCACAAGCTGGAATCAAGATTGCCAGGAGAAATATCAATAACCTCAGATATGCAGATGACACCACCCTTAGGGCAGAAAGTGACGAGGAACTAAAAAGCCTCTTGATGAAAGTGAAAGTGGAGAGTGAAAAGGTTGCCTTAAAGCTCAACATTCAGAAAACAAAGATCATGGCATCTGGTCCCATCACTTCATGGGAAATAGATGGGGAAACAGTGGAAACAGTGTCAGACTTTATTTTTGGGGGCTCCAAAATCACTGCAGATGGTGACTGCAGCCATGAAATTAAAAGACGCTTACTCAAAAAATGAAAAATAAATAAAAGACGCTTACTCCTTGGAAGGAAAGTTATGACCAACCTAGATAGCATATTCAAAAGCAGAGACATTACTTTGCCAACAAAGGTGCGTCTAGTCAAGGCTATGGTTTTTCCTGCGGTCATGTATGGATGTGAGAGTTGGACTGTGAAGAAGGCTGAGAGCCAAAGAATTGATGCTTTTGAACTGTGGTGTTGGAGAAGACTCTTGAGAGTCCCTTGGATTGCAAGGAGATCCAACCAGTCCATTGTGAAGGAGATCAGCCCTGGGATTTCTTTGGAAGGAATGATGCTAAAGCTGAAACTCCAGTACTTTGGCCATCTCATGCGAAGAGTTGACTCATTGGAAAAGACTCTGATGCTGGGAGGGATTGGGGGCAGGAGAAGGGGACAACAGAGGATGGACTTGATGGACGTGAGTCTGAGTGAACTCCAGGAGTTGGTGGTGGACAGGGAGGCCTGGCGTGCTGCGATTCATGGGGTCTCAAAGAGTCGGACACGACTGAGCGAATGAACTGAACTGAATTGAACTGATGGGGCGTTAAAGCTAATAACTTGCATTATATGTATCACGTGTGAGCAGCAGGTAAAAACAAACTGGTTTTACTTTTTGCCTATACTCAAAGTTCATGGAACTTCAAGTCTGCTCATTATAGCAAGGTATTTACCATCTTACAGTGCATTCCAGTTGTCACAGGATCTAAGGGAAGAATATATTAACTCCGTAGTGTTGCCACCAAAGCTATGACAGGCCTCACATCCTTTGGACTGTCTTCACTAGAATGTGGCTCCATGACCCCTCAGTTCCTCAAAAGCACAGGCCATATACGAGGTACTTGATATAAATAGTCTCTGAACAAATAAATGCTTCTAAAGCCATAAATCAACTTAAAAGGTCATAGGATTTAAAAAGACTGTACAAGATACCAACATTCTTTACTACTCAACCAGTATCAATAATATTTGATGAGTAAACAGTCATTATTACTATTCATCAATAGTTATTCCACATTCGTTTTTAAAAGCTGGAGAAAGGGTCCATGCATGGAAGAGTAACAAAAGTGAAAATAACTCTCACAGGGCTTTCCTACCGCATCTCATAACAGAAGGTGCAGGAAGCTGGTTCCTGTGGGCATAACAAAATAGCAAGCCAGGGACAGGGAGTTCCAATTGTGAGCACTTACCTCAAGCTCATTCTCATCAAAAATAGCCAAGAGGTTTTCAGGGACTAATTCATTCAGGCCTGAAACAAAATATCCAAGTTAAAGCTATATCCACACCATGTGATACAGGTATTTACACCTCAAAGCCAAGAGTCAACAGAATCCCACCTTTTAGGAAATGTTCCACCTCCTCTTTCACTTGGCTGGCCAGTCGATACTGGGCCAGCAAATTTAAATAGAAGATTTTATTTGCGTTGGTGACGGGGGTTTGAGCTCCACCTGTCATAAGTTCTACAACCTGAAAGAAGCAAAAGACAGTAAAAGCGTGTGGATGGGATTTTAAAAGACGACAGCCACCCGCATGTCCCACAAGCAGCACGTTATTGAACTGCACCACGGTCACACGTTCCTGCTCTGCATTTAGGTTCTCAACACACTCGGTTTTACTCAGGAACTAAACTTCAGGGTTCCTACCACTATTGCTGTATTCTACTCACTACTGTTTCTGAAGCGGGTGTCTCAGGGAGTCTTCTCCGACCTGGTCAAATAGTGGCTATGCAACAGGAAGATATGTATGTTTCCTTGTTAGCAACATTTTAACATTCCTCTGATCCAAAATTAAACCATTACTGACTCTTCTCTTAAACCCCTGAGACAAATGAGACTCTATAAAGCCAGATAAACAGTAAAGAAGCATAATCTCAGAAATTCCAAGACATGCACAGATGTTCCCCTACATTCTTCTATTTCTAACATGAGGCAATAGAAAAAGCCATGGCTTGATACTTGGAGACTAACTTGCTATGGGGTTTCAGTCACTTAGCTATTTGGACTCCTAGTTTTTCTATCTGTGAAGAAAAGGCTGAACTGTATGATTTTCAAACAGAACTGGCACCCTCCTCCAATAAGCAACTCCTAAGGGAGCTTTGAGGAAGCCCTGAAACACAGTTTAAAGCCACCCTTGAAAACCTATGCACAACGAGCAAGATTGTCTTCACAGGTGAATGAAGGCCTCCATTTAGTTACAAGATCAGATTTTAAGGTCCTGACCATGGCATAGGAGGGACAGAACTCTGGTCCAGAGCAAAGATTCTCAATTGATCTAAACATGTTAGACTTTTTCTATTATTGGGCACAGTTCTGGTTATTTTTATTTTACATGTGTAAGCACTTCTAACTATTAGCCTAAGTAGTAAATGACTAAGATTTAATATTCATATCAAATCCAATTAAAATCAGTACTCCCCTAGGCCCCAGACCCTAATTCAGTCTTCTATTGTCTTGAGATGCCTTGCAGTGCTGGGTCAAGAAAACGGGCTCCACCCATACAAGTGTGAAGGCCAGCAGCTAAGACCCTCACAGGGCTCACAAGGGTATCTGATTATCAGTTCAGTGCTATCAGTGATCACAAACTTTAAGTCATTGCTATTTTGCTTTCAATTATTTACAACTGCAACTTCAGGTTTGTCATGATCATTTGATATTATTTAACCCCAGAATGCAAACAAAATCACGTGTGCATCAGAAATACTTTTGGCCGTTTTCTAATAAAAACCTTAAAAATAAACGGGCACAGTGTTAAAATGGGAGTCAACTACCTCCCTGCCCCTAATGTTGAGACAGACACTGTCATCCCTTCCAAAACTGCCTGTGCAGTGACACTTCACTATCACTTCATTCTTTTTCTACTGGAAAGGAGGGACTAGGGGGAAGGATGGTATATGTGTCTCTGGCTCCATTTAAACAGGCCAAGGCCATTCAATGTGGGATACACTGCCCCAAAGCTACGCTGTCCAACACAGCTCACTGGTCATAGGTAGTTAATTTAGAAATTCAGGTATTTGGTCATACCAGACACATTTTGGGCGTTCAAAAGTACAAACAGAGAACACTTCCATCATTGCGAAAGCTCTACTAGACAGCCCTGATACAGAGGAGGCTGAGAAATGGGACCCACAGGCTTCAGTTCTCTGTCTCACCTTATCCAATTGACCTGATTTATTATATTTCTCTTCTGCAAAGACCAGCTCCATCTCACTCATGTCATTGTTGAGGATGAAACAAACTTTAGATTTGTAGAATTCTGGGTCATCTGTTTCAAAGTACTGAGGAGACAGAAAGACACAACACAGCATGACCACTCTCACCCAGAAATAAAATTTATAACTGCTTGGAACCACTTACTCCTTCAAACCTCAAGAATAATAAACAGAGGGTGGAGAGATTCCAGAGTTAATGGCCAGGGGATTTAGCAGAAAACACACACCCAAGACCTTACCTTGTAATGCATACGCAGTCCTATGATTTGGGCCAAGAAAGAACGGGTGAAGCGAGCTCGGACCAACTGCTTGTAGGCTCCTCCTAGAGAGGACTCATAGAGACACTTGCCCACCAGGCGCCCTGCAAACTCATACATCTTTAGGCGCAGATGAGTGGGGCGATTAGGGTTAGGGTGCACCTGTCAAAGAGAGAGATTGAAAGGTCCTGGGTCGTTTTTCTTCAAGCCTAGTTCTGGAAAGATTCTCCCTCCACAACTCTACTCCAAAGGAGCAAGAATTTCAGTGTTAGGATCAAGGAGCCCATCCAAATGGCATTGTTTGGTAGCCACCACTGAGTAATTCAAAGTGACTGGAGGATAAAGGACAAAGATCGACTTACAATAAACTGAAGAATCTTCTATTGATTTTGTGGTCCCTGGCTACAAACAGAAGTCAATCAGTGGATGATATAATGCCTCTTCCCTAAACCAGAACCTCTTTCAGCCAGAGTCTACTTCCCTACTCCCCTAGTCAAATACCTTGTACAGAGTTCAATTGCTTCACGGATGTTCTGAAAAAAGTGGCTTAATTATTAAAATACTAAGGAGTAGAACAGCCACTGCACTACAATGCTTTTATTCATCTGTCTGCATTTTCTCTTAAGAGATGAAATAAGGAAGGCAACAAGGAGGGAGGTAATCTGATTAGTTCAAATTCTTACTAGTCTCTCCATCATAACACAATCCACATTTTGCTCCCACCCCCGGGGAAGTCACAGACTCACTAATGCTTGGTTGGTGTCACTGAATCGGGTGAAGAGTTGATTGGTGGTGTCAAATAGTGCTTTGCAGATTAACTCAAACCATTCCCGACGAGGCCCTCCCCAGTCCAGAGCTGGAAAGTATAATAAAAATAAAAAGTAATGCTGGCTCATCACCTTTTATCATTTTTGTTCATTTAATCATCATTTTATACTCTGATCCCTCTTCCCTCCATTCCACCACCTTGGTGTCCCATATTCCAACCCACCTTAACTGTGGACATTTTTTTTTTTAATCCCACCTCATTCTATAGGATTAAAGGTATTCTGATCACTAAGCTGATACACTCTAGCATGGGAAGAGATCCCAGGAACTGCTGCTTCTCCTGGTACTACAAAGGTTACTCTGCCCTTCTGCTTCAAACTCATAAGAGCTCACCCTCCAAATCCTTGTCCGTCTGTGCTCTACAAGCTCAACCAAGCCATCTAGCCAGTAAACACCACCCTTTTGGACTTGACTCATGACTTCTTTTTCCCAGGGCTGGAGCAGGGGTGGCAAGCATGTGTAGGAGGGTTGTTTTCAGTTTCTGTGGATGTACTATAAGGAGATAGGGAGGAGTGGGAAGGAGAGTTAAAAAAGATGAGTGGGTAGTTTCAAAACTGACCTTCTTCATCCTGAAAAACCACTTCAAAGTTCTTGCTCCAATCTGAGATGGAAAAATTCCGAGTGGCTTTCAGAGACTGAAAAGCAGTAAAAGAAAAGAAATTGTCAGAACACTGGCCAGCACCTCTGGGTGTTAAAGACAAAAACACGAGAACATTACCCCTGTCCATTTAATAGTCACAAGTTTTTGAAGGCAATATATTACTCAAAAATAAGCTTTAATAATACCACCTTAAATTTAAAATGCACATATCTCCAGAAGAAATTTAAGATAAAAAAAGTCAAATTCATATTTATACCATTGCCTGGCTGGAAAGTTGAAACTTTATTTTTTAACAGTCCTCATTTTATTGATGAGAAAACTCTTAAAAGAAATAAAAATGGTTCAAATCAATAAGCTGTCAGCAAGAGAACCAAGGAGTCTTGGTTTTCAGTCAAGTACAGTCTACCCACTAGACATCTTAATCCACAAGGCTAGGTTCAGACAGGGAGCCATGCCACAAGGAGAAAGTGCCTGAGAAAAGGGGTTTCCAGTCACACCTGCCAGAGCCAAACATCACAAACACTTTCTGGACAGGGACCAAAGCCTTCTCATTGTCAAGGAATGTGAGAACTATGCCAGTGTCTGTGTAGTGGAGACAGAAACACATCAGGTGTTCCTTTTCCATCAGACCAGAGTGACAACAAAAATCATTTCCTTTTAATCTCGTAAGAGCTCTTCTTAATCCTGGGATTGAATAACAGGAACTTTCTTCTATAACAACAACTTAATACCTGCCTTCCATAGGAAGTCCATGAGATTGTTCAGGAACTAGTCAAGAACAGATTTTACAGCCAATGTGTCAACTAGTCTCTCCCCTCAATTAACATACCTCCAACAAATCTGCCCCAAATTCAGTATAGCCAAACACAAAGAACAGCGCTTAACATGTTTAAAGAAGACACAGATGTATGTTTCATAAAAACAATAACCTGTAGGATATAACTAAATAGCACAGAGGTTTCTAGCTGGAAAATTTTGATAACTGTTCAACTGCTAATATGAAAGAAACTTTACTCACCGATTCCAACAAGGCATGTCTGCTGACCTTCAGGGTGACTTTAGAATGTGGTCTTTTCATATGTACCTGCCGAAGCTCTCGATGGAAAAAGTTCACCTTGTCCTGAAAGGTCTCGGAGCCCCCTGAGGAGCAGTAGGATCCATCATGCTTACAGCCTCTTTACAAGTCCCCTGTGCAGGCCACCCCTACACCCTCAGGCACTCAGGGTATCTGGGGTCGCTGCCTTCCCCATCAGATTCCCTGTCCAACCTCACCTATGTTCTTATGGAGCGAGCGGATAAACGTGGCTGCTAAGATGTTCCTCTCCTTACAGCTGAGCTCCACAGGAGGCTGAATGCCGTCATCTACCACAAGGGTGAGCAGCTTATGGACAGGGTCAGGGCCAAGGTATGAAAACTAACAAAAGGGAAAAAAAAGAAAGAGTTACTCTATGAAGCCCTCAAATCCACCAAAAACCCTTCACATCCCTACCCTTCTGCACCAACCAACAAAAAACAAGTTAAGCCTAGTTTCTCCAAGTAAGTAACTACCAGGAGTACATTTCCTTGCTTTTCACTTCAGGTGGGGGGTGCAACTCAGTGGTAGAGCGCATGCATTGCATGTATGAGGCCTGGGTTTCATCCTCAGAACCATTTTGAGGCTCTGTCCTCTACCACTGTGTCAGTGGTAAAGAACCCGCCCACCAATGCAAGAGACACAAAAGACGTGGGCTCAATCCCTGGCCTGGGATGATCCCCTGGAGACGGAAATGGCAATCCACTCCAGTATTCTTGCCTGGAAAAGTTCATGGACAGAGGAACCTGATAGGCTAGAGTTCATGGAGTCACAAAGAATCAGACATGACTGAGTGACTGAGCATGCTCTATGATTCAGATTTTATGTTAAACTGAGTCATAGAGACCACCTGTGAGGGTCACAGGTAAGGTCAGTAAGGGTCACAGGTAATACTACAGACTTTCAAACATAAAATATAAGAAGTGTGAAAGCTGTAAGGATATGTAAAACAGCAAATGAATACCTGAATAGGTTGGGCAAACTGGCTGGAGGAAAATGATTTGCCAGTAGATTTCAAAAGCTCAGAAAAGTTAAAAAAAAAATTTTTTTTTTTTTTTTTTAATAGATGAGACTACTGGTGCTGAAACAGTTAATTTGGGCACATTAGGAAGCCAAGTTCAGGTCAGAGCTCTAATACCCTCTCCATTAGCTTAGTCTTAGGGGGAAGAGAGAATTGTTGAAGTATTTTGACTTCTACTAACTACTGTTTCTGTAAGCATGTGTCTTCCTGTAACTATAGCCTTCACGAGGAGGTAGCATCTGCTTCTTTATTTGGCAATGAATCCTGTGTGCACAATGAGAATTTCCAGAAACACCAAAAACCCTTCTGGGAAAAAAATAAAAGGTTGAGACGTTGGAGGCTGAAGCCTGTTCTACATGAACCAGATGTAAGGTTCAACTTACTTTGGTTCCAGGGCATACCCGGAAGGTGTAAAGGCGCCAGGGAATGATTTTCAGGTAGAATTCCTTCACTGAGAATTGCTGGAGGACCAACATACAAAAAATGAAATGAATGATTAAGAGGTTCTGTTTGGGTATTGTATTTCAAATACCTGTCCCCATCTGTATTTTCCATGATAGCCCTTTTCCTCTCTAAACAAGGAGGATAATTTAGTCAGGACTAAAATCAAATAGAAAACATCAATTCTACCTTAAAACAGGCAAATTTAACGTGCTGTTGTCACACTGCAATTTCACAAAGATGTCTCATAACCTTAATACTCAGGTCTTACTACCATTTCCAAATATCTGAGATCAGGTTTTCACTTTACAAGTAGAGAACATTTCACAATCAACATTTCATTTCACTACAAACAATCAGACTCTCCTCCTGCTTAGCCAGATACTTCTCAGAGAGACTTCTTCCAAATCAGTGGGGAACACCAGTGGCCCCTGCCCACTGCTTTATCCCTATCAGAATGCCACTAAGGATGTGCTGGGGATGATGGTGTGGGGGGCTGGGAGGAGTCGCATACAGAAGAGTTCACAAAACCCTGTATGTAAGAATAAAAAGAAGTCTCTTGCCATTTACAAAAAAAAAAAAAAGAAAAGAAAAGACAATGCAGTAACTTTTTAATCTGAAAAGACCCCTCTGTTTTCTGAACAAACAGTAAGTCAGGTTTTTTTCTTGATTTTTAAAAAAAAGTCTTCATTGAAGAACATTTCGAACACATACGAAAGAAAACAGCACACTGAATTATCACCAGCTTCAATAATAATCAATTCATAGCCAATCTCACTTCATCTCTACCTTACCATTTCCCTCATCGCCATTCTCCAGGACAAATGAAGGCTGGATGTTTAAATGATGAATGGTACACAGTGAAGTGTTCTGAAGTAGAACAGAATTAGAACTCAGTTTTTGCTATGAGATTAAAGGAATGTAATGGGATGGTTCGAGTCTCGTTTTTCTGAGGTCTGTATAAATAAGCAAAATACAAACACTAAAAAAGAAACTCCCCAACACAAAGCGTCTCTCAGCTCAGGGGCCTTGGGAAGTTCACCTCCCTTGTCTCTGCCAAAATTTCTCTATTCTAGCCCTGTGCCCCAATGATGACATCTCTTGTGATTTCACAAATCAGAGCATGAAAGATCAAATTGTTCCCAAATGGCACAAACGGCCAACAGTAATTTTACACTAGTGAGAAATTATTAATGATTAAAAGTAGCTTTCTTTAAAACTCTAGAGCCATCCCTTGAAAAATCTTCCCAGTAGCGATCAAACAACAGAATGCCCCAGATGCTTGAAAGTACCAAGGCACAGACTCTCTGGACAGAGGTGTAATCCAGTCCAAACCAGAAAGAGGCAGCAGAAGAGGTGGTACAGTCTTTTGCTCAATGGGAAGCCATCTCTTAGTATCCCTGAACCCCTACAAGGTGATGATCGCACCCTGATCCTCAGACCATTGTTGGGTGGGTTTTGTTACCAAATATGAGCAGGCTCAGGCAGGGGACAAGAGTGGGAGTGCCAACCTTGGGTGACACGTAGCAGTACACCTTCTTGGGTTTCTTCACCTTCTCAGGGGTGTGACACTCAGAGGGTGAGTCTTCATCTTCTTCCTCCAGAGCTGTGGAGGGCCGGCGCTGGGCAGAGCTCATGTGCATGGGTGGGAGGTGCCACGGCGTGCTGGTGCAGTTGGCAGCATTATACAGATAAGCTTCAAAGTAAATGCTCACTCCTGAGGTGGACACGTTGCGTTCAACGATATTCCTCTCGTTCTCTGAAGTACAACAAGGAATAAGGTATAAAGTGCAAGACAGGAGAAGAAACTGCCCATCACCAGATCTTCAGTCCACAGGTCTCTAAACCAAGTTTTGGTCCAAATACCAAATATCTGGGGTGGGGGCATTGGTCAGATGACTGTGGATGCGCAAAGGACAAGTGGCTTGGGAAGAGGACTAATTCACAGCTCTCCTCTCAACTCACCACTTAGGACAATGATGTCAAATTCACCATTGTTGATTGGCTGGTTTTGGTATGAGATGCAGGCATGGAAGCAGCCTCGAGAATGCAGGGTGAGCCGCAGGAATACCTGGCAGGTCTGCCGGTTGGACGTCACTGACTTCTCAAATGAGACACCGGTACTCTCCTCTTCCGGAGGACCAAGCTACAGGAGGAAAGCGAAGCCATCACCAACCACACATAATTTTCCTGCTTGCACAGAAATTTACAAAGACCTTTCCTACCTTGAGCTAATCTAAGTCTCAGAAGGCTGGCACCATGGTCAGGGAGAAGGAGACTGACTTAAGTGACCTAGATGGGAGCCTGCTCACCTCATGAATGGACAGGCTGTAGTTGTGCTCATCTCTCAAGGACGTGGAATTGTTGGTAGGGTTGTCATACTCATCTCGGGGCACTATTTGAAGAGTGTGCGGCTGCCCACAGGTCAACACCAGGGTAGAAAAATGGCACACAATTTTGGTCTTGGAAGGAACCACCATTCCTGGAATAAAGACAAGGGAAGGTAACGTCAGAGAGGTGATTTTCAGGACACAGAGATCTACTCAGTCAGTGAGTCCTAGAAAGCTGGGTGCCCGCCCAATTCCTAGGGATAAACAATACCATTATGAGCCAGAGAGAAAAGAAAGAAAACAGAGAGATTAACTCAAATGAACTTTTGGGAACTCATTTTTACAAATTCCTAACCACTGCAAGCACCAACCACAATGACAGAATAAATTGGAGGAAACAGAAGTGAGAGTTACAGATATAGTGCCTAGAATCCCACTGGGAACCTACAAGTGAAACTGGCCTTAAAAATAAGTGAATAACTGTAAGACAAATTCGAAATATTTAGGGGCAAATCTAACAAAACCCGTGGAAAACTTGTATATTTAAAACTACAAAATGCTGATTAAAGAAATAAGTTCAGAGGCATACCACGTTTATGAATTCAGAGACTCAACATAGTAAAGATGCCAATTCTCCCCAAATGATATGAGGTTCAACACCGTTCTTTGTTTCTAGGTTTAACACAGTTCAGTTCACTTGCTCAGTCGTGTCCGACTCTTTGCGACCCCATGAATTGCAGTAGCCAGGCCTCCCTGTCCATCACCAACTCCCAGAGTTCATCCAAACTCATGTCCATCGAGTCGGTGATGCCATCCAGCCATCTCATCCTCTGTCGTCCCCTTCTCCTCCTGCCCCCAATCCCTCCCAGCATCACAGTCTTTTCCAATGAGTCAACCCTTCACATGAGGTTTAAAACAGTTTTTATCAAAATCTCAGAAAGATTTTTTTGATAAATTTAGACAGTATTATTCTAAAATTTATATAGGGGGGTGGCTGCGGCGGTTTTGCTGGAGCACTGGGCGGCAGAAGATGGTGGAGCTCGGCAAGAAGTACTGCGTGTACCGCCTGGCCAAGAAGGACATGGCAGCTCAGGTCGGTGCTTCCTGGAACCCCCAGAAAGTGATGGAGCATTAAGTAAGCATATACATCCACGGAAACCTGGGGAAGGCTTGCATCCCCAACCAGGTGACCGACCACACCTGCCCCAGTGGGGGCCCCTCTCTCTCAGCCTCATCACCCCCTTGCCACCCCTAGACATCTCGGTGGCCGAGAAGCAGCAGCTGGGCTACATGCTGCCTCGGGACAACTAAGAGATCGAGTACAACCAGGACGCCGAGAGGCTCATCAGCGGGCTCTCGGTCAACTAAGAAGAGGACACCATGGAGATCGAGCTGAAATGTGCGCACACAGACATGTACTTGCGCAAGCTCCGCAAGCGGAAGCGGCGCAAAAACACTGCGCACGACTACAACCTGGTGCCGCCTTCCCGGGCAAGGACTAGGAGAAGGAGCGGGTGTCGCGGCGCAAGGTCACCAAGGAGGAGAAGGAGCTGCGGCCGCTCTACCAGTTCATGTCGTCCAAGGAGTTCAAAGACCTGTTAGAGAACATGCACAAGGAGAAGATGCTGCATGACAAGATCCGCGAGCCATAGCACTACCGGCGCAACGGCATCACTAAGATAGAGGGGTCGGCCAAGTACCACGTGGCCTGGCACAAGCGCGAGAAACACGAGGCGGCGGCGGAAGGAGGCGCCAAGCGCGGCAAGGAGGACGGCTGGAACGGCGAGTTCATGGCCATCGAGCACCTGCCAGGCTTCGAGCTCCTATTGGACCACAAGAAGGTGCTGTGCAGCATGCTGAACCTGAGCCCCACACACTACATGACCGTGAAGGCCATCATCATCAAGGACCACCTGCAGAAGCGCCAGGGCATTCCCTACAAGAGCCGCCTGCCCAGCTACCTGGACAAAGTCCTCAAGAAGAGGATCCTGAACTTCCTCACTGAGAGCGGGTGGATACCCAGGGATGCCTCCTGAAGCCCGCCACCCGGAACACGGAACACAGACAGACGGATGGACAGCGAAGAGGAAAAAAAAAAGCTTTCTGAGCCAAAACGAAATGGGGTGGGCGAGAGGAGGAGAGGACACACTTTTCCGGCCCCCCCACCCCCACATTGTTGCACTTTTTTAAACAAATCCAGTTCTTTTTTTAGGGTATCAATTCTTTTTAAGGTCCTATTAAAAAATGGATAAACAGTGGAAACAGTGTCAGACTTTATTTTTTGGTGCTCCAAAATCACTGTAGATGGTGATTGCAGCTATGAAATTAAAAGACACTTACTCCTTGGAAGGAAAGTTATGACCAACCTCGATAGCATATTCAAAAGCAGAGACATTACTTTGCCAACAAAGGTCCGTCTAGTCAAGGCTATGGTTTTTCCAGTGGTCATGTATGGATGTGAGAGTTGGACTGTGAAGAAAGCTGAGCGCCGAAGAATTGATGCTGTTGAACTATGGTGTTGGAGAAGACTCTTGAGAGTCCCTTGGACTGCAAGCAGATCCAACCAGTCCATTCTGAAGGAGATCAGTCCTGGGTGTTCTTTGGAAGGAATGATGGTAAAGGTGAAACTCCAATACTCTGGCCACCTTATGCGAAGAGTTGACTCATTGGAAAAGACTCTGATACTGGGACGGATTGGCGGCAGGAGAAGGGGATGACAGGCTGAGATGGCTGGATGGCATCACCGACTCGATGGACATGAGTTTGAGTGAACTCCACGAGTTGGTGATGGACAGGGAGGCCTGGCGTGCTGCAAATTCATGGGGTGGCAAAGAGTTGGACACAACTGAGCAACTGAACTGAACTGAAGAACCAATAGCAACAGTTGGATCAAGGGGAAGACAAAACACATATATATTGTAACTGAATCCCTAAATGTAGTACTTTAAGATGATGATTTGCCTTTAAGTGTTCAGTTGGGAACATATGATGATGAGATTGGGAAATCTCCTTTTCGTTTCTTCCCAGTGGTACAGGACTGTGAGATGGGCACAGAGGAGCCCTTCCCTGCCGGCTGCTGGCTTACCTTCATGACCTGAGCTCTGCCACAGCTGCCCTCAGTGTCAGGCAGGTGGCACTTTAGGCGGAGGGTGCTGGGCTGGGCAGAAGAGGCTGGGGAAGGGCGGGACAGGTATCCATAGGGACTTGCAGGGAGGAATCTGGTGAACAGTTTGGCCAAATTGAACTTCCCCACGACGGCTGGCAGTGGCACTTGGAGCCCATAGCCCACCCAGTCCGGGCACCGGGAGCTCACTGCAGCTCCTAGGGCAGGGAGGGGGGATGCGAGGCAGACAGGCAGACTGGCAGACTGCAGACTGGCAGAACGTGGAGCCTCCCCCCCGGGGCTGCTTCTTGCAGGGCTTAGAATTTGGCCGAGCGTTTTACTTGGAAGAACTCATTTTAAATGAAGTTCCTGAGTGTTGAGAGTTCTGGATTTGGGGTCAGCTCCTTCCAGGGTTCTCACCCCAGGGGCAAGCCCCTCTTTCTCTGAGACTGGCCACGTGTCTTGTCTTGTGTGGTATCAGGTGCTGGGCTAGGTGAGAGGGATCCTTGTGACCTTGAGGCCCAGGCACTGCTTCTCTGGGCCGCCGTTTTGAACCAGACTCTGGCATGGCTCTGCCCAGCCCGGTTCAGAGAGGCTCTCAGGGGCACCCTTTTGTGACGGGCACAGTGCTTTCATGTGGGAACCTGAGGAGTCGTGTGTCTTCCAGCTGCCCGGGGCTCTTGTGTCAAGGCCCTGCTGTAGAGTCAGTGGAGTGGCCAGACCCCAGTGCTCCTCCTGTTGTCCTGGGGTGCATCCTGCCTCTCATCCCTCATCCCTCGTAACTACCAGACTGTTTACCTCCCAGAATGTTGGGCTTGAAGTTACATTAAAGTGAAGGTATTTGAGAGAGAAAAGGAAAAAAAAAACCCTCATCATTTCGAAGGACGGCTTAGTTATGGTGCTTTTTCCTTTCACTGCCTTCTGTCTGTCCCGTAGGGTGAATTTCCAGCATTAAATACACACGTCAAGTATATTGGGGGCTTCCCTGGTGACTGAGATGGTAAAGAACCCAGCTGCAATGCAGGAGACCTGGGTTCAATCCCTAGGTCGGGAAGATCTCCTAAAGAAGGGAATGGCAACCCATTCCAGTATTCTTGCCTTGGAGAACCCCCACGGACAGAGGAGCCTTGGCGGGCCACCCGTTCACGGAGTTGCAAAGAGTCGGACATGACTGAGTGCCTGACGCTCACATTGTCTGTGGCTTTAGTCGTAAACCGCATGGCATGCTGGCAGAGCAACACTCCATGTGACCTGACCGCAAGCCCAGGACCTCTCTCTTCTGACCATAAGGCAGCGGGCGGTGGTGTCACTCCAGAGCACCGCCTCCGGCTGTCACCCACAGGGTAACCACAGCTGAGGAGAGTGCGGACACGGTCTGTGCCGAGCAGAGGCGGAGACAGTGCTACGTCCTTCCAGGGGTTCTGAGCCGGGGTTCCTGAAGCAGCAGCGCAGCTCCCCCCGGGGGAACCCGCTGGCCCTTCAGGGACTTGGGCCCGCCCAGGCCTCGGACACGCGGGGCGGGGCCTCGAAGGTCACTGGGATGCAGGCTGAAGTCTGAGAACTACCGGCTTTAGCCATTCCGGGGTCACCGATTTTCTACATCAGATTCCTAGTTTGGTGAGGTTTTAAATTTAAGTCTTATTTTTATTCAAAATGATTGGCAGACTTTCACTAAGCTTGAGAAGCAAAAGCTCCCTGTAAAATGTGCGTGGCCCCGGCCAAGAGCCGTCAAACGAAAAGTTCTGTACTTAAGCAGGTTTTCAGTGTATCTTTTCTCGATGGTATGAAGAATTTATTTAGGCTTGACTGTTTTTAAAAACCATAATGAATGTATAATTTATGTTAAAAGTGTGAACCCTTTGGTACAAAGGAAAAGTAATTTTATGATTGGTTGCCTCTTGCCCCATCAACTCCATCTATTACTGTCACATTAGTCCTACCCCTGCTGTTTGCTCGGAGCCTTTAAATTTCTGTATTTAATTCTTATGATAAATGAGTCACCATAATCCCATGGAATTAGGTCTTTTCATAACTGAAACTCTCGAGTCACAGAAGATAATCAGCTGTTCAGAATGATGCTCTGGATGGCCAGCATTCTGAGAATGTATTCAGACCAAAACTCTGCCTACTTGCTCTTTTTTCCCCTTTACACATTAAACAGGTTGAGAACTAAAAAAAAAATAAAATAAAATTTATATAGAAAGGCAAAAGTTCTGGAAGAGCTAAAACAATTCTAAAACAGAAAAGTGGAAAGAGTCAGTTTACCCAATTTCAAGACTTATTACATGGCTACATCATTAAGACTCCGGTATTGGTGGGAGGATAGACAGACCAAAGGAACAGAATGAGAACTCAGAAACAGGTCACCACAAACATGCCCAACAGATCCCTGACAAAGGTGCAAAACCAATGTGATAGGGGAAAGACAGCCTTTCCAATAAATGATGCTGGAGCAACTGGACATTTATAAGAAAAGTACTGACCTAAATTACAAAAGTTAACTAAAAATGAATTACAATCTTAAATACTAAAACTGGAAGATTTTACAAAAAAAAACCACACAGGAGAATATCTTCAGAACCTAGGACTACTCAAAGAGTTCTCAGATACCAAAACATGATCCATAAAATGAAAAATTAATAAATTGACTTCATCAAAATTAAAACTTGTTTTGTGAGAGACCCCATTAAAGAGATGAAAAGAAAAGCTAAGAAAAGACAAGACTGAGAGAAAATATTTGCAAACCACATCTGTAACAAAGGACTTAAAGAGCTCTCAAAACTCAATAGTAAAAAACAAAAACTCCCATTAGAAAATGGACAAAAGACATTTCATCGAAAAGGACACACAGATGGCAAATAAGCACATGAAAAGATGTTCGACACTGTTAACCACTAGGGACACGCAGACTAAAACCACTATTCATAATGGCCACAAACTGGAAAACAACCAAGATGTTCTTTAACTGGTGAAAGATTAAATCAAGTATGGTATACTCACGCCAGGCAATACCACCCAGCAATACATTTTTAAACCATTAAATTGTGTATTTTAAATGAATGAATTATAAAGCATGTGAATTAAATTTCAATAAAGGCACTATTTAAAAAGCAAAGGAGAAAAAAGGAAAAGAAAAAGGAAGGAAGGAATGGAGGGAGGGAGAAACAAGAAACCTACCAGGCTGAAAAATCTTGTAGTAGGGACTATAGGCCACGTTTAACCCACCAAGCTTCACTGAGATTTCATACCGCCCAGCTTTGCGCACAGTAAAGGCCACCTTGACCACATTGGAACTGGGCTCCTGGAGGACCTCCTGGGTCACTGGAATTTCCACTGCCAGCTCAACATGAGAGATGTGGACTCTTAGTCCCACAGGCCGGTGTGCAGGGAAGGGCTGTCCATTCTTATAGAATAACTGTGGTGGGGAGAAGAGGGACACCCATTGGTGAGCAGAGGGACAACAGCTGTGCAACTTGAGAGAGTGTGGGGTGGGAGGGGGTGGCTGGTAAATCCCCACACCCACCTAATCCTACAGTCCTGCTCACACAAGGAGAAACAAATTCTCTCTATGCTTTGAAGAAAACCATTAAATCACAGACAAATTCTTGACCATTTCAGAGGAAAGGGGTGAAATATACCATTGAATCCACTTCAACTTGACACTTAATGAACCACAGAGGCCGCCTCCCCTGTCTTACTGGCCCTTTTTTCTTACAATTATCACTGCTAGCTCAAACATAAAGGGAAGTCAGTGGGTATCACTGGCACTGAGTGAACAAAAGCTCTAGCCAAGGCTGGGGGTTTCGGACTATGAAGCCAAGATGAAGGCTGCAGTGCAGAAGTCACTGCAGAGGCAGTAAACTTTCTGCAAAAGGCCAGAGAGTAATACTGTTAGTTAGCAGGTCATACATAGTTACTCAACTGCGATTAACGTCTCAAATGTGACAGCGTCTACAGGCAGTACAGGAAGATGAATGGGTGCGACTGTGTTCCAATAAGCCTGTATTTATAGAAACAGGAAGTGGGCTTGATTTAACCCTTGGGCCATGGTTTGCCAACCCCTAATCTACAACATCTACCCTCTTCAGTAACATTTTTCTCATTGTGAAAATGTAACATTAAGCTTTGTACTTCTTCTAAGCTGAGCACCTATTAAAGCCAAATGACAGAAAAATTGACTCTTTAGATGTTAACAGTTCCCAAGTTCCTGGGGAGGGTAGGGGGGTGAGGTGGAGGGAACTGAAAAACAAGGGAAAATATTAACAGTCCAGACCAGACCAGACTGGGCTCTGGAAGGCAACTGACTCAGAAACCCCAGTGCGTACAGAGACAGAAACATTCCCTTACATGCACTCGGAAGGCCATGCTGTGGCCCACCTCATAGGGGTCCTTCCAATCCCAGGAGACTTTGCAAGACCGGGGATCCAGGTAATTTCCCCGCACGTAGTCATATATAGTCCGGTCCCCTCGGCGCTCGCGGTCCTCATTCTGAAGGAAGCTGACTACACGTGCGGCAAGCTCAAAGAGGAACTTAATTGTGAAGAAGAATGCAACCACAGACACTGTGATGCCACCTATGTGAAAGAGAAAACACACACCACCTTCCAGTTACACATCACAGCTTCTCCTTATGGAACAGGCCAGCCATCAGTCAGGGGAGAAGTCCAAAGACCCACTCTACTGGGTCACCACCTCTATGGGTGAAGACAGGAACTTCCTTCCATACCAGGGTCAAAAATGAAGGTCCTTGGGCCAAATTCCACCCACTGCCTGTTTTTGCAAATAAAATTCTACTGAAACACAGCCCCACCCACTCATTTACTATTGTCTAGGGCTGGTTTTGCCCTAAAACCACAGAGTTCAGCAGTGGTGACACAGAGTGTATGGCCTGGGAAGCTGAAAATATTTACTCTTTGGCCATTCACAGAAGAAGTCTGCCAACCCTTGTTCTATACCAGGGACCATATACAATGCCTACCCCCAAGCTCCCTGCCTATGCTGGGCCCTGACAAGAGTAGTAAAAAGAATGTGTGTTCTGCTCTCTCCAGTTGGAAGCCCCCCCCTTCCTTGTCCACTTGGCAAAAGCCCCCCAACAGTCCCTACCACAGTTAGGGGTTCCTTCTTCCGGGCTACCTCAAACTCCTGTACATCCATTCATCTACTCAACGTTTTTCCCTCTTTGTGTTACAAACTTCATGGAGGCAGATTTTTGCCTTATTTGACTTTGACTCGACAGGAAACACTGTCTGGCACCGGCTATAATTACTCAATAAATATTTCTCAAATGAATGAATTCCGCTGCTAACTCTGTGAAGGTACATTCTGGCATGACTGGAAATATTTCTGAGTCTCTTTTCAAGGACAAAGAGGGAGGCAGAAAAGGATATAAGCAACCCTAACCAAAAAAATGAGAGAGGGCTCTCTCCGTGACGTACCAATAACGTAAAACATCAGGTCCCTTCAGTGCCAACAGACAGCCGAGGATCACAGCTGCAGCTGCAAAAGAAAACTTGTTTAGTTTTTCCTGATTCTTCCCTGCAGCCGTCTCAGGAAGAGACAAAGCAGAGCATATGGCTTGAGCCAACCATCTCTGGCCTTCCTGTCCCTGCTCTCTCTCTAGCTTGACAGGTGCCCTACAACACTGCAGAGAAACAGACTGCATCATTGCCCAGAAAGATTTCCAATCTACTGACCACCCTAGGAATACCACAAACAGCCACTTCTAATTAAGAAATGCAGTAACATGGCTTTCATCTTCCCGGATCCAGGGCCCCAAGACAGTTTCCCTCCCCCATGCAAAGTAGTGCTAATTAACACAAGCAAAGAGGATAATGGAGTCACTTTCCCCTTACATTTGCCTTCTGGAAGTAATTCATCTAAGTAGAAATAGTTATATAAAATGTGGATTTTTTTTTTTGAAAGCAAGGATTATTATCATCATGTTGGCATTATGTAATTAAAATGAACTCTGGGTCATCTCAATAATAAGCAGTGGGCATGTAAGAGAAGCTGGGATTTTTTTTTTTTTTTTGCTGTTACCAATCAGACAAACTAATGGGCCTTGTGAAAGATGAGCCCAGCAGAGGCCAAGGAGAGGAACCAGAGAAGGGGACTGGACTTCTCATCCCAAGCGACGTCTGCCAAGGTCAGAACAATTCAAACAGGGGCCAGAGTCTGAGGGGAAACTTTCACTATTAGTAGACTTATTCCAGAGTAAGACTTCAATCTTATTACTCATTTGAACCACCCAAGGTACTGCCAAGGAAAAGTACAATGCACACTGACATTCCTATCTCATCCCTGAGTTCTGACCTTAGCAGGCTATGTGTGCTCTCCAGTTCACAGGGCACTAAAGTCACTCTTTAAAGTCAATAGATATTAAGGTTATCAATGTGATCTCAAGCCAGCACCTTTCGTCACCACTAATATATAACTTAGAGACAAGACATATGAAAATTTCTTTGCTCAGATTTGAGAGGAACCAAATCACTTTTATTTTGAACAGTTTGTGCTTTGATGTCTAATTGTGCTGGGAAAATTTAAGAGAAAGAGTGGCTGAAAATGGCCATTAGATCCTTTGATAACAATATATCCAATGGAAACCATAGGGAGCAGGTAAGCTGAGGAATGACCATGTCAAGTTTCTTAGAAATCACTATTGAGACTGGTATCTCAAGTCCTACCAGAAAAGAAATCCACATATGGAACATTAGCGGTATCAACACACATGGGTTACACTGCTCCCCAAAGGGTCTACAGAGACAATACACTAACTCAAAATTTGAGATCACAGCTAGCAAGTCTCCTTCCCAAACAAGTATCTCATCTCTGAGGCTGAAAAGGTGTTATCATCTCTCTAAAAGCATCTGTCTGCGCCTTACAGGATGTACTAGGGGAACTGGTGGAACCAAAACCAGCAGTTTAATTGTCTCAGACACTCTCTCAGTTGGATGTCATTCAATCTGATCCTGGATGTGAACACTTAGTCCTCAGCACAGTTACAGCACTCAGTAGAAAATGAAGTGTATGTAGGTGATGCTACAGACTTGTGTCTTAAGTCTCTGACTACCTGGAGGAATAAAAGCAACACTAAATTTATGGCACACATCATGAGGGCTGGGGAGATTCCTATGTGCTATCTCTCTGACAACTGCAACAACACTTCTGTGAGAGGCAGCTGACAAGCAGTAAGTCAGAGTCGAGAGACCAGTTCCAGGCTGCGATCGTATGACCTGTCTAAGCTTCAGAGTTCTCACTGCTGTAAAGAGTTGAGGTTTAGTAATTCCTACGGAACCATCTCCTTTAGTGTAATAGGACTTCAGTATAACTCTCCACAACTCTCAAGACTCTTAAAAAGTATAGCAAAAGAAAAAAAAAAATACAGAAAATGAGGGCATAACTAGACTAAAGCTAGACTACCTGCGTTCAAATCCATTCTCTGCCACTCACAACTTATTTAATCTCTCTATAATTTGCCAGTTTCCTTAGCTTTCAAATGAGGCTAATATCTGTGTGTACTTCTTGGGGTACTGTGAGGATGAAAAGGGTTAATACTTGTAAACAACCAAGAATGGGGCCAGTGAGTTCTCAGTTTTAAAACTATTACTATAACTATCATCAATAATAGTAGCAGCATCACTACTTCTTTGCTTCAGAGCCAATAAGAAACTGAGGGAATCCCTCTATAGGGTCACACTTCATTCAGAGAGAAACGCATCAGAACTACAAAAAGAAAGCCTTCCTTAAGCCTCCCTAACCATACTTAAATCCTCTGCCTACACTGGCATTCTTTATACTGTTCTAACTTCATGTTTGAAAATTTTTATAATCAAAAGTTTAAAAAAATTCATACTAAAATCATTCATCCAACAAATATTGAGTACCTACTTCATATGCCAGATACTGGGGAAATGGTATTATATAACAGCCATAGTCTCTGTCCTCATGGCTGATAATAATAAACTTGACTTTGTTAAGACCTTGTCCATCTTCTCCCCATTCACTTATTGCTCAACCAAATCACCACCACTGATCTAGATCACCTACACCTTTTCCAGTACATCAATTCTACTTTTCTATTCCAATTTCCTCTATTATTTAAAACTCAGCATACCATTTTTTTTTTCCTAAACTCTCTTCTCCATGAAGCCGCCTGTGACCAGGGAATTAGCTCTGTCAATTCATTACTCATTAATGTGATCTTTATGAACTATCCCACTTCTCTACAATACCATTCCAAAAAACACCCCAACAATACTTTACCCAGCTCTCAATTTCGCTCATGGTCACCTTCTAAACTTGCCTTCTGCATCTTCTCCCTCTGGATGCTATCACAAAGCCTCCATGCCTTTAGGTACAGGGTTTCCTTTTAGGGTGACCCCTCAAATCACTTTTATTCCAGATTCACTAATTCTGTGGCAGTTTCTATCCTTACTGTACCTGTGGTGTGCTCTCTGCTCCATCTCTCCTTCCGTCCCACCTCACAGTAGTAAACCCGTAACTTGCAACTCCCCTTATTGAGTCATTACCACAGGCCAACAGTGTACTAAGTGTTTCATAAGTTAGCCTAAATAATTGTCACCAATACAACTTGGTAAAATGAGCATTATTATTCTCATTTTACAGACTTGAAAAAAAAAAAACTAGGGTTGGAAAAGTTGACTTGCTGAACATCTCCCAGCAGGATAAGTGACTCAAGCCCATGTCTAACTCTGAAGCCCAATGTTCTTAACCTCATATAACTGTGAATCATGAATCATGAAAAAAGAGTGGAGTCATACAGATAATGAAGTATTTGGGGAGAGAACAGATTTAAGAAAACAGGTAAAAGAAAGTATGAAAAACATTACCCAATCTTACCGAGGCTAAAATTAGAAAGATAAATGTTTATGGCCTCCTTTTTAATCTTTTGAAATAAAAATAAAGCATTACAAAGGAAAATGGAATGCAGTACCGATTATCTAATGCAGAAATGCCGCTTGCTTACTAAAAGATCCCGGGCAAGCTGCTTAATACTACAGCACTTTGGCTCACATTATCTACAAAAGAGGGAAAGGGGAAATACTTGAAGCTATTTGTCTCAGGGGAATGTTAGAAAGTTGACTGACATACATATTCTAAAACTCTTTGCCTTTTTTTAGTACAAAGATTTATAATTACAGTATCAAATAAATTTTAGCCCTAACATTGAAGATCCAGTGTGAAAAAGTCAGTTCCCAGAAATGGAGAATTGATTTCTTCATACTTGAATATGCCCTGCTGGGAGTAAAGTCAATTCTGACTGCAACTGTGCACATCAGTGCTAGCTAGCCCTTGCTGAGAGAACTCAGAAACTGGTCACTGAGTCCATACTGTCCATCCTAACAATAAGTGAACCTTAACTAGTCTATCACCTTACCTTTAAACGAGGGCCCATGTTCTAAGAACCGAGGGGAGCACGTCTATTCACCAAAGCAGGTACCTTTCGGCCACTTTCACCTTGTCTTCCAACTTCCACGTGAAAAAACAGCTGCAAGGTCAACAGAAAGTGTCCATCAGATCTTCCGGAAGGGTGTGTCACACGAGCAGAGGATCAATGTTTCTGGAATGAACTGCATGAATTCCTGGGTAGAGAAACATAATCCCCAAATACATCATCCCTGGACCTCTCTCTAATGCAGGGTGCAGTCAGCTGCAGAAGGGTGCATCGGGTCTGCTGTCTTAGGATCCTATCCTACAAAGGAAAAAAAAAGAGTCAGTGGGATAGGTTTTCATTTCTCAAAGAGAACTCCCAGCAAACAACAGAGAAGAGGCACAGAATAGTCAGTGGAAACCCTGTGGCACTAAAAACAACCAAAGGCAGGTGAACTCTGACCAAACTTTTCCCAATTAAAATCATGAGAAAAGCCAAGAGGCGATCTCACCGCCTTAGCTGGTCACTTCCCAGAAAGGAGCTCTGGCACTTCAGTTGATTCCAACCCTTCAGTAGAAGCAAACCAGAGCACAGACTTAAGAGTGAGTCTCTTCCCAACCACACAACCAGTTTCACTTTAATGGGACTGGGAACAAGATGAAGAGAAATGAAAGGAGACGATACGTGGGGCTGGGTTGCAGGGGGCCTAATAAGCCATGAATAAGGAACCAAGGTAACACTCAGCTGGAAAGGGGAAACCACCCAAGAGCTTGAAAATCTAATCATCCAACTAAAAAGTAATTTAAAAAATAACCTGATCAGTCAGCCTATATAGAGTTTGCTCCTTTTGTGCCTATGTATGCATTTCAAAGACAGGGTTAAACAATACTGATTTTATCTTTACTTTTAGTACTGACTTTATCTTTAAAACTTTAGTAAAATTTGCTACTTCGGGTGAGGGGAAGTTTTCTGTGAACATTCAAGATAAAGACACTGAGTAATAAAGTTGAGTACAGTCAATCTTTACTGACCAAAGATATTCATGAGCTAAATGTAGCAGAAAAGGAGTTCTTGCTAGAACAAGAAACTACTGATCACTAACTGGAAAGAGACAGTCCCTTTCCACATGGCAGAAGCTATTCTCAGTCCTTCACGTGTACTAACTCACAACCCTCAGACATAGATACAACTGTCTCTATTTTACAAATTAGGAAATTGAGGCATTCTCTCAAGGAACTTTCTCAAGATTACCACAGTACATAGCAGACTCGAGTCAAACCCAGACAACATGGACTCAGATGCCATGCTTTGGATGACCACTATACTGCCTTTTTATAATGGGAAACTAAGAAACAAAATTTAAAAATGCTAACAAGAGCAAAAGAACAGAATGGGTGAAAGCCACCAGATCAAACAAGTTGGCAAACTTTTATAATGAAAAATAAATAAGCATGTGTTATTATTTTAAAATATGGTGACAGACTTGCCAAGTACATCAGCCAAAACCTGGGTCAGCTAGCAATTGGAACCAGTTCAAACGAGCCACAAACAAGAATTACATAAACTATAAGAGATCCATCAGAATGTAATATAAGCATTTAAAAAATGACACTTTTAAGGAACAACAACACAGTGAATCACTCACAACATGTTAAATGAAACAGCAAGCACAAAATTATTTACATGAGTCCAATTGTTAAAATATTACATTATATAAAGAAGACTGGGAAGAGCAACATAAAAATGTTCATAGTGGTCATTTCTTGGTGTCTGGAATTACAGACATTTTTTTTTTCCTAACTGTACCTTTCAGCGTTTTCTAAATTCTCTCTTTTTTTTTTGGTCTCACCATGTGGCATGTGGGATGGATTGAATCCGTGCCCCCTGCAGTGGAAGCAGAGTCCTAACCACTGGACTCCCAGGGAAGTCCCCCAAATTCTTCATGATAGGAAAACATATAAGAAGTTTCTATTTCTGAACAAATACTGTTTTGTTTTTTTCTAAAAAAGGGAGAGAACAGGCAAGAGATCTTTATTTTTCAAGCAGGGAAACAGTATTTTACAACTAGTTAGATATAATAGAATGTACTGAACTTTTATTTCTACTCATAATGATCTCAGCGGGTCTCCAACCCTATGATCAGCTATTTGATTATTACATCAAGTAACTCCTAGATCTTACATCATCTTTATGGTGCCCCACAAGAACTGCCACACTTACCTCTGTTCCCCATGCTTCAGTGCTTCTAGTGAGCTTCAGGACTCAATTCAAGCCCCCGGCCCCTCTCCTGGTCCAATTCCTAAGACTCTCTGAGGACTCCCCACACCAGGCAGAACCAATCACTCCCTCCTTTGTGATACCCCTATGCTGAAGATACCTCTACTGAAGCATTCATTAGTCTGTATTATAATTATTTGTTTATACACTAGTCTCTCCTAATGAACTGTAGACTCCCTGAGGACACTTACTGGGTCTTACTCATCTTTGCCTCCCAGTGACTAACATGGTGTTCAAAGTCATCTCAGAATCCATACTTTTACAAGTTCCCCAGGTGATTCCTATGCATGTTAAAATTCAGGAAGCATGGCCTCGACTCTATAGAGCAGCCAGCCTGAGAAGGCACCTACTATTCTGCACCTCTCTATGAGGTTCACGGGTGATGCTGATGCTACTGGTCTGCAGACCATGCTTTCAGGAGCAGCAGGGGTCTACGGCAGGAGGAGTTGGCAAACTACAGCCTGCAGGCCGAATCCAGACAGTCACTGGGTTTTGTTTAAAAAAAAAAAAAAAAAGTTTTGTCAGAAAGAATGAATGCAGCCAAGTTCCTTCGTTTACATTCTATCTTTGACTGCCTTTGAACTACAACACAGAGTTGAGTAGTTGCAGCAGAGATGTATGGTCTACAAAGCTTTCCTATCTGACTGTCTACAGAAAAAGTTTTCTGGTATAGATGACTTAGTTTTAAAGTTACATAAATGTGTAGTATTAATAAGCTCATTCTTATGTATCAAAAAAAAGCATAAAAATCACCTTCCAGTTCTACTGTTCCCGCTTAAGAAAACAGCTATAAAACTGGTGATTTTATGCAAATGTGTCTCCTGGCTAATTTCAACTGTCATTTAAAAGTTTTATGCCTTCCATACCCCAAATAGGCATTTTATACAACCATTTCCCAAAGTATGCGCTTGATACAATCATGCTTAGATTTCATCAAGGCTACAATTTCCTAAAACCAATGAGTACCTCAGGGACCAAATACTATACCTGTATTTCTAAAATTACTGCCATACATACTGACTCTGTCGCTACTTTTAAAGTGCTGTTCTAAAAAGCTGTGATCCCTGTACAGCACAGGGAACTCTATAGTCAGGACTCAGTAATGACCTACGTGGGAAAAAAAATCTAAAACACTGGATAGATGTACATGTATAACTGATCCACTCTGCTGTACACCTGAAACTAACACAATATCGTAAATCAACTATAATCCAATAAAAAATTAATTTTAAAAAATGTATGTGAAGGCCCACTTCAGAATTCTGGTCCATAAAGGGATAAAGAGATAGGCAGCACATAGGAGTACCAAATAATAACCACTGAGTCCCACAGCGTGAGTCAGGACAAGAGAAAGATGTGTGCTTTGTAAGATGTTAGTCTCCAGCATTCTCTACACAGAGAAGTGCTGACCGCAAGTCCAGGGAAGTCGAATAAAAAACACAAATCATTCAATTAGCCAAAGGCCTGCAAGTCAGAGTGGCCCAACTGAGGATGTTCCAAGAAATAAAGTGCACTATCAGACACTTGAGATTACTAGTTTACCTTTTCCTTTGCTTAAATTTCACCCTTGGTTTATTCTCCCCACCACTAAATCCCACCATAAAAGACGACCCTCCCCCGTCAAGTTTATACTCTTGAGATATTTATACAGTTGTGTATTCCTGCGACCTTGGTTCAGCCAAGTTATAGTTTTCATTTGTATTCTTTCCTCATCCATCAGCCCCTCCAGTCTCTTAATCATTCCTGTGGGTCTTCTGTGAACTCTCTCCAGCTGCTCCCCAGCGATCTGGTAATGAGGTGCCTCCAAATGACTGCAGCCCTCCAGGAACAGCCTCGTTAGTCAGAACAGGGTGAGCTCACCCTCCTCAGTTCCATGACATAATACTCCCAAGCAGACGATCCCCCCAAACAGAAAGCTAGAATGCTGCTGTATTAGACTATCACCCATTCCGTGCTTCCTCGATCTGGGCACTGGGGCATGCCAGAATGTGGTAGGAGACAGAGGATAAATGGACACATTCCCACTTGCATCCAGCTATCAGAGGATGAGGTGGATGGGGAGAAAAAAGTATTTTCATTTATCATTTAGATAAAATGTGCATGAATTTCTAAAGATAAAACATGGACACGAACATGGACATGTTCAAAACATTCATATGCTTTTTGTCACTGAGGCAGAAAGGCGACTTCAGGCTCTGTTCCCAGCCCCCAGAGGGTTACACACCCACTGTCCTCTACCATTAGAGGTACCTGAGCTGAAAATTCTGAAAAGCACTACAACCCCCATTCAACTTACTGGTATACTACCCCATTACCACTCATTTCATATACTCACATTTTATTTTTCCTATGTTCCTCCATCCCTAGACATCTGCATTTTCTCTTACCTTAAACACAGTTTTAGCAAATTCACTACTAACATCTTTAAGTTCAGTTCAGTTTAGTCACTCAGCCGTATCCGACTCTTCCGAGACCCCGTGGACTGCAGCACACCAGGCCTCCCTGTCCAACACCAACTCCCGGAGTTTACCCAAACTCATGTCCACTGAGTCGGTGATGTCATCCAACCATCTCATCCTCTGCTGTCCCCTTCTCCTGCCCTCAATCTTTCCCAGCATCAGGGTCTTTTCAAATGAGTCAGCTCTTTGCATCAGGTGGCCAAACTATTGGAGTTTCAGATTCAACATCAATCCTTCCAATGAACACCCTGGACTGATCTTTAGGATGGACTGGTTGGATCTCCTTGCAGTCCAAAGGATTCTCAAGAGTCTTCTCCAACACCACAGTTCAAAAGCATCAATTTTTTGGCACTCAGCTTTCTTTACAGTCCAACTCTCACATCCATACATGACTACTGGAAAAACCATAGCCTTCACTAGCTGGGCCTTTGTTGGAAAGTAACATCTTTAGTTTCTTCTGTATCATTCATTCTTCATTCATTTCATTTTTTTTAAAAGACTGTGTGCTAAAAGCTAAGGTCACAAGGATAAGTAAGACAAAGTCTTTTCTTAACCTCCATTAACCCTGTCCAGTGCGGGAGTCAGATAATACAATGTAGAAAGGGTACAAAACAGGAAAAAAACAATGTGTGGAAGGCAAAGGAAGGAGAGAGGTTATCTTGCCTGAGTGGGGGTCTTCACAGGAGTGGTAATGGGGCTGTTACCTAACAATGAGTAGGCTGATTGCAAGTCAGGGAAGAAACAACCACCACCAGGATCCTAGGTAGAGGGAACAGCCTAAGTACAAGTACTGAGTCAAGAGAGAGTGATGAAAAGCATTATGAAAGCAAAGTGTTTGGAAAACCATGGGGCTAAACCAGGGTGCCTGAAACTAAGTACAGCACAATGCAGTGGTCAAGAGCATGTATTTTACAATTAAGGGATCCTGAACAAGCTATTTAGCTTCTCTTCTGTTGCCTCAGGTATAACATGGAGATGCACTGAGAAAAGGAAGGAATTCAGCTGCCCTTGGGGAGCAAGACTTGGAATATAAGGGAAGGGAAGACCTGTTGAGACTGGAAACTAGGCCCAGGTGACTTGGCACCACAGGAGAGCCCCAGGGGATATGGCTAGATGTGCTACCCAGGCTTCAGGCCTGCCAGGTTATGATGGCATTTTGTGCCCAAGCCACCCAGCCCAAATAAATAAGGAAGATAGCACTGAGTGTACCTGAGGGAATTTGGTTCAGCCAAGTTACACAGCTTTCATTTCTATTCTCTCCTCATCAGGAAAGATGGAGAGATCCAGAGAAATCTCATTTTGAACCAATGACAGCAACAATCCAAAACACTAAGTTTTCTGAATTCTTTTTCCAGTATGATGATAAAAACAAGAATCCACCTCTACTGAGAACTTACTACATGCCAGCGCTGTTTGAAGTATTTCACGGGTCATCTCATTTAACTGTCACAGCAACCATATATGGTAACCGTATTATGATGCCTATTTTATAGATTAGGGAACGGAGGTACAGACAGCTAAAATAACGTGTCTGTGGTCACTAAGTTGACAACTGAAGGAACCAGGCAATGTGATCTCAGACCCTACCTTCTTATCCAGGAATACTGATGCATCAAGAACCTCCAAAATGGGTGGGGAGGGAAAGACATTCTTGGGATAGGAAGAATGAGAGCTCAGAAGTATTTAATTTGGAATTTTAAAGGAATATGACTTCATTTGATTAGACTCTAAGCAACAGCAACAAAGCCACAAGAGAAGTTCTTTAACTAAGGGAGTAACAGGATCACACATTTAAAGAGAAGTAACTCTGGGGGCAATGTGAAAGAGGCTCTGAAGAGAAAGATCAATGGCTGAGAGACAAGAGGATACTGTCCAAGGAAGCTTCTAGGCACTGGTCATGACAGAGAAAGAGACTAGAGTGTGCTTTGTTTCTGTTAGAAGCAACAGGATCAGTGATCTTCGAGATAGAAAAGCCCAAGGGGAGCAAGAAGCCAAGGACAAGTCAGGATTTTCTATGCTTGGGAGCCTGGATGAATAACAACAGAGAATTAAGGACACAGAGCAGATATGGAGGGAAGGTAATGAGTGCAGAAGTGAACTTAAGTTTAAAGTGTCTACAGGATATCCCCTGTCAATGTAGGAGATGTGGGCTTGATCCCTGGGTCAGGAAGATCCCCTGGAGGAGGAAATGACAACCCACTCCAGTATTCTTGCCTGGAGAATCCCATGGACAGAGGAGTCTGGCGGCCTTTAGTCCATGGGGTCCCAGGGTCGGACACGATTGAGCAACTGAGCAGGCACATAACAGAACGTATCCAGATGAGAAAATCCACAAAGCGAGTGGAAATCAGCATCTGAAGCTAGAAATACCAGGATCCGGAGGGCAGTCAAAAGACATGGGAAATGGGGAAAGACTGCTAGAGGGGACCAACTTTAGATATATCCTGCCCTTGCCTCCTCAGAGGAGCCAGCAATCAAAATGAGAAGAAACTTGGAGGAGAAAAAATTTTAAAGTAATTTATTGGAGGCAAAAGGAAGTGACTATTCCTAGAAAGTGATGGTGAATTGTACTAGACCAAGTAAAGATTTAGGCCAGAAAGGGGAATTCAAAATCAGCCCTCATGTTTTTTTCCTTAGTTATTTGGAACTCTCATTCTCTGATTCAATGACTTCTTCATGTAAAATTTATATTTTATCTCCATCTATTTTTACGAATAATATTAATTTAAACTTGACCCAACACATAACTAGTAAGCTCTTTGCAACTCAGTTCAGTGATACTATTATTTCAAAATTATTTTAATGTTTATAACGAATTCAGATCCAAACTTTAAACCCATTCTCTAATCCTATATAATTACACTAAAAAAAAAAAACCAAAAAAACAAACTCTTTGTCAAATCTCTTGTCAAAATCAGTTTCCCTAAAGTGTCATTTATATGTAGTAAGTCACCAATTTAAAGCATACAATTAAGAGTTTTGACAACTGTATAAGGTAATGATATAAAATACAATCATGGTCCAGAGCATTTCATAATCCCCCAAAGTTCCTCAAGACCCTTTGCAGTCAGCCCCCCTCCTCCACCTTCTTGCACAACCACTGATGTACTTTACTTTGCTATAGTTTTGCCTTTTGCAAAATGCCTATAAATGACATCACATAGAAAATATAGTCTTTCATGCGTGATGTAACACTTTTGAGCTCCATACATGCTGTTATTTGTATCGGTAGTTCATTCCCCTTTGTAGTAGTCACCCATTATGTGGGCATAGTTTGTTTATCCATTCCCCAGGAAAGGACATTTGGATTCTATCCAGGTTGGGGCTATTATGGGTAAACATTCAAATACAAGTGTAATGTGGACATATGTTTTCATTTTTCTTGGATAAACAGCTAAAAGTGGGACTGCCAGGTCATGTAATAAGTATACATTTAATTTATAAGAAAACTGCCAAACTATTTTCCAAAGTGGCTGTACTACCTTGCATTTCCACCAGCAATGTATGAGAGCTCCAGTTACTGTATCGACCTATGCTTGGCATTATCAATCTTTTAAATTTTACTCATTTTAATAGGTGTGAAGCAGTATCTCACTGTGGTTTTAATGTCCCCGAGAATTAACAATACTGAGCATCTTTTCCTGGGCCTGCTGGCTATTTATAAAGCTTCTCTGGTATCCAAATCTTCTGTCATTTTAAAAAACTGAGCTGTCTTCTTACTATCAAGTTGTAAGAGTTCTTTTAAGTTATGAATACAAGTCCTTTATTAGATGCACATTCGGCAAATATCTCCTATGACTTGCGTTTTCATTTTCTTAACAGTGCTGTTTAATGAGTAAAAGTTCCTAACTTTCCTAACTTGATGAAATCTAACTTATAAATTTTTTCTTCCTTCTATAGTTTGTCCTTTCTTGTATCTTAAAGATTTCTTTAAAAATCTGTGCCTAACTCAAGGTCACAAAGATTTTCTTCTAGAAATTTTATCTAAAAGCTTCATCTAAGAAAATCTCGTCAAAGTTTTTAACAAGATTTTTCTTTAAAACGCCTGCATTCCCTTTATCTCATAATTAGCCACACAATTTTATTATCCCTTTGTTTCTTTTAAAATCAATTTCCCACATTACCAAGCGCTATTGAAGTTATAGTCTATTTCAAAATTGGAAAGATTTTTATCTTTTAACAGATGTTCCCCTTCTTCAATCTAATAAATGGCATTTCTAAATGTAGGCAAGATTTTAGTCCCTCGGGTCTCTTCAAATTGACATAAAACTTCTGGACCCCTGACATTGGTTCTTAAAAGCTAACTTTACATTTCTTAATTCAACTTGGATTCCATTATATCAGTCTCTCTAAAAAAGCCAGAGTTCTTCAGACTCAAAATTAAATGAACAGGGTATACGAATTTCTATTCTATGCCCCTTGGAATAAAATATAGTTCATAGAAAGGAGGAAATAGTATATAAAGCTAATGTGACTAAAACAGGGAGAAATGAAATGAGAAGTTATCATTGCTCATTTCCTAACTTCACAGGATGTCTGGAGAGAAACAAAATAGAAAACTGGCTCATCTAGGCCCCTGTCACAGACTTTAAACAAAGAAAACAGCAGCTCTGATTTACAACTCCCTCTTGCCCTGATGTTTTTTTTTTTTTTTTTTCTGTTTACCAAGCTGATCTACTGTACCCGATCCACAGATTTAGAACAGGCCCCTGTGTTCCCATACCATGGCAGCTTTTATGCTTAGGTGACCCTGGGCCACCGAATCTTGGTTATAACAGGAAAAATTTTAAACTAATTCTCTGAATCTGACAAGCCGTCTCCCTCAATAAATCTAGGAAGTTTTTATTTCATTAACTGTGCATGAAATGGCAGGCAAACAGCCAGATCTACAGCTCAGTGGGGTGAAACTGCAACTATCACACGTATACTCAAAAGCTAACAGTTTCTACCTCTACTACCATCTGTTGGGCTTCCCAGGTGGCACGGTGGTGAAGAATCCACCTGGCAATGCAGGAGACCAAGAGACGTGGGTTTGATCCCTGGGTCAGGAAGATCCCCTGGAGAAGGAAAGGCAACCCACTCCAGTCTTCTTGCCTGGGAAAGGCTACAGTCCGTGGGGTCACAAAGAGTCAGACACAGAGTGACTTAGCGCCTGCATGCATGCGCGCACACACACACATACACACACACACCACTATTACTTTCAATTCGACTCTTATTTTTTAAGGGAAATAAATTGTTTATATACTCAGAAGAAAGAGCAACCTTAAATGAGTATTTTATACTTCTCTGATTAAGATTCTGGGAAGAAAAACTCAACTAGCCACAGAAATGGCCACTTAAGAGGGCTCAGTTTGAAGGAGAAACTCAACACATGTGGCATTCAAAACAAAACTTCTGTTGACCTAATAACTAATCAATGTTACCAAATGAGGAGTTACTAGTTTCAAATGTGTATTAAGAACCTACTACATGCCAAGCAATATGCTGGATGGTTGTTGTTGTTGTTGTTCAGTTGCCAAGTCGTGTCTGACTCTTTGCAATCCCATGGACTGCAGCAAGCCAGGCCTCCTAGATTCCAAAATAAGTAAGACAGTCCCTGATGCCTTGGAGACACACAGTTTAGTAAAGAGGAAGACAAGAAATAATTGGGGATAGTTCCATGTAGTAAAATCTAAGAGGTAAACACACAGTTTTAGTAGAAGCTAAGAAGGGACCCACAATCAGGATCAGCTCTTAAGCTTCTCAGGAAACGTCACACCACCCTCCTGGGAGCAAAGCCAATTCTTCCATTGGCTTAACAGTGCTTTGAGCATCAAAGGCTACAAAAACCACCTATGTGGTACTGTTTATTCTCAAGGTCAATGACTTTCCTCAGCACTGGTCAGAGAGGATTACTGGACCACATACATGGCACAGAAAAAGCTCACTGAAAACCCCAATCTATTTATCAAAATCATACATGATCTAAATGCAGTGTGGTATTCTGGAACCGAAAAAGGATATTGGTGGAAAAGTTTTGTGAAATCCAAATAAAGTCTGCAGTTCAATTCATACCAATGTTAACTTCTTAGATGTGACAAAATGTTATCACGATTATGTAAGACATTAACATTAGGGAGAGATTTGGGTAAAAAGTACAACAGAAACTCCTTGTACTATTCTGCTTCTTTTCTATAAACCTAAAATGATTCCAAAATAAAATCTGGGTTTAAAAAAAGTACATATGGTTCCCCACTTTCCATTCACACTCTTCCTTAGGATTCTGATCATGCCTCCCAAGTCATTGCTCCAATTCAGGTAATGCTTGCTTAAAACATTTTTCAAAACCTTATCTGTTTAAATGGTTTTCTATAAACCATTTATGTAGCCCAGCCAGGTTTCCTTCTTCACCAGGAAATGAAAAACCAAATCACACTTGGAAGATTTTAACTGTTTTCCTAACAGTTCTACCCCATACACCAAGGGGTATCCTTGGAGCTAATCCTGCAAGCTAGGCTTCAGCAGTGCATGAACTGAGAACTTCCAGATGTACAAGCTGGGTTTAGAGAAGGCAGAGGAACCAGAGATCAAACTAACAACAAATTCTCTGGATCACAGAGAAAGCAACAGAATTCCAGAAAAACATCTACTTCTGCTTCACTGGCTACACTAAAGCCTTTGACTGTGTGGATCACAAGCTGTGGAAAATCCTTAAAGAGATGGTAATACCAGACCACCTTACCTGCTTCCTGAGAAATCTGTATGCAGGTCAAGAAGCAACAGATAGAACTTACGTGGAACAACTGACTGGTTCAAAACTGGGACAGAAGTAAGACAAGGCTGCATGCTGTCACCCTGTTTATTTAACTTATATGCAGAGTACATCATGCGAAATGCTGTGCTGGATGAATCACCGGCTGGAATCAGATTGTCGGGAGAAATATCAACAACCTCAGATATGCAGGTGATACCACTCTAATGGCATAAAGTGAAGAAGAACTAAAGAGCCTTTGATGAGGGTGAAAGAGGAGAGTGAAAAAGCTGGCTTGAAGCTCAACATTAAAAAAACTAAGATCATGGCATCTGGTCCCATCACTTCATGGCAAATAGAAGAGGAAAAAGTAGAACCAGTGACAAATTTTCTTTTCTCGGGCTCCAAAATCACTGAGGATGGTGACTGCAGCCATGAAATTAAAAGACACTAGCTCCTTGGGAGCAAAGTTATGACAAACCCAGACAGCGTATTAAAAAGCAAAGAGACATCACTGTGACGACAAAGGTCCTTAGAGTGAAAGCTATGGTTTTTCCAGCAGTCATGTGCAGATGTGAGTTGGACCATGAAGAAGGCTAAGTGCTGAAGAATTGATGCTCTCAAATTACGTGTTGGAAAAGACTTTTAAGAGTCCCTTGGACAGCAAGGAGAGCAAACAAAGTCAATCCTAAAAGAAATCAACCCTGAATATTCATTGGAAGGACTGATGCTGATGCTGAAGCTGAAACTCCAATACCTTGGCCACCTGATGCAAAGAGCCAACTCACTGGAAAAGACTGATACTGCGAAAGACTGAAGGCAAAAGGAGAAGAGGGCAGCAGAGGATGAGATGGTTAGATAGCAGCACTGACTCAATGGCCATGAGTTTGAGCAAACTCCAAGAGATACTGAAGGACAGAGAAGCCTGGTGTGCTGCAGTCCATGGGGTCGCAAAGAGTCAGACATGACTTAGCAACTCAACAACAACAACAATCCTTGGAGTTAAACTTTCCTAAGCCAGGGGTTTTAAATAACCTGGGCTAGATCTCTGGATAAAAACAAAGGGAGGGACACAATAGTAAATGTTGTGTTTTATTAAGTTATCTTTACCTAATCTCTGACCAAAAAGAATAATGAATAGAAAACACAATGAAAGCATGAGGAAGGACTTTTAAGGAAGCCAAGAGCAAACTTAAATCTCTCATTGACCAAAACTGAATCGCATTTCTTCTCCTAAATTAGAGACTGGTAAAGATGGATGGAATTATGCTTAGCCAACCAGGCCCATTCTTTGGCATGAAGATGTGGTTGGCTTCCCCTAAAGCACATGGCTGCAAGGGAGGAGAGAGAATACATGGAAGAAAATCTGCTGGGAGGAAATGGATGCTAGGGGTAGGGAGGTGGAGAAATCAACAAAAAGAATCCTCTGCACTTTATAACCACAGTACGATAGCAATTGAGGAATTTTAAATGTAAAAGCAATTTTTACAATGCAATTACTTTTGCTAGCATGTGTATTTTCTCTTGCTTTGTCAAAGTTCTTGGGGTGGACAAGGGAGCTTATACAAGAGCAAAAAAAAAAAAAAAGAAAGAAAGAAAGAAAAGAAAAAACCCAGAAGTATGGCTAGTAGATATCTAAGAATAGTGGGCTTTGTGTCTGGTGGGTAGGATATGTGGGCCACCAAATTCAGGTTCCTTGTATGGTTCAGGTGGAATCAGATGGCCTTGAAGACATACAGAAGCATAGAGACAAGTCATTTAGTTAAGCCAATCCCAATTTTTCAAGGTAGAAATATACTTTAAATACTTTTTAAAGGGTTTTATTTCATTCTTTGTTTTTAAGGCTAGTCCAAAAAGGACTACCGTTTGTTAAAAGATAAAAATAGATGGATATGCATTGGGAAGAGAAGGTAGAAAGCACACTGCTGCTGCTGCTGCTGCTGCTGCTGCTGCTGCTGCTAAGTCGCTTCAGTCATGTCTGACTCTGAGCGACCCCGTGGACTGCAGCCTACCAGGCTCCTCCGTCCATGGGATTTTCCAGGCAAGAGTACTGGAGTGGGGTGCCATTGCCTTCTCCTAGAAATCACACACTGTATAAGATCTTAAAAGTACCTAAGTGAGAAGGAATCTCAAAACCATTAATTGAGTGAATACACTAGACCATTTAACCTTTCAATAAAATGTACTGTGTCAGTATTTTAAAACATACAACGAATAGATGTTGACAATTAGCACCTCAACACCAAAATGCAAACTGCAGTGAAATGAATGCTTCAGCTAAAAGCTCTGAAAAACATGGTACAAATTCCTCAACTTCTCAAGGTAACAAAAATACATATTAAAATCATATAATACTGTTCCAATTCAGGCTAAATGGCAAGCCATATACCTACCATAACTGTTTGGTTTCTAATAACTAGACAAATACTTATCTCCTTCTGTTAAAACACATTTTGTAGTACAGGCTTCAAGAGTCCCATCAGGAAAATGTCATGGAGGCAAAACACCACACCAAGCCTCAGGTGTGCTCACATATACACACACGCCACAATAAGGTTAAACAACCTCAGAACTTTGGAAACTACTATGCAAAAGAACATTAGTGAAGCGTAAACAAAGAAACGAAAGAGAACTGAAATTTACATCTAAACTATTTAATGACTAAAGTCATTTAAAAGATTAATTGATATACTAGAATCCATTATGGTCATAAAATCCAATCTGTTATATGTTATAGCACTAAATAAATATTACACAACAGTACTCTGGCCTGGTCCATTTCCAGAAAGAAGAACAGGTAGAATAAATTCTCTAAAATATTTCAATTCGCTACCCCCAATACAAAATTAAAAAAAAAATTTTAATAAAAAGTTTTTTAGTTAAAAAAAAATAAAAGATTTCAATTTGCACACCTTGGTTCAACCACCTACCATAATTTGTTCACAACTCTTTCTCTAATACAAGCCTGAGTTCTTGAAGAATACCCAGCACACTGCCTGCAGCAGAACACCCCCTCCAATAAATGCCTCTGAATGAATGAACATGCAGCAGTAACGTACTTCTCAGGTATCCTGACAAACCAGTTCAATATCGGTATCTTACAAACGGGGACTGCTGTACATATACCATGCTACCACATGTAGATGCAGTCAAGCTAACTGAAAAATAACGACAGCAACTAATGCTTGTTGGGGAAAAAACTCCTATCACACGAGACATAAAAGTTAGTATAAAGGGACTTTCCTGGTGGTCCAATGGCTAAGAATCCACCTTGCAACGCATGGGACCCAGGTTCAATCCTTGGTCCGGGAACTAAGACCCCATATGCTTTGGAGCAACTAAGCCCTCGAAGCTCAACTAGAAAGTCTGTTCACGGCAACAAAAGATCTCACATGACATGACGAAGACCCTGAATGCCACAACTAAGACCTGATGCAGTCAAATAAGTAAAGAAATAGATACATCTTCTTTAAAAAAAAATGTAAAAACCAACTTGAAACGCAAGAAAATATATCTGATTTTTTTTCTTAATGGCCACAAAGTGAATACACATCGAACTTTCTAACACTGACATACAAGATTCATCACCCAAAATTTTTAAAAGCAACTTGTTAACAACTTACATTAGTAAGTTAGGCCAATTAGTGAATGGCATGAAGTCCAAGCCCAACTATGTGTTCAAACTGTGGGTCGAATGCCTTGAGCAATTCTTTCTCTTCAAGACTGCAAAAAAGATCCAAACAACCCTCTTGACTGCTGAGAAGGACTAAAATCACTTATTTTTCTCACAAGTATGTAATCAAAATCAATTACTTTCTCCTCCCACCCAACACAAAGCAACACCATCTGTCCCTCCCATCACTCCAAAATATGCTATAGGATATCCTGGTACTTTATAATCTTAGAACATAAGAACCTTGGATTGGAACAAAATTACAAACCAAAAAAAAAAAAAACCACACAAAACCATATTTTCCTAAGTATGTTCTCATCCTCCATAGTGTTCCCACACTAATTTAGCTCCCTACCAAGCTTTAACAATCAAGGAAATCAGAAAAGTCTCAGAATAGATATTACACACTGCTTGTTTTTTTTAATTTGTTATTGTTCATGGAATTCAAAATTCAGGGTACACATTACCAAGAGAGTGTTTTTCTGTCGATGCCTGAATTTAAATGCAAATTACTGTTTAATTATATGCAATTTTCTCTCTAAACCTATATATAATACTAATCAGTCTCCAAATGTTCAAAATAAACACACGGATCATGTTTACTTAAAAGCTTATTGCCTAATCACCATGAGGTTCTAATGCATCAAAAAAGTTGTGGCTATCATGTCACCATGACAGCTTGGCAGAAAGGCTGTTCCCTAAAGATTAGGAACTTCTGGTAAAGCACAAATGGGGTAAAGCAGGAGGCATACATGGTATCTGTAGATGCTTCCATAACAAAATTATTTCAATGTCAAAAATTCAGAGCCTACAAGGTCAAATAGGTGCCCTACAAAGCTATCTACATGCATGCATGCCTAAAAGGGACACTAGGAAGAAAACTGTGTACTCCAATCAACTCAAGAAATCACTCTGCAAATGAGCTTTTCAAGAACTGAAAATGTAATAAAGTTCTTGAAGTTATAACACACTCAAGTTCCAAAACTGAGCAACTATATTAAAATACCATTGGCATACTTTGACAGAAGACACACAATGATAACAGAAAATACTTTAATAAGGTTTACTCGTGGTGAACACTCTTCTAGGGACTTCACGCTTTAACTCACTTAGTCCTGATTACTGACATACATTTCTGTAAGATAGATACTATTCATTTTACAAATATACTGAAGCACAGATAAAATCACCCAATAACATAAAAGTAATTAGAGGGCAGAACAGGGATTTTTAAAATCCCATCAGTCAGACTCCAAAGTCCATGTTAATACACTATGTTTCATAATAAAGCTTATGCTGCTATGGTCAGCTTTTTTTTCTTTAACCTCATAACCTTTTTGGATTTCAAACATCAGGACAGCTTTGTGAAATAAGTACAGACTGTGGAATTAGACCCAAACAAACCCCTGAACAAAGTCTAGGCTTCAGCTTCCCATTATGTAAAATGGGGGTACTGAAGTCACTGTGAAGGTCAAATGAGGTAATATAGTTAAAATGCCTAATACAATATACAGGATCGGGGTTCTTAACGTCAAGCACAGAGACCTAGAGGGTTCACAGATAAGCTTTGAGGTCACCAGTCTCATAATCGTGTGACTAATGTTGAAACGTGTACCCATTTATAAAAGAACTGTCCCTGGATCTTCGAAAGGTCAAGAACCACCAGAGTACCTAAAAAGGTACTAAAAAAAAAAAAATGGAAGTTATCTTACTCTTCTTGTTCTCAAAAGCTCTCATCTTTCCCATGAAAGATAACACACCAGGGCTTCAGAATACAATGCTAATTGTTTCCCAACATTTTACTGGCTTGGTAACTAGTAACGCCGGCAAGTCTGTCTCCATTTTTCTAGAGACAGTCCAAAGAAAGCCCTCAAAGCCCTCAAATGCTGCTCCATCCCTCATCCCTCCTTCACTTATCCCTCATGGCTTCACCAAGACGAATACACTGTATGCACTCGGAGGAAATCACAAGAATCGTCCACTCGGCTACCCCAAGCACAATGCCGGTTGGGAGAACCAAGGAGGAACCAGAGCCTCCGCGGAGCACGATAAAGACCTGATGCCCGCCGCTGAAGGGTGAGGAGAACATGTTTTCCCCAAACATAAAGGACAATCCAGAATGTCGTCCCCTCTACCCTGGTCCTCCCTCTCTCTAGAACTCTATATAATGCAGGCAGGTCCTCTGGCTCGTGCCGGAGTGATGCAAGAAGGAAACATTACCCAAACTGGGGGTGCAGCACGGCGAAGTCGCAGCTCTGCTACCCTGGGAGGCGGTGGCAGCACCAGCAGAAAATACGGCCCTAGACCCTCCCACTCAAGAGAACCCAGTACAGATTCCCCAGCCCGGCGGCTAGGAACTCGCTGCTGGGCTTTTCCGGTTCCCAAAACGGCTTCCGCTTCCGGGCTAGCCTTTGCCGGAAGTGGCGTACGGATGATGCAAACGAGCCGCGCCGCCGGTGATTCCGGAAGAAACAAGAGCGCGGCGTGAACATGGTGAGGCCCCGGGGAGTCCGAGAACGGGCATTGTCAGACCACGTCTGGGAGGAGATTGAGGGAGTGGCTTTTGGCCAAACTTCCACGAACGTCTCCTTGCTTATTTTCATTCCGATCTCACCTTTTAAACTGCGGGAGTAGTGCTTCTATGTTTTAGCGAGTTGGGAGGATGGGTTGAGGCAGTTCAGTTCAGTCGCTCAGTCGTGTACGGCTCTGCGACCCCATGGACTGCAGCACGCCAGGCCTCCTTGTCCATCACCAGCTCCCAGAGTTCACTCAAACTCACGTCCATCGAGTCAGTGATGCCATCCAACCATCTCATCCTCTATCGTCCCCTTCTCCTCCTGCCTTCAATCTTTCCCAGCATCAGGGTCTTTTCAAATGAATCAGTTGTTCGCATCAGGTGGCCAAAGTATTGGAATTTCAGCTTCAGCATCAGTCCTTCCAATGAATATTCAGGATTGATTTCCTTTAGGATGGACTGTTTGGGTCTCCTTGCAGTCCAAGGGACTCTCAAGAGTCTTCTCCAACACCACAGTTCAAAAGCATCAATTCTTCCGCGCTAGTCCAACTCTCACAGCCATACGTGACTACTGGAAAAACCATAGTTTCGACTAGAGGAACCTTTGATGGCAAAGTAATGTTTCTGCTTTTTAATATGCTGTCTAGGTTGGTCATAACTTTTCTTCAAGGAGCAAGCATCTTTTAATTTCATGTTTGCAGTCACCATCTGCAGTGATTTTGGAGCCCAAGAAAATAAAGTCTGGCTGAGGCAGATAGGAGGAATTGGGTATTTGAGGGAAGAAGGGTGTGGACAAAAGAAAAGGAACTCAGGAATATGCGGTGTGTTTCCAACTCCTTTTAACTAAAATTTTTGTTTCAAGGGGAAGCAAAAGAAAACACGGAAGTATGCGACCATGAAGCGAATGCTTAGTCTCAGAGATCAGAGGCTGTGAGTGTCTAGAATCACCTGGCTTCCTAGACTGCCCAGAGCTATAGAAATCACGAGGGGATAAGTAGTAAAAGTTTCTGTTGTTATTTTTGTTGTTCTGTTTACTTTTGGTGTTACTATGTCTTGGATTATTATAGGGTAATAAAGTGCAACAATGGCTAAGCTGCTGAGCAGGTACACTGGTGAAATGGGTTGGGAATTCAGCATCTCATAAGTGTTCAATTTGTATCACCGTTTCTATATACTGTATGTGCCATATCACTTTTAAGCCTCCTGACTGTTCTGTGAGGTAGGTAGAGTTTTCTTTAGGTTTTTGTCATTACACTGCTACATTCCCCAGGGGGGGGGAAAAGGTTTGTTATAATTTTTGAAAGACAGATTATCATTGTCTTGTGTACCAGCACCTGATAAGTCAAGTATTTTTGAAAGAAACAATGGGAAAACACCTAGGTATCTCCATTTGATAAATCTTACAAGATTTATGACTGGAGGAAGAGAGTAGAATGATATTCCCTAGTATAAGGAGGAACTAAACAGCTTGTCAGCTTGGTTAAGAATGGATGGCATTATTAAATAAAGACTGGGCTTCATTGTGTTTAAGAGTCTCAGTACAAAGGAGTAGTCCTTAGAGCCTTCATTGTGGTTAAACTGTATTCTTGACTTTTAGTATGTATTTATTATGTAATTTTAAGGAAATTTGACCCACTAATAATATTTTGTTTCTAGTTAAGGTTAAATTCTGTATATATATTGTCACATTTTAGCCCTTTATAAGAGACATGTGGGAGAACCCTTTTCTTCCTGCTGTTGAAGCATCTGAGTCTTCAGAGGATAAATATCAGCCTGTTTACCCACTGCTTGGAAGTGGATTTTTATCCTTGATATGAGAACTTCTGACAAGGAAAGAAGTAATATAACCAACATTTACTTAACCACTAATAATTTATATGGATTATTAGCTAATGATTTTAAAATTTAATTAGGTTTTACTGATTAACTGTGTTAATTCCAAGCTACTTCCTACACAGTTATTTGTGCACAAGAAGCCTACGCTGATTTTAATATGGTGATCTCACAAAATAGGATTTCCTTTGTAGACAAAAAAGGAGAAACTTTTAATAATAATCACTGCTGTGGATTTTTTTCTGTCCTACATTGAATTTTCTTTCTTTTTTTTTCTAGTAAAGAAAAGGATAGATTAAAACCAAAACAGAAAGAAAAGAAAGATCCTAGTGCACTCAAGGAAAGAGAAGTGTGAGTAATCAAAAATTTCAAGTTTTCCTTTAAAACTAGAAGTAAGATTCTAAACCTATAGACCTCTGAGAAATTTAGGCATCCCCTGAACTGATTTGCTCAGTCATTTGTAAGTCTGGCACAGCTGTGCAAATGAAGTGATATTGATGAGCATAAACCAATTCTAACGGTTCAAAGGTTTTTGGACTTCATGGAACACTAAAAGTTTCCCTAAAATCCTGGTAATTAAATCTAATATCTTTTTTTTTTTTTCTTTGCCAAGAAACTTTCAAAAGAAAGAGACAGCATATCACCAAAAAGTAGCAAGGGCATAGTTTGAGGATAAAGGTTATTCCTTTTAAGTAAGTACATTTAACTTTAGGAAACCTCATCACATTTTTCTTATTTTTCTCATTTTGCCCTAGATTGGTGATGGATATATCATCACAGGATTTACTTTCCATGAACGGAGGGCGGGGGAAAGGAACAAACTATTCCAAGCAGAGACTTCTTTTTTGTTTGTTTATACCAGAATATCAGTGTAGACATTACTTCGTGTTTTTTTTCTTTTTCTTCCAGCCCCCAACACCCTTCCTGCTTATTTTTCCAATATAACACACAGCTGGGCCCACCTTACCACATCCTGGTCGATACCAACTTTATCAACTTTTCCATTAAGGCCAAACTGGACTTAGTGCAGTCAATGATGGACTGTCTGTATGCCAAGTGTGAGTATCAGACTTCTCCATTTCTCTGACATTTGTAAAGAATAATCATACTTACCCAAATACATGAAAAGAGGGAAATGGGGTTCTAGTTTACTAAGTTGCTGGCCATTTAATTTGCTCACCATAGCGAGGACCCTTTTCAGTGAATTGAAATATAATGCAAACTTGACTGAGAATAATTAAACTTTCACAATTGAGAAAACACTTAGTATGTTTTGACCATCGTTACAGACATCAACTTAGAAAATAGGTGGGGAATTTTCTGTTTTAGGATTTTGGATTTTAAAATTCTGGATAAATGAAAATTTATTTCATTTCTCACTATGTATATTATTTACATTAAGTAGGAAACATTCTCCTATCCACTTCAGTGTGGAAAAGCTAAATAGGACATTTTGCCATTTACAATCACAGAACTAGAAATGATTATGGTCAACTATTCCTAAGTTTATTCAGTCTGGTGTTTATTTGTACCACAAAGGATCTGAGATAGTTTATTTACACCTAGATATGTAGTTTACCATTAATAGATTTCCCTTGTGTATTTGGGTGTCTCCTCCTTCAAATGGTCTTCTTTTCCTATCATGAGGAGGAAAAAGATAGTTTAGGACAAGTACAGGGGAATAACTTCCTAATAGTGCGATCTGTTGTATCTTGTGGTGGGTTTATATTCACACATTTTCCAGTTAAAGGTACAAATGAAACAAAGGTACAAAAAAACATCTAGTTAAAGGTACAAATGAAAATTAAACTTACACTTTGCCATAAAGAATAAATTATTGGAACCAAAGGAAAAACTTCATACCTTCTTTAATATATATAAAAGATACTACATAGTGAACATTTACAGAGTGATAGTAATGTGAATGCTGTTTCTTGATTTATTAAAATTAGCAAGATGGGATAAGGGATGTGTGATGGGTAAGAGAGGTCAATTCTTTAAATGCCTAAAATTAATATAAAAATTAACTGTATAAGTTTATTATATCAAGTTATGCATGTAACCACCAAGTGAGAAAAACAGCCAATGAAATTAAAATAGTCATCTCTTAGGATCAGAATTTGTTCAGTCACTCAGTCATGTCTGACTCTTTGCTACCCCACATACTGCCACACACCAGGCTTTCATGTCCTTCACTATTTCCCAGAGTTTGCTCAAACTCATGTCCATTGAGTCAGTGATGCCATCCAACCATCTCATCCTCTATCTCCCCCTTCTCCTACCCTCAGCCTTTCCCATCAGGGTCTTTTCCAATGAGTTGGCGCTTCTACCATGTAACCAAAGTTTTGGAGCTTCAGTTTCAGCATCAGTTCTTCCAGTGATACTCAGGGTTGATTCCTTTAGGATTGACTGGTTTAATCTCCTTGCTGTCCAGACAACTCTCAAGAATCTTCTCTAGCACCACAATTTGAAAGCATCAATTCTTCAGTGCTCAGCCTTCTTTATAGTCCAACTCTCAGAATTGGTGGAGTGGGAAAAGATCAAGGGATCATTATTTTTCTATATAGGCCTTTTTGTATTTTTTTAAAGCTATGTACATGTAATACTTAAAAATTTCTTAAGTCTCTTGGGAATAATAAAGAGTAGTCTGAAGCTAGAGCACAACCATGCCTAAAAGTGGACTAGGGTAGCCTGTATGAGGGAAGAAACTACTTTTGGTGGACTTCTTCTATTCCCATGGTGTTTCTTATAGTTGTCTTAGCTGCTGCTCCAGGAATGCTGTGACCTATTTATGAACGAAACGGATGGAGGGTTTAAGCATGGCCCCTTGGAGTTGCATTGCTTCCCTGGTTCTCTGGCTCCACTATTATTATCTAAATGGTTCAGGGGAAGTCCATGGTGGTCTAGTGGTTAGGACTTGGCACTTTCACTGCCAAGGATGCAGATTCAATCCCTGGTTGAAGAACTAAAATCCTAAAAGCCACATGGCATGGCCGAAAAAAAGATGATTGTTTGGGATAGCAATGGCATTATAGTTAGGTCTTTCTCCAGTTGTGGATACCACAGAGTACAGCTATAGTGCATACAAATAATTGCCCTCACAGTGCCTTTTCTGAAAGAAAAAACTTACTAAGGAAAATGCCACTTTTCTGTGTGACATAATATCTCAGAGCAAAGGCTCAAGAAACATTCGAGTGCATTACAAGTTCAGTTACCTAGGAGATTCCTTAACTGTTTTAAGCTCTGCTTATTTAATTTTTCTTTACTTGCCTTTATTCATGAAAGAAGGCCTTTATCTTCCTTTTGGCTTGGAGATGCCCCTTTGACCTTTTCATAGCTCTTGGTCCCTTCCATTTCTGTTTGACACTCCAACAGAGGAGGATGGCTAGCTACCCATACTGAGAGTCCTTTTTGTAGTGATCTTCCTGAACCCATTTCCCTGCTCCAGACGCAAGCTCTTGCTTCAGTGCTGCGCGGCCCTGAAATTGACCCTTTTAAGGGATGTATTGCCCTCTAATCCCATGATTATCTGCTCCTCCTATCTTCTTCCCTCCATTTTCCAACTGCTTTTTCTTCTGCGCGTTGTATTTTAGTTTAAGATATCTTAACTTTGTTCTCAAGAGTGTTAGTGTACTTGTGAAAAAAAATTAATAATCTAGCATAAAGAAAATGAAAGTTCCCTGTTACGCCTTTCCTCAGAAAGGGGCAGTTTTAAAAAGTTATATACAGTTTCTATGGGGTATTTTTGTTCATAATAAATAAACCTCATTCTGTGAGGTTATTTTTGTTCATGAATAAGAATAGATCATGCATTATTTACTTTTTTATCTTCATGCTATTTAACAGCTTTAAGATTCCATCCACATACCATATAAGTCACTCATTTAAAGTATATAATTCAGGGAATTTCCTGGTGGTCCAGTGGTAAGACTCTCAACAGGATGTAATTCAGAGAGTAAAATCGGTTCCTTCATAAGTTTGTTACTAATTTTATTTTTCCTGGCAGGTATCCCTTGTATAACTGACTGTGTAATGGCTGAAATTGAGAAATTGGGGCAGAAGTATAGAGTGGCCTTAAGGTAGGACGGAGCTGATCTAGATTTGTTTTAGATTGGTACACTGAAGATTATTTTGACCCTCCTTCTTCTGTTTGCTCTCCAAAGATTTCTTGTCTGGTTAGTTTAAATAAAAATCATACAAAATTAGTTAACTATTCATGACTTAGAAAGCAGACATTTGAAGGTTAGAGTTTTCCAGCTGAAGCTTTTTGAACTAAACTTCCTTAGTCACACAGGTCTCCTGGGCCTCCTCGTATGTTCCTCTGGATTTTCACTTAGAAAGCGTCTTTCTATTAGTTTGTTATCTGGTTATCTTCTTCAGAATCTCACACTTAAACAGTCTTCAGTTTACTTACAAGAAGTTTTGAGTTTACTCTAGACAGTGCCTTTCAGTTTAGTGGTTCCCAAGGTGTGGCAACCCTCCTCCACCCCCGGAGTCCCAGAGACCTTTGCAGGGAGTTTGCAAAACTATTTTCTTAATAATACCAAGGTGTTGCCTTTGTCACTGTGCTGACATTTGCACTGAATGCAAAAAAATGGCATTACCTCAGTACAAATCAAGACATTGGGCCCAAATAATGCTAGTAGTTTTTTTCTTCACTGGCAGTTTTTTTTTAATACCACAGTCACTTGAGAATATCCTTAATAGAGCAGTACAATTCATTAACAGTGTTAAATCTCAGCCCTGGAATACACATCAGTGTTCCTTGTGGTGCAGTGAGAAGTACACATGAAGCATTTCTGCTGGTGGGTGCACCTTAACCTTTCTACGGCGCTCATTTCATAATACGTGTAAACCAAGTCACCGTGCTGTGGGCCTTCAGCTCACACAGGGCTGAACGTCGCTTCCATCTCAGAAAAACTGGAAGGAGAGGGAAAACAGCAAAGGATGAACGTTGTCTCAAGGAGAAGCATTTGTGAGCTGAACGAGCTGCTTTTTCATGAAATACCATTTTCATGTGAAGAACAACTGACAGACACTGAGTTAGGGAAAATCATAAGCTAATCCCATTCCCAATGCTAAGGACCCGTCTATTGAGACCAGTGGAAACATTGATGAATGTCGGTTTTTTTAATGTTATATACGTGTGTGTGTGTGTCTGTGTCTGCTTTGTTTATTGTATGTCCTCCCACATTGGTACATACAGCTCTACCTCATTTTTTAAAATAGGCTAGAAGGACCAAAGTGTATTTAACCTTTACCTTGCTGATGGATATTCAGATTATCTCCAGTTTTCCACTATATAAACCGTTTTGTAGTGACCATCCTTGCACCTGTATTCTTGTGTATTTGTGTAAGACAACGTCCTAAAAGCAAAATGGTTAGGTTTAATTTGATGTAGTTTTGAATCCTGGCTTTTCCCAGCTGTGTAGCTTTGAACAAATTAGTCAAACTCTCTGAAGCTTCTACTTTATCTGTAAAACAGAAATAGAATAAGTCAGATTTCTGTAACAAGTACATGATGTAAGGCTTGGCAGCTCTCAGTCAGTAAGCTTTAATTCCCTTTTCTATAAATTGCCTTTCCAGTTATTATAGAAAATAAGCTTCAAGGGGAGAACAGTGTCTTGAAATCTCCATATAGATCACATTACTCTTATTTCACTGATTGAAAGTTGTAAAGTTACTCAGTTGCTTGAATGCTTTTATTAATCCACTTTTATAATCCTATAATCCATATAGGATTGCCAAGGATCCAAGATTTGAACGATTACCGTGTACACACAAAGGAACCTATGCAGATGACTGCTTAGTACAAAGAGTAACTCAGGTATCATCATTTTTTAATATTTACTCTGTTCTACTAAAACCAAGATAAGCTATTATTTCCTGAATGTTCATGTAAAGTATCTAGGAATATAAATGATTTAAAAAAAATTATATAGAATCCCTTCATGGGAAGTATCAGTGTCCTCATTTACTTGAGAGAGTGGAATGGAAATGTATACTGTAACCATAATGGAAAGATCATGGGTTTGGGGAGGAGACATGGTTTCAGATCTTGGCATCTGCATTTATTGGAGGTGTAATTTGGAGCATTTATTGATTCTTTATTCCACATATCTCCTCTGTAATATGGTTTAAGCGGGTGAGTGCAGACATACTAATATATCAGGTTCCGTCTCCCTGCGAATCTAAAATAAGGTTCCAGGGACTTGCCTGATGGTCTAGTGGTTGACTGTGCACTTCCAATGCAGGGGGCACAGGTTTGATCCCTGATGGAGGAACTAACATCCCATATGCCACGCAGTGCGGCCAAAAAATAATCGAGTGAAGTTCCATTTACTCCCTATGTAGGAATTCTGTTACATCTGAGTCTCCCAGAGTGCTGTTTCACACATACCCTAGAATAAGTAGGTTTTTAAGTTCTTCCTTGTCAAACACTGCAAGAACTTCTGTTGCTGATTGACCTTAAAAAGCCTGTCCCTGCTGAAAAGAATCATCTCTATGTAGTGACCACACTGCCATCCCTTGAGCCACTTCATCCCTTGGGTGGAGCCAGCATTTCCCTTAATTCCCCATAGCATGGCTGGCCCCAGCCTACAACTCTTTATAAAACTCAGCAAGAGATTTGGGTAGGATGGAAGTAAAGTATCAATATAATACAAATTAGTTCCAGACGGGTTGCTAAATTTTAGTGCTTTCAGAACTGTTTGACTCTGCCTTGTCCTGGAGATCTTCCTGTTCTGGCTTCAGAACCCAGGAGATAGCCTACCTCCATGACAAGGAGGCCTCCAGAGTAGGACCAGCCCCGGAGATCCTTTTAAAGGCAAAAGCTGTGCCTTCGGATCTAAGGCTGTAACTCTGCCTTTGCATTGTCTTTCTGAGAGTGTTTTCTGAAAACCAAGGAATTGTCTGCCCTAGATATGAAAATCCCTTCCACTTACGAGACAAAAAACAATTTGCAGCTTTTAACTAGTTTTTCTATCTTCTCCCCCTCAAGATTCTTAGAGCTACAATCAGCCCAAGCAACTTGTTATGTTTTATGTGGTAAATATGAGCTCCTTGATCTAGAAACTACTCAACCAATTTGTTTTAGCCTTTCCTTTCCTGTTCACTGTAAAAATGAGTGATTCTTCAGACTAATCAGTGATTGTATCCAGTATCATTTAGTGAGCTCTGTATGAATACCCAATCCTGTCTTTTCTAGCACAAGTGTTACATTGTGGCCACAGTTGACCGGGACCTTAAACGAAGAATCCGGAAGATCCCTGGAGTTCCCATCATGTACATTTCTAACCATAGGTGAGAAGTTTCTCTTAGAGAAGTCATTAACTGTATATAGTTGATGTCACGATATAGAAGGATTTGGGGGAAAAAAATTGATGTATCAAATGTTTACATAGTTCTATTTGAATAAATGAGACAAAGTGTTAATGACAAGAACACAGACAAAAGATAAAGCTAGGATTTAGGAATGAGGCATACATTCACATTGTTGCAGTAAGATCTCTAGCAGGAATAGGGAAATGTGTGGCCTTAAATATTGATACAAAGCAGTAACTTATCTTCAGCTAGAAATACTTTTTTTTTTTTTTTTGAAAACCTAGTGCAGGTGATTAGCATCTTATATGGGAAACTGAAAGTTTATTAAAGAAAAAAGAAAACAAAAGCTATTTTTATCCTTCTTTGATATTCCTGTGTTAGTCCTCAGACTATTATTGGCCAACTTTTTATCCTGGGACAAACACAGCAAAATGGGAAGAATATAGGTGAGGGGCTTGGGCACACCTGGACTCCGTACCTGGCTCTCCAACTTGTTAACTTTCTCATTTTGAAGAATAAAGATAATATAGTCAGCATTTTGCTGTAAATCATTCATTATGATAGGCCTTTAAAATGTTTCCACTGACAAAAAGGATTCACAGCAGGAGGTGAGTGATATAATCAGTAAAGGATGGGCTTTTATGGTGAGTTCTGGACACAGGTTTCTAACCAGTGTTAATTTTTTGTCCTGATCAGGTACAACATTGAGCGGATGCCAGATGATTACGGAGCCCCTCGGTTCTAATGAGAAGAGAAAATTTCTCCACCTTCCTTTGACCCGTTTTTTCTTTTGCAAGTTCATTAAACATGCTATAGTGTGAATTACTATTGCATTCACCCACTTGCTCTATAATGAGCTGAGTATAGTTAAATATATTCACTTTTCAATGTTGTTTTTAAAATTATATTTTGTGTCATTTTAAAATTTGCTGCATCTTTTTATAAATCAGAAAATTGCTCACATGATATGGTCATATTATATTGATTTACTCAAATATTTATTAAGGTTATGCTAGGCATTTAATAACAAGTGGTCTTATCCTCAAGATAGTCATATTATGGTAAAAGAAAGACATGTAGATGAAAAAATACAGTAAAATAGTGATGCTAGGATAAAAGTATGAGGGAGTAGACAAACAGGTAGAAAGAATGATTTCTTTCTCCTTGGTTGGGATAGGGAGAGAAGGAGGACTGAAGGCAGTTATGTTTGAGTTAATCTTGAAAGAGAGCTAGAACTTAGAGGGGAGGAGTGTGTCCTCACATCTGAGACTCCAGAGGTAGGAGGTGGGAGGGAGGGGGCTTTATATGACAAGCTGAAGGGTTTGGACTTAATCCTGAGGTCAACAGGGAGTCATTAAATTTTTAATTAGGATGGATAACATGATCAGATTAGATGTTTTACATGATCACAAGACAGTCTAAGAATGAACAAATAGATGATTGAAACAGACTAGAAGGTCCAGAAATAGACCTGTGTATTTATGGTAATTTAGTATGTTATAAAGCTGGTATTAAAAAATTTAAAAATCTATGAGAAAAGGAAATTGCATTAGAAGGCCAAATATTGTGGGTTTTTCCCACTAGGGTTAGGATCCTGATTTCAGCAGTTAATATCTGTATGAATTGGGCAAATTACATAAGCATTTGATGCTTTCCTTGCTTCCCTTTAAAATGTTTTATTTAGCGACTTGTTTGGCAGTCCAGTAGCTAAGACATTGCACTTACTACAGGGGGCCTGGGTTCAATCCCTGGTTGAGGAACTAAGATCTTGTATGCCAGAGATAGCCAAAAAATAGAAAAAAAATTAAAATGTTTTATTTAATCCTCAAAACAACCCCAATAAGATAGTATTGAATTGAACAGTACCTAATAGAAGTGTTATTCAGTAAATGATAGTGATGATTGTATTATAATAACAAGTTGACTATCCACTTGAAAAAAGGTTTATATTTCTGCCTCTTATCCTTCATGAGATCCTGATAGCCTTCAAGTGGATCAAAGTTTAAATATTTTTTAAGCCATGGAAGTATTCAACTCAGTTCACTCAGTCTTGTCCGACTCTTTGCAACCCCATGGACTGCAGTACTCCAGGCTTCCCTGTCCATCACTGACTCCCAGAGCTTGCTCAGACACATGTCTGTCAAGTCGATGATACCATCCAACATGGAAGTATTAGGAAAAGAAAAAGGAAAATGTATATAAGCTCTGAGTAGACTTCTTAAAGAGGGCTTCCTGGTGGCACTAGTGATAAAGAACTCGCCTGCCAATGCAGGAGACATAAGAGACGCAGGTTCAGTCCCTGGATTCGGAAGATCCCCTGGAGGAGAGCATGGCAGTCCACTCCAGTATTCTTGCCTGGAGAATCCTATGGACAGAAGAGCTTGACAGGCTACAGTCCATGGGGTTGCAGAGTCGGACATGACTGTTTGAAGTCGTGTCACTGAAGTGACTCAGCAGCAAAATTCTTGAAGAAGATGAAGAATGTAAAAGCCATGAAAGGAAAAATAAGTGTGGACGCATTAAAATTAGGTTTATCTGCAAAAGACTTCCCCAAAATTAAGACAAATGACTGACAAAATTTTCCAATGTATATGATAAGCATGTAAGGACATGGGTAGTCCTGTAGTGCTGACAAGAAGGCAAGTAAGTAAAACCATTTTGGACAGCAGTTAGGATCCTTTGGGCTTCCCTGATAGTTCAGTTGGTAAAGAATCCACCTGTAATGCAGGAGACCCTGGTTCAATTCCTGAATCGGGAAGATTGCCTGGAGAAGGGATAGGCTGCCCACTCCAGTGTTCTTGGGCTTCCCTTGTGGCTCAGCTGGTGAAGAATCCACCTGCAATGTGGGAGACCTGGATCCGATCCCTGAGTTGGGAAGATCCCCTGGAGAAGGGAAAGGCTACCCACTCCAGTATTCTGGCCTAGAGAATTGTATGGACTGTATAGTCCGTGGGGTCGCAAAGAGTTGGACATAACAGAGTGACTTTCACTTCACTAGGATCCATTAAAATAAAAATTACAGATGTCCTGTGAGCCTAATTCTATCTTTTGGTTTATAGGTATCATATAGGTGATTTCCTTTAAAATATATCATCAGTATGAGATGAATGTGTGATGTGTGTAAATTTCACATATCTACAAGGAAGTGTATAGAAAGAGGTTTACTGTACCACTATAACAGAAAAATGGAAAAGAATGTAAATATCCATCTAAAAGTTTTAACTATGTTACATCTATACCATGGAATGTCATAAGCATTTAAAAACAACGAGATAGATTTAAAAGTAAGACAAAGGACTTGAATAGACAGTTCTCTGGAGAAGACATACAGATGGCCGAAAAGCACGTGAAAAGATGTTCAATATCCCTAATCGTTAGGGAATTGCAAATCAAAATCACAGTAAGTTACCACCTCATACCTATTAGGATGGGTGCGGTTAAGAATAACTAAATAACAGGTATTGACAAGGATATGGAGAAACTGGAACTATTGTGTACTGTTGATGGAAATGTAAAATGGTACAGTTGCTATGAAAAATAGTACAGTTCCTTTAAAAATTTTATATAGAACTACCATATAATCCAGCAATTCCACTTTGGGTTATATATACAAAAAAAATTGAAAGCAGGATCTGAAAGAGATATTTGTATACCCATGTTCATTAGCATCACTGTTCACAGTAGTCAAGAGGACAAAGCAATGCCAGCATCCTCAACAGATGAATGAATAACCAAAATGTGGTATATACACCCAGTGGAAAGTATGCAGCTTTAAAAAGGAAGGAAATTCTGGCACTTCCCGAGTGGTCCCCTACACCTTGCAATGTAGGGGATAAAGGTTTCATCCCTGGTCAGGGCACTAAAATCCCATGTGCCACAACTAACATTCGACTCAGCCAAATAAATAGATGGAAAAAAAAGAATACACCACTGGAGATCTGTATATTTCACTATATGTAAGTTTTAAAAGGAAAAGAAATGGAGAATCAGAGAAGAAGAAATAACGGTAAATAGAAAACAAAAGTAAGTTGGTAGGAAGGAATCCAAACAGTACCCACGGTGAATGTGACTAAAGTTCCCTTAGTAAAGACAAATACTCAGATTGGATGTTTTTTAAAATCTTGTGGCTATATGGTATTTACAAGATGTGCCTAAATCAGAATGACACAAAATTGTTGGAAATAATTAGAAAACACACTTTGCATACAACCCAATAACTCCATTCCTAGGACTAAACGGACCTTTGTTGGCAGAGTGACGTCTTTGCTTTTTAACACATCATCTAGGTTTGTCAAAATTCTCCAAGCTAGACTTCAGCAATACGTGAACCATGAACTTCCAGATGTTCAAGCTGGTTTTAGAAAAGGCAGAGGAACCAGAGATCAAATTGCCAACATCCGCTGGATCATGAAAAAAGCAAGAGAGTTTCAGAAAAACATCTGTTTCTGCTTTATTGACTATGCCAAAGCCTTTGTGTGGATCAAAATAAGTTGTGGAAAATTCTGAAAGAGATGGGAATACTAGACTACCTGACCTGCCTCTTGAGAAACCTATATGCAGGTCAGAAAGCAACAGTTAGAACTGGACATGGAACAACAGACTGGTTCCAAATGAGTACGTCAAGGCTGTATATTGTCACCCTGCTTATTTAACTTCTATGTAGAGTACATCATGAGAAACGCTGGGCTGGATGAAGCACAAGCTGGAATAAAAAATACCAGGAGAAATATCAATAACCTCAGATATGCAGATGACACCACCCTTAGGGCAGAAAGTGAAGAGGAACTAAAAAGCCTCTTGATGAAAGTGAAAGAGGAGAGTGAAAAAGTTGGCTTAAAGCTCAACATTCAGAAAACAAAGATCATGGCATCTGGTCCCATCACTTCATGGGAAATAGATGGGGAAACAGTGGAAACAGTGTCAGACTTTATTTTTTGGGGCTCCAAAATCACTATAGATGGTGATTGCAGCCATGAAATTAAAAGACGCTTACTCCTTGGAAGGAAAGTTATGACCAACCTAGATAGCATATTCAAAAGCAGAGACATTACTCTGCCGACTAAGGTCCGTCTAGTCAAGGCTATGGTTTTTCCAGTAGTCATTTATGGATGTGAGAGTTGGACTGTGAAGAAAGCTGAGCGCTGAAGAATTGATACTGTTGAACTGTGGTGTTGGAGAAGACTCTTGAGAGTCCCTTGGACTGCATGGAGATCCAACCAGTCCATTCTAAAGGAGATCAGTCCTGGATGTTCTTTGGAAGGACTGATGTTGAAGCTGAAACTCCAGTACTTTGGCCACCTTATGCCAAGAGTTGACTCATTGGAAAAGACTCTGATGCTTGGAGGGATTGGGGGCAGAAGGAGAAGGGGATGACAGAGGATGAGATGGCTGGATGGCATCACTGACTCGATGGATGTGAGTTTGAGTAAACTCTGGGAGTTGGTGATGGACAGGAGGCCTGGCGTGCTGTGATTCATGGGGTCGCAAAGAGTTGGACACAACTGAGCGACTGAACTGAACTGAACTGAGGTTTGTCATAGCTTTCCTTCCAAGGAGCAAGTGTCCTTTAGTTTCATGGCTACAGTCACCGTCAGCAGGAATTGTATTTGTAAATTACAAATGGTATTTGTAAATTACACCTCAGTAAATTAAAAGATGGGAAAAGTTATACAAAAACAATATGCTGCTTAAATATACAATATGGAAAATAATAAGGTTTTCTTTGTAGCCTAATGTGGTCAATTTCATGAAAATTCCATGTACACCTGAAAATGAGATGTATTCTGTATTACCTGGTATTATCAGGGTAAAAAGGTTTGATATTTACCCATAAAATCAACCTGATTATTTTCGTCTTCTGTATCTTTATATTTGTTTTTAACTCTTTGACCTGTCTCACACTGAGATAAAAAGTTTTCTAATATTAATATATTTTGTCTATTTCTCCTTGCGCTTCTTAGAGTTTCCACTTGTTGGAAATTGCTACTGTGTTGTTTTGTGCTTGTATCCTCATTACTAATATACTTTTTTTGTGAATTGTAGCATTTAGCATTATAGTGTAACCTTTTAGTTTCATTTAATGCTCTTTAGCCAGAATTCTATTCTTTCTAATATTAATAAGAACAGGATTTTTGCTTTCTTTTTCTTTTTTGTAATGCATTTGCCTTATATACTTTAAATTTTTATATTTTATTTTTTTAAAACTTTTTATTTTATATGTCTTATATACTTTTGCCTGTCTTTCTATGTTTAGCTTTTCCAAAAAAGCTAAAGGTGCCCTTGCATGGTTCATCTTGTAGTCAGAATTGCTAGAGACTAAATGGCAACCCACTCCAGTGTTCTTGCCTGGAGAATCCTAGGGACGGGGGAGCCTGGTGGGCTGCCGTCTCTGGGGTTGCACAGAGTCGGACACGACTGAAGCAACTTAGCAGCAGTCACCTCTGTGTGTTTTGTTTGGTTTCCTTTTCTGAACAGGAGTGTTCACTGTGGTTGTCCTGTTAGTATTTCACCAACTGTGTATTTGGTATATGTGCTCAGTCACTCAGTCATATTCAACTCTTTGCGACCCCATGGACTATAACCCGCCAGGCTCCTCTGTCCGTGGGGATTCTCTAGGCAAGAATACTGAAGTGGGTTGCCATGCCCTTCTCCAGGGGAACTTCCCAATCTTGGGATTGAACCCAGGTCTCCCGCATTGCAGGTGGATTCTTTATCACCTGAGCCATCGGGGAAGCCCATATTTGGTGTATGGAGGCAGATAATTTGCCTTCTGGGTACAGACATCTCTTGATCAAAACAAGCCACAGCTCCCAATTCTGTTACTACTACATGCACTCCTTGCTGTAGAGACTACTGTGCCACACACACCTCGATACCCTGGGCTTTGAACATGACGTTGTGATTGGACAGGACTGTGAGAGTGTCTGTGTCGGGGAGGGGGTTGTATGGTGTATACCTGACTTGTGGAAGAGAAAGTGAGATCAACATTTGGTAACTAGAAGGGCAGAGTGTAGCGGCTGTTTGTGCTGTTCACCGAATATTTCTGGCTTTCTGCTATTTATGAACCCAGGGTAGGAAGGCTTTTCTCCACCACCTTTGAAGTGAAGTGGTGTGGCAAAGTGAGTGAAGATGACATGTGTCATTTAGGTAGAAGTTTTAAAAGTCATTATGTGGGGCTTCCCCAGTGGCTCAGTGCTGGAGAATCCACCCTGCCAGTGCTGGAGACACAGGAAGATCCCACATGCCTCACAGCAACTCAGCCTCTGCACCACAGCCATTGAACCTGTGCTCTAGAGCCCAGGAACCACAACTACTGAGCCCTCGAGCCACAGCTACTAAAGCCCACACACCCTAGAGCCCAAGCTCAGTAACAAGAGAAGCCACCACAATGAGAAGCCCACAGGCAACTAGAGAGAAGACCCCTCTTGCTGCAAAGAGAGGAGAGCCCGCACAGCAACAGAAAGCCAGTACAGTAAAAACATAAACTATTGAAGCCTCATGTGTGATCAGAGGCTCATACTAGAAAATAACTTTTTTTTAAAAAGATCACTATGTGTTGAGCTGTGCTCCCTTTGGCCTGCCTTGACAGTCACAAAAACATAGAGATGCAACCTTGCTTTGCCTGAGTCCCACAGAACATCTCAACCAAATGATGGGAACACTAGGGTAAATGATAAACATTTGTTCTTTTAGCCACTGAGATTTGGGTTGGTTTTTTGTTTGTTTGTTTTTTACTCCAGCATAACTTAGCCTATACTAACTGATAAAGCACATGTTGAAAAGTCTGGGTTAGAACAGTTGGAAAAGAAAAAGAAATAAAAGGCATTCAAATTGGAAAAGAAGAAGTAAAATTATCTCACTTTACAAGACATGATCTTATTGGTAGAAAACCCTAAGGAAACCATTTGTAAAATGTGTTAACTAATTAATGATTTCAGCAAAATTTCAGGATACAAAATCAACATGGAAAAATGAGTTGCATTTCAGTACACTAACAAAGACCAATCCAAAAAAAAAAGAAGAATCAAAGAATGAAACTAAGGAAACAATCCAATTTGCTATAGCATCAAAAAGGATAAAATACCTAGGAGTAAACCTAACTAAAGAGGTGAAAGGCTTGTACACTGAGAATTACAAAATATTGCTAAAAGAAATCAGAGAAGATACAAAGGAATGGGAAGACTCAATAGCAATAAAATGTCCATACCACCCAGAGCAATTCAATGCAATCTTGAAAAAATCCCAATGACATTTGTTGGCAGAAACAGAAAGGAAAAAAATGCTAAAACTGATATGGAATCTCAAGGGATACCAAACCGCCAAAACAATCTTGGAAATGGAGAACAAACTTGGAGACCTCAGGCTTACTGATTTCAAAACATACTACAAAGCCAAGAAGTAATCGAGACAGTGTTGTACTGACATAAAGACAGATATATAGACCAATGGAGCAATAAAGAGCCCAGAAATAAATCCACACACATGCAGCCATCCCTCCGTATTAGCAGGGGATTAGTTCCAGGACCCTCCAGATGCCAAAATCTGTGGATGCTCAAGTCCCTTATATAAACGGGTGATCTGTGTATAACCTATGCACATCCTCCTGTATACTTCAAATCATCTCTAGATTACTTATAATACCTAATGCAGCGTAAGTGCTATGTAAATAGTTGTCAGTTCAGTTCAGTCGCTCAGTCATGTCTGACTCTTGTGACTCCATGGACTGCAGCACACGAGGCTTCTCTGTCCATCACAATTGTCAGTGCTTGGAAAACTCAAATTTCACTTTTTGAAATTTTCTGGAACTTTTTTCTCCCAAATATTTTTATCCCCAATTGTTTGAATCTCTAGGTAGAATACCTTCAGATGTGGAGGGCTGACCATATTGCCAGGTGATTCTCTACAAGGGTACCAAGACCACACACGGGAAGAGGACAGTCTCTTCAACAGATTCAAAAAACTGAATAACCACATGGAAAAGAATGAAGTTAGGCTCTTACCTTATGCTCGACACAAAAATTAACTCAAAGTGGATTAAAGATCTACACTATAAAACTAGAAGAAGACGTAGGGAGAAAACTTCAGAAAAAGGGATTTAACAATGATTTATTGGATGTGACGCCAAAAGCATAAACAGCAAAAGCAAAACTAGACAAATGGGGCTACACCAAACTTAAAAAAGTTTTTGTGTATCGAAACGATGAAGAAAATGAAAAGCAATCTGTGGAAATGGAGAAAATATGTGGAAATCATATATCTTGTTAGGGATTAATATCCAGAATTTATAAGGAAATTTCATTGCTCTACAACAATAAAAACCAACCTGATTTTAAAAAATGGATAAAAGATTTGAACAGACAATTCTCTGAAGATACACAAATAGCCAACAAGCACATGAAAAGGATGCTTGACGTCATTAATCATGAGAGAAATGCAAATCAAAACCACAATGAGGTATTATACATCCCATTAGGATAGTCACTGTCAAAAGAACAGAAAATGAACAAACGGTGAGGATATGGCCAACATCTTATTAACTGGAACACTCTGCACTAGAAATGTAAAATGGTACAGCTGCTATGGGAAATAGTAGTTTTTCCCAAAAAGCTAAATTACAGAATTACCGTATGATTTGGCAATCTTCTGTGTGTGTGTGATAGAATTCAAAGCAGAATCCCAGAGAGATATGTGCACACCTGTGTTCACTGCAGCATTACTCACAATAACCAAGAAGTGGAAGCAACTGAAATAGCCACTTAAAAATTATAAAGATGGCAAATGTAATGTGATACACCTTTTACTACAATAAAAAAAAAAACCACCTTATCACAAGATCGAAGCAATGCTCAGTGAGAAATGAAAGTTTAAGGATCAAATGAAGTCACATGCCCATTAAGAATTGTTTCTTTGTTTGCTACGGTCCTGTGGGACTCATGGACAAAAGCTCTGCTGGCCTTCAGAGCTAGGTGTTTTAGGGACTCATCCCAGGGGATTGCTTAAAAGTTGGGGTACCAGATGTGGGTCCAAACCCTTCACTCCTCAAGCAGAAGCTGGGAGTTGGGGGCTCCCTCCCAACTGTATGGCACTGGGCTGAGAGTGAGATTTATGGTGAGAGTGTATCCCAGCCTTTCCTACTCATTTTGAGGTATTATGTACTTAGTGTGCAGAAGTCACTGGGCTAGTTTCTGGATTTTTCTCAGAGGGAATTGCTCTGTGTGTGGTTGTACATTCTGTGTGTCCAAGGGAGGAAGGAAGTTCAGGAGCCTTCTGTCACTCTCTTTGTCCCTCTTTATAATAAGGAAATTTTTTAATTATAGAAAAATGCAAGGAAATACTCAAAAATTAATGGGGACTTGCCAAAAGAAACAGGAACCAGCTTGAAAAGGCTGATGTTGGTCAAATTCAAGACAATTTAAGGATCACAATTAATAATGATAGTAGTGGATTATCATGACTATTTTTAATTTTATTGATATATATTTGATGTATAACATTGTATAAGTGTAAGGTGTATGATACATTGATTTTTTAATAAAGAATCCACATGTCCATAAGACATTAGAATAAATAAAGAAAATGGAAGAGATAGAGTTTTTTTGTATAGGAATTTTACAACTAATAAATGTAGAAGGGATGATAGAAATATAAAATCATTTATAATCACCACTATTATAACTGATTCGGGCAAGAATCATCAGTGGATGCCAGAACCACTGATGAAAAACTGTAGGGAACAAGGTATTTTCAGATCTTCAAAGTATTACCCCATAGGATTATTATAGGTAACAATAGAGAAATTTGACAAACACTTCTTTACCCAAATGATCAAACTTGATATCATTACTGATGGGACAAATTGACATAATGTACATCATGATGTGAGGTACAAAAGGATACATTAATTATGTGTATTTCCACACCCAAAGTTAAAAAAAAAAAAGGAAATCTAACTGTGAGGAAACCGTGAAACCCAAAATTGAGGTACATTCTGCCAAACAGTTGGCTTGGAGTCTTAAAAAATGTCAGTGTCGTGAAAGAAAAAAAAAGGGCTAGAGAACTGTTTTATATTAAAGGGACTAAGTAGGCATGAAAACTAAATGCAGTGTGTGATCCTTGATTATACTCTGAATTTAATAAGAAGAAATTGTAAAGGATATTATTGGGACAATTAAGGAAATTTAAATAATGGGCTGATTGTTAGATAACGTAGTTGTATTTATGTTAAATTTATTTAGCACGAATATTATATTGGGGCTTCCCAGGTGGCACTAGTGGTAAAGAACCCACCTGCCAGTGCAGGAGATGCAAGAGATGTGGGTTTGATCCCTGGGTCAGGAAGATACCCTAGAGAAGGGAATGGCAACCCTCTCCAGTATTCTTGGCTGTAGAATTTCGTGAGTGCTTAGTCACTAAGTCGTGACTCTTTGCAACCCCATGAACTGTAGCCCACCAAGCTCCTCTGTCCAGGGAATTCTCCAGGCAAGAATACTGGAGTGGGTAGCCTATCCCTTCTCCATGTGATCTTCCCAATCCAAGGATCGAACACACGTCCCTGCATTGCAGGTGGATTCTTTCCTGTCTGAGCCACCAGGGAAGCCCTGTGGTAATTGCACGTAAGGAGGATAGCCTCCTTCCTAGGAAATATGCTGAACGTTTAGCTGTGAAGTGTCACAATATCTTCAAGTAACTGTTTAATGATTTGGGGAAAAGCAGATAGATAAATAAAAGAGGGAGAGAGAGACAGAATGCAGTGAAACATCAACAAATGTTATGCCTAGATGAAGGGTATGGGGTGCTTTTTTTTTTTTTTTTTGGCTGTACCTCGCAGCTTGCAGGCTCTTAGTTCCCTGGCCATGGATCGAACTTGTGACCTTGCAGTGGAAGTGTGGAGTGCTAACCACTGGATCACCAGAGAGTTACTGTATTTACTTATTCTGACAACTTTTCCACAGGGTTGGCATTTTTGAAAATAAAAACTTTGGTGAAAAAAGTAAGTGAAAAATATAGTAGAGAGAAAAAGATAGTTGACATAGTAGGGTCAAGAGATGAGATCTAGAGCATGAAGGCCAGGATTAACTTGGGACAGAAGAGCCACTCTGAAACTGGAGGCTAGGAGGCAGGAAAAATTAGTGTGTGTGAGAAGAAGCAGGAGTTTGTGCCTACTGATCTCAACTTCCTCCACTTTGTGATGTTGAAAACATCACATGTGGATCATGCTGATCTCAACTCTGTGATGTTGAAAACAAGGCCACTTATTGAAGGACAAAGCTTGGGGTAGTGGTGAAGGATTGAAATAGCCATGCGGTGAATGAGAGATGCCAATGACATAAATGACAAAGTAATGTTGAATACCCAGGCAGAACTGCAGAACCTGAATTAGTAGTGGCGCCAACTGTGTGTTATGCAGTTTCCACAGACGTATTTAACAAAATCCTTCTGGATGGGTGGAATGAACTACGCTTGAGAGTTTACAGGGCAAGCATGACAGTAGAAAAAAAGAGTTGAGGAAGCATGCAAGAGAGGTTGAATAGGTATAACACAGGTTCCAGAACTGACAGGGGGCTTCCCTGGGGGCTGTGGTAAAGTCTGCCTGCCAGTGAGGGAGACATGGGTTCGATCCCTGGTCAGGGAGGACCCCACATGCGGCTAAGCATCTAAGTCAGTGCCCCACAACTGTTGAGCCTGTGCCCTACAGCCCAGGAGTCACAGCTACTGCGCCCACATGCTGCAGCTACTGAAGCCTACACCTCCTAGAGCCTGTGCTTGGCAACAGGAGAAGCCACTGCAATGAGAGGCCTGAGCATCGGCACCAGAGAAGCAGCCCTCGCTCACTGCAGCTAGGGAAGGCCCGTGCACAGCAGCGAAGACCCAGCACAGGCAAAGCTAAATAAATTAAAATAAATAAATAAACAAAAAAGAATTAACAGGAAAGTGAAACTGTGAGAAGAATATTGATTGGGAAAAGGGGAATCAGCCAAGGGACAGGAGGCTCAAGACGGTTGGTGTACAGATACATTAAAAATTAGGAAGTGAGAGGGCTACATAAATAAAAGATTGAGATAGGTCATTGGAATATAGGATAGTAGAAGTGGAACTATTCCAGCAAAGATAAGGACTAATTCTGTATTATGGGTAACAATTGTGATAAAGATTTTGAGACTGACATGGTAAAAGAACTTTGAGCCTAAATTGTTCAGTGGGTCATCCATCTGTGTATTGAACAGAAAGCTAGCATGAATAGTACACCTACAGAGTAATCACCTTCAGTATTAATTGCCAAATTGGTACTTCATGATGCTGGAGCTCTACACCAAGGTCACAGGTGTGGAGCCCTGTACCAAGGTCACACAATAAAAATCTCTGGAACAGACCAAGCCCCATAGCAACTATTGCCATGATCCTTTGGATCTAAACCAGCCCATTTTCTGATCCCATACTGTGTAAAATACCCACCCTATTATTCACCTTATAGCATCCTAACTAATCACCTAATGCCACCATTCCAGTAAGAATTTTCTCTGTCTTGAGGCTATAAAACTTGGCTGCTAGCCTGCAAGAGGGTTTGGCTCTCCCACTCTAATAAACTTTATTCTCCTCTAACTCTGTCTGGTGTCTGGAAATTCTCTTCCAACCCACACATGGACCACGACAATAATTATCAAACTCAACTACTATTAATTGAGTAGAGGGTAGGGCATCTTACCCACAAACATCTAACATAGAGATTGGCAGGCGGTTCATGAGACAGTGTCTGTTAAGAAACAGTGTCTGTTAAGAAACAGACACTGTCTTTGGGGCACTTAGATCTCAAGACGTGGAGAGTTGAACAGCTATGGCAAGATTAGAAATCGTACATAAACACAAGCAGGGATACACTTGCCACAAGAGGAGCGAGATGGCAGAGTCCTGGGATAAGAAGTGATCAATAACTAACTAATGCTGAGGGAGTGACACTAGGTCTAAGTATCTCTTCTGGATTATGACCTTAAAAGGCAATCTCCTTAAAAGGTATGCACCCCTAACCCATTCTACCTCCCCAGGGACTGGAGGCAGATTTGCTGGCAGGAGCCAGAGCAGCCACTTTGAACCCAGAGATGGACGCTTTATGCTGACGATGACACCTATGGACTGCTTACCTCTGAACTGTTCTATGAGTGAAAATGAACTTTGGTTTAACCTACGGTACTTCAGTTTCTCATTGGTACAGGAGTTTAGACTACTTCTTAATTAATATATTGATATTATACATATTTAAAAATCATTCCTGGTTTACCCTTGCTCAGAAAGCTTGAGTTTCTTCTCTCTGAAGATCTTTTTGGTGGTGTTCTTTTTGCGTTTGATTGATAATGCTAATATCCTTTTTTTGCCTGGACTTTGAGTCCATTTGCCCGAAAATGGAGGCCCTTCCCCCAGGGGAGTGGGTATTTCTTGCTTTTGTTTGCTCGTATCCACTCCTCCTGACTGTACCTAGACTTTTTTTCTTGGGGTGTTAACACTTTCCCAAATTGTGTGCAGTTGTATTAGGATTTATATCAGAATGACCAATTTTTTCACCATAGAGGCTAAAGAGAGAAACGGAGGCTCCTTCTTCCAGATCCTTCCTTTCACCACCCCATAGATCTGAGAAGGCACTGAGTAGCTGAAGGGGGGAAAAAAAAGAGCTTAACCTTGTTTTGTACAGTATCCAGCGCTTTAATAGTTGGATAGCTCCTGGCCTGGCTTTTTGCTCCTAGGCCTAGTTGTAATGGCCATCTTGTCTATTCTGTGCCTTCTACAATATCTTTCCAAACACATTTCTTTTAAAGTTTTAGCTGCTGTTATGGACAACATCCAAAGAACTGTATCAGATACAGGTTACAGGCTCTCCTAAACTGTGCAGACCTATTGGAAATGGAGGACTGACCACATGCAATAGAGACTATTTATGAACACTTATGGGGCTTGCCAGGTGGCACTAGTGGTAAAGAACCTGCCTGTCAAGGTAGGAGACATAAGAGACAGGGGTTCGATCCCTGGGTTGGGAAGATCCCCTGGAGGAGGGCCTGGCAGCCCACTCCAGTATTCTTGCCTGGAGAATCCCACGGACAGGGGACCCTGGCAGGAAAGTCAGACATGACTGAAGCACACACACATGAACACCTATGGGGTTTTTTTTTAGAATAAAGTGAAAGCGTAACATCAGGGTTATAAGAAGGGAAAGAAGTACTCAAATTGGCAAGGTTTTGCATGACCAGGTTAACCTGAGTATACACACTATCCTTCCCAAATCTTAAGGGTGCATAGATCCAATGGCAGATAATTTGCCTTTAGATCCTGTTGTTTAGAATGGTACAAACTGCAAGGAGGGTAGCAGGGATTTCTATTCCACAAAATAAGATGCAAGTCACTAGCCAATCAGAATACAGCTGCAAACCACTAACCAATCGAATGTTATCTCCTCATCCCAGCCCTCACCCAAGACCCCCTAGTAACAGCAAGAATGAAACATATAAGGAGAGAAGTGCAGCTGGATTATAAACCTAATCCAGAGAAGACTCATGTGTTGATTTTGATAGCCTTGGCAATTAACAGCTGACTTCGTCTAGAGTTTCCCATACAGAACCTTCCATGTGATTTGTGCTTTAATTCATCCCTTACTTCATTTTGAATAAGATTATGGTTTTATGGTTCTTTTCAGTTCAGCTCAATTGCTCAGTCATGTCCGACTCTTTGTGACCCCATGAACCGCTGCACACCAGAACTCCCTGTCCACCACCAACTCCCGGAATCTACCCAAACCCATGTCCATTGAGTCGGGGATGCCATTCAACCATCTCATCCTCTGTCGTCCCCTTCTCCTCCCTGCCCTCAATCTTTCCCAGCATCAGGGTCTTTTCAAATGAGTCAGCTCTTTGCATCAGGTGGCCAAAGTATTGGAGTTTCAGCTTCAACATCAGTCCTTCCAAAGAACACCCAGGACTGATCTCCTTTAGGATGGACTGTTTGGATCTCCTTGTAGCCCAAGGGACTCTCAAGAGTCTTCTCCAACACCACAGTTCAAAAGCATCAATTCTTCGGCGCTCAGCTTTCTTTATAGTCCAACTCTCCAACTCTCCAACATCCATACGTGACTACTGAAAAAACCATAGCTTTGACTAGACAGACCTTTGTTGGCAAAGTAATGTCTCTGCTTTTGAATATGCTATCTAGGTTGGTCATAACTTTCCTTCCAAGGAGTAAGTGTCTTTTAATTTCATGGCTGCAATCACCATCTGCAGTGATTTTGGAGCCCAGAAAAATAAAGTCAGCCTCTGTTTCCACTGTTTCCCCATCTATTTCCCATGAAGTGATGGGACCAGATGCCACGATCTTAGTTTTCTGAAGGTTGAGCGTTAAGCCAACTTTTCACTCTCTTCTTTCACTCTCATCAAGAGGCTCTGTAGTTCTTCTTCACTTCCTGCCATAAGGGTGGTGTCATCTGCATATCTGAGGTTATTGATATTTCTCCTGGTATTTTTTATTCCAGCTTGTGCTTCTTCCAGCCCAGCGTTTCTCATGATGTACTCTGCATATAAGCTAAATAAGCAGGGTGACAATATACAGCCTTGATGTACTCCTTTTCCTATTTGGAACCAGTCTGTTGTTCCATGTCCATTTCTAACTGTTGCTTCCTGACCTGCATATAGGTTTCTCAAGAGGCAGGTCAGGTGGTCTGGTATTCCCATCTCTTTCAGAATTTTCCACAATTTATTTTGATCCACACAGTCAAAGGCTTTGGCATAGTCAATAAAGCAGAAATAGATGTTTTTCTGGAATTCTCTTGCTTTTTCAATGATCCAGCAGATGTTGGCAATATGGGTCTTTAGGTTTTGCATTCTAGATTAGAAAAATTAGTCTCTAAAAAATGGGCTTGCGGTTGGATTGCAGGAGGCCAGGGGTCAATCTCTGGGTCAGGAAGATACCCTGGAGAAGGAAAGAGCAACCTACTCCAACATTCTTGCCTGAAAAATTCCATGGACAGAGGAGTCTGGCGGGCTACAGCCCATGGGGTCATAAGAGTTAGACATGACCTAGCAACTAAACCACCACCACCACCACATTTTTGTTCTTTACTCTTTGCATTTTAGATTAGTAAAACTAGTCTCTAAAAAATGGGCTTGAGGTAGGTCATATAATGTGAAATCAATGTTATTAAAACATCATGAGAAGAGTATTACACAAACAATGAGGCTTCCTTTAAAGAATTTTCAGGAGACAGGGGTTCTGTATAATGAAGATTGCTGAAAATTAATTGTGCAAGCTATAAGACTGGAATGGCCAACTATACGTTAGTTCCCCTAGAGTAAGAATGTAGGGGATAAGATTTCCTTTAGCATCTAGAACAATGCTGAAATTTATCTCAAAACAATGAAGTAAATGTGGAAGGACCTGTTTTAAACATCAGTGCGGTTTCCCCTTGTGGAAGAGATGAAAGACCCCTGTTGAGGGAGGGGTTCTGGATAGATGGCCTGACTGCAAGAACCTACCATGCCAGGTAGGAAAGCAAAAGGCCAAGAGAAAGGTTCCCACCTTTCGCCATCTAATCTCATCTTTCTCAGTTTACCACTATCATCACTTTTCTACTCCTTCCCATTCTTTTAAAAACTTAAAAACTGTGAGGTATAAAACACACAATCAGAAAGCGGCAAAGGATAAATTTACAGCTCAGTAAGTTTTAACAAGGAAACATTTGCATAATTACCATTTGGTTCAAGAATCAGAACATTCTTAGCCCTTTAAAGCCTTACCTATGGGACTTCCCTGGCAGTCCAGTGGTTACCTTCCAATGCTTCCAATGCAGGGGACGTGGGTTTGATCCCTGGTTGGGGAACAAGATCCCACAAGTCACCCTGCAACTGGAGAAGCCCACATACTGCAACAAAAAGATTCTGCATGCAGCAAAGAAGATCCCACCTGCTGACCCTAAAACCAGATACAGCCAAATAAATAAGCAAATATTAAATACAAAACAGAAAACTCTACTTGTGACCCATCCCAGTCACTAACATTTTCCTTCTCCCCAAAGAAGAGAAGAAGGAAACATTCACTTCAACATTATGATTTAATTTTGCCTATTTTTGAACAATCTGTAAAGTCAATTTTACAGTAAATATTCTTTGGAACTTCTGTCTTTCACAGTCTTCCTGGAGGTACATTATTGAATTACACAAACAGTGAAGTGTTAAAATAAAAAATTGTATAGCCTGATGAATTGCTCATAAACCCAGCCTAGATATGCAACCAGCACCCAGATGAAGAATCAGCATCAGCAAGTCCCTTTCTGCCCCCTTCAGTCACTGTCCCTCCACTGTCCTAAATTCCAACACTATATATCAATTTTACCTATTTTTGAATGTATGTACGTGCAGACATACAGTATATATTCTTTTCTGTCTAGCTTCTTTTGCTTAACATTGTGAGATTCATCTGAGTTTGTTTCATGTAGTTTTGGATCATTCTTTCTCTTTGATGTTTTGTATTTCCTTGTAAAATATACAAACTTGATTATCTATTCTAGTGCAAGTGGACATTTGTGTTGCTCTCTAGTTTTCAGTCATTACAAGTAGTGTTTGCTACGAATATTCTTATACATGTCTTTTGGTGAACATATATATATATATATATGCATTTCTGTTGGTTATATGCTTTGTTGGAGTGGGATTCCCAGGTCATAGGCTCTGGGGCTGTTCAGCTTTACTAGATAGTGCCACAGTATTTCAGAGTGAAGTGAAGTGAAGTGAAGTCGCTCAGTCATGTCCGACTCTTTGCGACCCCATGGACACCAGGCTCCTCCGTCCACGGGATTTTCTAGGCAAGAGTACTGGAGTGGGTTGCCATTTCCTTCTACCAGGGAACTTCCCAACCCAGGGATCGAACCCAGGTCTCCTACATTGTAGACAGACGCTCTACCATCTGAGCCACCAGAGTGGTCATCCCAAGTTACACTCCTACCGGCAGTGTTTGTTCCACCTGTTGCATCCCTTGGCTTGCAGCTGCGTGACTCCATTTCTGCCTTCAGCATCACATGGCATTCTCTCTGTGTGCTGTCTTCAAAGGGTCATCTTACAAGGAGACTAGTCACATTGGATAGGGGCCCATCCTAGTCCTGTATGACCTCATCTTAATAAACGACACGCGGGACAACACTATTTCCAAATGAGGTCACATTCTGAGGTGCTGGGGGTGAGGACCTAAAAATCTTTTGGGGGTGGGGGAGGAGGAACAAAATTCAACACATAACAGATGTGATAGTAGTGAACATCTGTTCTTGATCTCAGTGGGAAAACGTTCAACGTTTCAGCATTGTGATGTCTGCTGTAGTTTTCTTAGTAAGTACTCTGTGTATAAGATCAAGGAAGTTTCCTTTTATTTCTGACTTGCAAATCTTTTTAAAAATTATAAGTGGATGGGACTTCCCTGGTGGTTCAGTGGCTAAGATACCGTGCTCCCCGCGCAGGGGGCCTGCGTTCCATCTCTGATCAAAGAATTAGATCCCACATGCCACAACTAAAGATCCTGCATGCCACAACTATGACCTGATGCAGCCAAATTTATTAAGAAAGTAAATAGTTTTTAAAAAAATCATAAATGGAGAACTTCCCTGGTGGTTCAGTGGTTAAGAATCTGCCTGCCAATACAGGGAACACTGATTTGGTCCCTGGTCAGGGAAGATCCCACATGCAGTGCGGCAACTAAGGCCGTGTGACACAACTGTGCGTCTGCATGCCTAGAGTTCGGGCTCTGCAACGAGAAGACATCGCAAGGAGAAGCCTGTGCACGGCAACTAGAGACTAGCCCCTGCTTGCAACCAGAGAAAGCCTGCACACTGTGGGCCCCAAGGCAGCCAAAAAAAAAAAAAAAAAGAACACTGAAATTTATCACATTCTTTTTCTGCATCTAATGAGATGATTTTCTTGTTAATCATAAAAATCTTTCTCCTTAAGCCTGTTCTATAGGAAATTACATGTATTTCTATAGTTTTAAAGGAGAATTTCAATTGTAAATATTAAAATTACAAGTAAGTGGGTTTCTGAGTTGGGTAATATTCTGCCTCTTGATCTGAACACAAGAGTGACTGGTTTGTGAAAATTCACTTAGCTGTATGTATGATTTGTAATTTTAGGTATGCACTTTATATTTCAATAAAAATTAAAAGGCACACAACTAAATTTCTATTTGAGAATGAAAAGCTCTTCTGAAGGATACTTAGTTGCCCCACTTTCTACTCACATTCACCTCCTAAGAGAAGTGAAGATTTGGATTGTTAGGATAGAAGCAATGTCAAATCTTTAAGTGGTGCACAACTGACACATTGACACACTTAACTGTCTCATAGTTTTTTGTTTTGTTTTTCAGAATTCAGGGTGTATCAGTTTTGTTTTTCAGTGATTCATTCAAGCCAAAGGAGTTCCTGTTTAGTCTTACATGAGACTGGATTATTTTTTAAATCCAATCTAGTCCTCTCTGGACACTCTTGTTATTTGGCATTTACTCTCTTCCCCTTGGCTGATATTCTCCAACGTAAATTTTTCTGCATTGAATTATTCTAAAGAATTCCCTTTCTCCGCTTTTACAATACCTGCAGGAACTGAAGATTTACATTCCGTCTTCCGAATACATCTTCACAGATTTGTTCCCATGTTAGAACTGACTGAAGTCTATTCACTTAATTTGAGAACTGACATCTTTACACTTTTTCTTCTTTTCATTCAGAACCATGGTAAACATCTCCATTATTTCAAGTCTAATTTTATTCCACTCGGATATTATTCGCTACGGTTCTGTAGTTTCCTTCATATAGATTCTACATATTTCTTTTTAGTGTTAGTCCTACCTGCTTCATAGGTTTTTTTTTTTATTGTTGTTGCGATCGTTGCTATTGTGAATGGAACCTTTTTTTTTTCTCCATTCAAAAATGAACCCGCAGAGCGATAGGATCTCTACCACCGTTTTCAGCGATGAGACTCTATGGTTCTACGGCAACCTTCTACTCGCCCCGACATTATCCTAACCGGAAGAAAGATGGCAACCGAGAGTCGCTGAGGACGGGGCCGCTCTATCTCGCCTTTGTTCTCCGATCTGTGGCCACTGCGCAGGCGTAGTCGCGCTCGTACGTTTCCCCAGCCTTCCCGGTCGCGGGCCCAGCTCGGTAGCGCCGGCGCACTGGCGCGCTCCGTTTACACGCTCCGGGGCCTGTAGGCGCCGCGAGTTCCGGCTGTCGCCGCCGCCGCTGCCGCAGCTCCTGGAGGGTCGGTTGCGACGAGTAACGGCGCTGGGAAGAGCGCCGCGCCCTTCTTCTCCCGATATGTACCCGAATTGGGGCCGCTATGGCGGGAGCAGCCACTACCCGCCGCCGCCGCCGGTCCCGCCGCCGCCTCCGGTGGCGCTTCCTGAGGCCTCGCCGGGGCCCGGGTACTCGAGCTCGACGACTCCCGCCGCCCCCTCCTCCTCCGGCTTCATGAGCTTCCGCGAGCAGCACTTGGCTCAGCTCCAGCAGTTGCAGCAGATGCACCAGAAGCAGATGCAGTGCGTGCTGCAGCCCCATCACCTCCCGCCGCCCCCGCTGCCGCCCCCGCCGGGGATGCCGGGGGGCGGCTACGGGGACTGGCAGCCGCCGCCGCCGCCGATGCCCCCGCCGCCCGGGCCGGCCCTCAGCTATCAGAAGCAGCAGCAGTACAAACATCAGATGCTCCACCACCAACGAGACGGGCCTCCTGGTTTGGTTCCCATGGAGCTGGATTCCCCCCCGGAGTCGCCCCCGGTGCCGCCGGGGTCCTACATGCCTCCGTCTCAGTCCTACCTGCCCCCGCCTCAGCCGCCGCCCTCGTACTACCCTCCGGCCTCATCTCAGCCCTACCTGCCCCCTGCCCAGCCGTCCCCTTCCCAGTCTCCACCGTCCCAGTCCTACCTGGCGCCCACCCCGTCCTACTCCTCCTCTTCGTCCTCCTCGCAGTCATATATGAGCCATTCGCAGTCCTATTTGCCCTCTTCTCAGGCATCTCCTTCCCGCCCTTCCCAAGGCCATTCTAAACCCCAGCTGCTGGCTCCACCACCGCCGTCCGCCCCTCCTGGGAATAAGACAACTGTCCAGCAAGAACCTTTGGAGAGTGGGGCCAAGAACAAGAGCGCTGAACAGCAGCAAGCTGCCCCTGAGCCAGACCCCTCTACGATGACTCCACAGGTAAGAAAGCTCCTGCCCAGAGCTGAGTCTCTCACCTAGAGGGCCCTAAGTGAGCTGGCCCTGGAGGCTATACCTAGTTCCTGGCCTGATTCCCTCCCGCCTCCCCCAACAATAACGAGCAAATTTACACTCCAAAGGATTTCACAAAAGTCAGGGATCTGACACCCCAGCTTTTTAACTGGCTAAACGTGGATTATTAGAAGAACAGTGTTTGAGGATGTTTCTAGACAGCAGGGTAGTTGGGTGGATCAAGAGTTAGTTACCATACATTCTTTGATTTCCTTTAACCAGCCTTTTAGGTTTTGTTGCTGTTGCAAAGGGCCTTTCTCTCCCCGCCACAATTGTAACTTAAAATTGTATTTGAGAGGCAGTGTAAAAAAAAAAAAAAGCTTCTCAAAGCTTCTCAAAGGGCTGACACTTGAATATAGATCTTATGACCAGTTAGTTCCTTTAAAAGAAAGTTAAGGGCCACTAATAGCTGTCAATTTCCTGAGTTAATCTCAGCAAATGGAGGATGGAAATCTTGTTCTAATCAGGAACATCCTAATTGCGTTTATAGATATATATGCCATACCTAGGGAAGTCTACATATATGATCTTTTTGGGATTCTGTTGGTCATTTCAGGAATTGACCCCATGCATCCCTTTTCTCACATCACTTAAAGGTAGTTTTAAGACATGACCAATTTGCTGCATTGCATTATTGTTACCATTTACTCCAGAGTAACAGCCTTGGAATTTGGCCAAGCTGTAAAAAAAAAAAAATTTCATGACATCTATCCATTCATGAGAGAGCCCTTCTCAACTTCTGTTTGAAGTGATGCTTCCATGTCAAAGATTGATAGAGTAGCAGTAATAAATGAATTCATTTCTTAGGAAAGAAGATGAAGTGGAAAAAAATAATTTGTTTTGATTTCTTAAAATAGACATTTTTAGCAACTCCTAATCTACCTAGCTTCTCTAATGAAAAGAGAATCTTAATCTACAAGCTCAGATGTGCATATAAAAGATTTCCAAAAGATGGGAATGCAGTATTCTAATTTTACAGTGGTTTGGCTTTAGAAATTAAGAAAAGAAATGAGTTGTTTTAAGTAAGTAATATGTTGTGCTTGGCTCATCATCAGGAGAAAACATCTGAGAAGCTGGGGTAAAACAGTAGACTGAGAGATTCTGTTAGTTTACACCAAATTAGTACCATCCCATCATGTTATTTCCTCAGATTCCTCTATCATAGACAGAATTTCTCCCCCTTTACCACCCCTCTCTGAAATTTCCAAGCTTTTTTGTTGTTACTGTTGTTGCCAAACATTCTCAGAGTTAGTCCAAGCCAAAATAGGACATTTATATTCCCATCTCTACTAGACTTTTTCTGGCCTTTTAGAGAGACAAATGAATTGGGGGTTTTTTGGTAGTGGTGGGGGCAGATCAAGCCAGTCCTTAATATAAACATGAACACTGCTTTTCTGCTTTTGTACCCTTGTCTATGGTGAACATCTTTAGTGCTTTGACTGTTCAGTGCCTCAAATTCTTTGATGACAGCCAGAAAGAAAGTGGTGGAAGATGAGATTTGAGAGGTGTGAGTGGGTCAGAACAAGAAGGCCTTTGCTAAACCTCTTAAGGTGTTGTGTGTTTTTTTAGACCTCTGTCTAGAATTTGTCCCAACTTCCTCAACCCTCTGATACCAGGCTGTCTATGAAGCCATGCCTCAGGTTACCCATGTGGTTTGGTTCTGTTCTGTTCAGATTATGAGTCCCCTTGCAGAAAGAGACTGTCTCACCTTTTTAAAAAAAGTTTTTTATTTTTGATTGAAGGATAATTGCTTTATAATGTTGTGTTGGTTTCTGCCATACAGTAATGTGAATCAGCCATAAGGATACATATGTCCCCTCCCTCTTGAAATTGCCTCCCACCCCCCCACCGCAGCCCACCCCTCTAGGTTGTTACAGAGCACTGGGTTGAGCTTCCTGTGTAATACAGTAACTTACCACTAGCTATCTGTTTTGCATATGATAATGTGTATATGATAAAGAGTGCTACTCTCTCAATTCGTCCCACCCTCTCCTTCCCCCTTTTGTGTCCAAAAGTCTCTTCTCTATGTTCACCTTTTTATCCCCTGTAGCACCTAGGACAGTGCCTTGGAAACTGTCGGCTTTCCACTAAGATGTGTTGAATAAGATACAAGCGTTGTCATGTTCTAGACTTAGGATACTTTGGTTTATTAGATAATAAACATTTTCTTCATGACAGTGCCAATCCCTGACAGTTAACCCTTCTTTGTTGAGTCATATTTTGTTTTTGGAGTATGTCATTAAATTTTTTTTTGTGGTGAAAGATTTTACATATGCACAAAAGTAGAGAAAATAGTATGATTCCCCCCCCATACCCATCACTCAGATTCAACAAGTATCAAGATTTTGTCATGTATGCTTTACCTGGCCTTTATTGTAGTTCTTGCTGAAATATTTTTACATGACTCTTAGATCTTAAGTCATTTCATTCCTGCACTCTTAATTAATTGACGTCTTTTTTTTTAAAGGACTTTCTTCTAAGGTAAATATACATTATAACACCTGACAAAATTAACAGGTTTCTATGTATCATCTAATACTTGACCTATTTACATTTCCCCTATTGTCTCATTGTACTAATCAAAATAATTCCTTGATATTTTCCGTGTTACAATTCCCAACTGGACTCAATAGTGTTTTGAGGGCTTGTTCAAATTGGGGTTCAGTCGAGGCATTTTGGGGCAGGATAATTTTGTTGTAGCGCTGTATTGTGCATTGCAGGATGTTTAGCAGCCTCTCCCTGCTAGAGGCCAGTAACAGCACCTGGTTGTGAAAACCAAAAATATTTCTAGACGTTGCCAAATGTCCTGGGGGCAAAATCACTCTCCCTTAAGAACACCTGATTTCGGTCAGTCTCTCCTATTCTTTTTCTGTTCCTGGCATTGATCTTGGTGAAATATCTATGTTGGTTGTCCTAGAGAATGTCCCACGTTATGAATTTGTCTGTTGTCTGATGGTGGTGTTTGGCTTGTTCCTCTCTCCCATGTGTTTTGTAAACTAGACATTAACCGTGAAACCCTCTTAGGTTTAAGTTCACCTTTTGGCAAGGGGACTTTGTAACCTAGGGAGCGCCATGTACTTCTTTGGCATCCCATCAGGAGGCACGCAATACCCGATTATCCCATAGTGGTGCCAAGATTGCTCAGGAGGTGACAGTCTGGTTCCTCCACTGTAAAGCTTCCCATAAATACTGCATCTAATGTTTCATTTAGTGGTTCATCCATTGATGGTTTTTGAGTAAATCATTTCTTAGTTAGAGGTCATAATGTGGTGATTTTTTTCTGCCATTTCTTCTACATTTACCATCAGGCATGTCATAAAGAAAAACTTTATCACTCATAAACTAGGGCTATTTGATTGGAAATGGAGTTAGCGTATAAAGGATAAATGCTTGATAGTCTTCCATTTAATTTCTAGTTTTCATCGTTAAGTATTGATTTAATGGAATATGATTTTTGAAGAATTAACTTTTCTCTGAGTTTAAAGGACTGGCTAAGTAAAATGCATAGTGGTCTTTTATTTTTTCATGAATTGTAATTTATTTTTTTATTCTCAAAACTTAAGTAAAGTTGTTGACTTTGATTAGAGTTTTTAGTCATTATTTAATATTCAGATATTTGTTAACAACTCTGTGCCAGGAACTGCGCTTAGTACGGGAGATGAGATGGTGATCAAAATAGGCAAGGTACCTGCTCTCATTGGATTTGTTCTAATGGGAGGGAAAGACATTTAAAAAGTAATTAAGAGAAGCGTAAAGCCCTGAGGAATTACAAAATAGAAAATATCACTAGACTGCCATAGGAATAGGAAAAGGTGAGCTTTTGTAAGTTCACCATCATAGTCACAGTGCCTTGCTCAGGATCTAACACGAAGTAGGTGAATAATAAATATGTTTCAAATGATTGAATATAGCCTGGAGCGCTGACCTGATTGAAGAGGTCTCCCTTTGCAAGTAGTGTTTAAATGAAATCTGAAGAAGGGTAAGGAGTTCAGAGAATTAAGTTCAGTAAGGTTGACTGAAGGTCAAGGTGAGACTTTGTCTTAAGGGCAGTAGGAAGCCATTGAAGGGTTTTATGTAGGCCGTTGTGCCAGATTGGCCTGTTGAATGTTCGTTCTGCTTTGGGGAGAGTGGAGTCGAAAAGAGCAAGAGTGATCTAGAGAGTGATCCAGGCAGGAGTTAACAGTGGCTTGGACTTGGATGGTGATGGAGAAGATGAAAAGAAGTGGAAAGACTGGAGAAATATTTAGGTGCTAGAATCCAATTGGAGATTGAGTAGTAGTGGAGAGGATGGCATCAGGGATGCTTCCTGGGTTTCTGAGATAGGAAACTGGGTGGATGATGGTTCCATATACTAATAGCCTACAGGAGAGGGAACAGCAGGTCTGGGGATGAAAGGAAAATGATGAGTTTAAGTTTTAGATTTACTGAGTTTAAGATCCTTCAGATAAAAGATTCCAAATGGAGATGTCCAGTTCGAAGTAAGGTATGGGTTTGGATTCTAGAAGCCAGATCTGAGAGACATGATGGACTTGTGAGTCAACAGCATAAAAATGATATTTGAAGGCACAGAAATGGATGAGGTCTCCTGAGGAGTGTGTGTAGAGTAAGAATCAAGTTTAAAGGACATTGAGCCTAGCCCTGCAGAACCGCAGTATCTAAGGGAACCACTAGGAAGAGAGGCCAAATAAGTAGATGGAAAATCAGGACAGCGAAGTGCCACAGAAGTGTGAGGAAGACTGTTTCTAGGAGAGAGTGGTCAGCTATGTCACTGCTGAGAGGTCAAGCAAGATGAAGACCGTGAGTTATCTTTTGCATTTACTGACATGTAGATTATTGTTAACCTTGGCAGGAGCAGTTTCATAGTGACTGAAGCCATATTGCATTGATTTGAGGAGTGATGGAAGGTGAGGAAATGGGGATGGTGAGTATAGACAACTCTTTCAAGAAGTTTGACTGAAGGAGAGAGAGAATGTGGGCAGGAGCTGGAGGAAGAGGAAAGTAAAGGAGTTTTTGGTTTTTTTCCCTAAAATGGGATGAAGATTATCTGGTGACCTTACTTCCTGAAATAGACTGTGAACTTTAAAAATACTGAAAATAAATATATTTTAAGTAAATTTTTAAAATGGAAATCCATTTCATCATTTTACCAAGTCTCCTCTCCCTAAACCACTTGCTTTAGGATAGGGCATTGAATATTTAGTGTTACAGGCATCCTAATCATCCTGGATAGGAAAGGCAGCCTTTCAGAATTAATCTTTAAAGCGTCACATACATATACACATATATTCGTTCATTCATTCTCTGTCTCTCTGTTCCTCCTGCTTTATATTTCCCTACTTGGAGAATCACTCAGTACCTAGTTCCTTACTGTACTGGTAGCAAGTAGTCAGTAAGTACTTGCTGAATTAATTAGCATCTTTTTGGTAATGGTATTTGTGGTGAATACATCCTTACTTTTTAACTCCATTCAGTCTCTTTTTGATTGTGATATGTACTATGTTTTTCCTCTGCGAATGAACTAACATCCTATATGAAATGGAGTTGTCTGATACAATGAGATATTCAGAAGAACTGGCTACTATTTTAGCTTCATTATCAAGTCCAGGCACGTTTTTATTCGTTTCTAAGATAGAGATAAAGCAGCCTTCTCCGGTATCACTGAGGACATTTCTGAATGATTTCATCATCATTCATTTGCAGAGCTTTAAAGATGTGCCAGAACCTCGTCCTAGGATTGAATTAGAACTGGGTTCTGCTTATTGGGTTCATATTAAATGGAAATAGACCTGCAGTGCATGCTGTCCGTAAACCAACAAGTACTTGAGCTCCTAACCAGGTTCTTAACCTCAGACTAGGTCTAAGACAAAGATAGAAAGCATGAAAATAAGGTTGGTACAGACTGATAAAGAATCTAGACCTGAAGAATCTTATCTATAGCCACTGGCTTCTAGTTTTATGAAAGATGGTTTGCAACTTTGTATCTTTTGGTAATGCTTTCAAAACAACTTTGAAAAGGGAAGCCTTTAACTTGTACTTGAAAGAGTTTATCAGTTTTTTAAAGCTAAAAGATAAGTCTGCTTTTCAGTATTTTCATAGAATAATGGAAGAGAGTTGAAAATGTTTTAATAGCACATTATTGTTGACTGTCATGGCAGTGGTTTTTTTTTTTTCCATGTTGGATAGTAAAAGTAATTACATTCCAGGAGCTGATGATTATGTGTATGATAATCAGAAAGAAAAAAATCTAGTTGTGTTGTGACCCAGACTTCAAGATGGAGTTAGTGAGATGGCGTTTATTCTTCCTAATGGATTGCAGCAAGTTTCAGGTCATAGAAATTAGTAGCCAAGAAGAGAAGTCTTTAGCTGATCAGCAGTCACTGACATTCTCCTGGGTGCTCCAGCAGTGTGCTTAAGCACCAGGTAGGATATGAGAAAAGCATGAGACGTATCTCTCTGAAGAAAATTACATTCTGTGAATGAAAAAGCAGATAACAAAACAGTATGTTCAATGAGAAAAGAATATAATGTATGTTTGCATGTGGAAAATTAGAGAGGATATACAATAAAATAGTAAAAATATAGGAAATTCTGGTTATCCAAAGATAATGAGTCCCAGTGAATTCAAGTAAAATGAATCCGTTTAACACAGAACCAAAAGTTTATTGAAAAAAAAAAAAAACCCTTGATTTTGGACACAATCTTGAAAAATAAAGCTCAAAAATTGTAAAGAATAGCTGAATCTTAGAGTTTATACAGAACAAAGTTTAGATCAGGTTTCTGTGCTGTAGTTTTTGTGACAGAATTGTATGACAGCACCACACTCGTCATTCATTTTGTCTTTGGCTATGTGGAAAAAATATTTTAGGGATTCATGCATTTTTCCAAGGATTGTTCTTCAGCCTTTGATATTCATGTTATTTCTTTTGCAGTTCCTGTTATAAGAATTCTTTTTGGTTGTTAACTGGCAGTGCTTCTGCTCCGTCCTCCCCTATCGTTAATGAGTTCTGAAGTTCTCCAGTATCACTTTCATAAAATCCTGCATCTTTATAATTGTAATAGAAATATATGCTGCTGTTAATTATAGAGGTATATAGGGCAGTTCATTAGTGAATATTTTAGTGTTACGACAGCTTTTTTTTTCCCCTTATACAACCTTGTAACCATGGGGAATTTTATAACACTGGGAAAATGAAGATCCTGTAGTTATTTCTGAGTGGTGGGTTTTTTAAGTTGATTTTCATTATTGTTTGTTTACTTATTTGTAGTTGAGTCTCTTTATTTGAGGTATTTTATGTTTTATTAAGTTTTCAAGAATACTGAATTAGTGAAATCTGAACCATTGCTCCTAGTTGGGAAATGTAGGGTTAGGTGTCTGTGGGCCTTTGGTCACATTGGTTGATTGCATCAACCAGTCAGTACATAACTTTGTTTCATTTGTGTTTCTGTTTAGACACCTTGTTTAATGTATACTGTTGATTCATGAACATTGAACTCAGCAGCCAACAGCACTATAATACATGCCTGAAGGAAGGTTATCCAATACAAATATGTTTTCTCCATAAGGCACATCACAGTCTTTGTGCACTTAGGACAGTAGATAACAGTTCAGCACTGTGCTTGCTGGGAGTGGGGGTGTGTGCGTTTTAAACAGAAAAATCCTCAACAAAAAGTACAGAAATATGAAAAATGTGGCTTTAAAGAGACCTTGAAAAGGACACTCATTTACAGTACAAGAGCTAAACAAAAAGGCCAAGCATGGCCATTTTCTGCCTCAGCTGGTGGGAACATGCAGTTCAGGTAACTCAAATTTTTTTGCCCATCTCTGAGTGTCCACAAGTGACTGTGAAAGTTCCCTGAGTGTTGATTTTGGAGTTAGAGATAAATTTTAGCAAATAGGCAAATTTACAAATACAGAATCCATGAATAATGAGGATAGACTGTATCTTCTAATTTTTTTCCACATTAAACTTATTATTGTTGTAGTTTTTAGAAAGTGGAAGCACAAAATAAGCATACAGAAAATCAAATTACAGTAATATTTGGAAGACGGAGTGAAACTTTTAAAATATATACGAAGCATTCTGAAACAGTGTATTTTCATTTATGCATATACCCCTTGGTATGGCATGATTAATGATAACAGGGCTTCCGTGGTGGCTCAGTGGTAAAGAATCTGCCTGCCAGTGTAGGGAACACAACTTCAGTCCCTGGTCTAGGTAGACCCCGTGTGTCACAGAACAGCTCAGCCTGTGCGCCACAGCTGTTGAGGCTGTGCTCTAGAGCCTGGGAGCCACAAATACTGAGCCCAGGTGCTTCAGCCACTAGAGCCTGTGCTCCACAACCAAAGAAGTCACCACAGTGAGAGGCCCATGCACTGCAACTGGAGAAAAGCCTGCTTAGCAACACAGACCCAGCATAGCCAACAATAAATAAATAAAATTAAAAGAAAAAGATTAATGATACAGCAGGGGTTTAAAAGAGGGAAGGACAATGCAAAAGAGAAGACCAGGAAAGGAGGTAGGACTGTTTGGTTATATTCATTAATCATGAGACCGCTATGGATAAAACTGAACAAACTAAAAGGCGAGTTAAAAACAAGTAGCTGTGAATATTAGAAGGATTTACTCTGGTCGTTTATGAGAAAGACTGCTTTCACCTTCAAAAGCATGTATTTTTTTTTTTTTATGACAGTAGAGAAGTATGTTGAATTAATATGTATAGTTTAACTTCAGTTCAGTCCATCAATCGTGTCTGACTCTCTGTGACCCCCCTGAACTGCAGCACGCCAGGGCTCCCTGTCCATGACCACCTCCTGGAGTTCACCCAAACTCACGTCCATTGAGTCCAACCATCTCATCCTCTGTTGTCGCCTTCTCCTGGTTTAACTTAATTGTATACATTTGGGGGGAAAAATGGAAAGATCTTGTTTGTTTGCTTTTTTCAGTTCAGCTTTGCCTTTTATTATGTATAAGTGCGTGAACACAGACACAGATGTAGCTCTCTGTCAAAACCAAATTGCAGATATATAGGATTGTCAATTAAAATTCTTAAAAAAAAAATGGTTTCTGTTGTAGGAACAGCAGCAGTATTGGTATCGACAGCACCTGCTTAGTTTGCAGCAGAGGACAAAAGTGCATTTGCCGGGACACAAAAAGGGTCCTGTTGTAGCAAAGGATGCAGCTGAGCCAGTGAAAGAAGAAGTTACTGTACCTGCTACCAGCCAAGTACCAGAACCCTCTGCATCTGAGGAGCCCCCGTTACCACCCAGTAATGAAGACGCAGCACCTCCTCTCCCACCTGAGGAGCCCCAGGTAACCATGAAATTAATTACTTAGTATTTTTAAATTGTTCAGCTTTTTTTCTGATTCATATATATACATATATATACACACATATATATGTATGTGTATATATATACCTTTGTTTTAAATGGATATATTTTTTTCATTTTTTTTTAAGTGCATTGTAAAATTTCTTTTGTGGAATAATCAGATGTATGCCTCAAGGTATTTAGAAAAGAACATTTTTTTCATGGTTTAAGTGAAATTGAAGAATTAGACACTCTTCTGAATTGAGTATCTCTAAGCACTAAAGGGATGCCAGGGTGGATATTTTCATGTTGATGGCACAGGGCAATAATTCAAGAGATTCAGCATTATTGTTAAACTGCCTGCGCTGTAGTCCAGGCACTGCTACTTACTGGTTGTGACTCTGAGCAAGTTAGTTCACCATTCTATGCTTCAATATCCTCACCTAAAAAATGGGCTTATTTAAATTGTAGCTTTCTTATAGAGCCATTGAAGCATTAAATGTGATAATCCTTGAAGCTTAACCTACTGACTGGCACATGGAAAGTCCTCAGATTGGTCCAAAGGTCATTGTTCTCCCAAGAGCCTTATGTGGAAACATTAATGAAACATAATGATTACACTGTAGTCACCTGGTGAAAAGTGACTAGCGGTAAAAAAGAGGTTTCTCATATAGTGGAAAGGACACTAACTGTGGATTACTTTCTGCTGTGGAAATGGTTATCCTAAATAGGAACAGTGAGGTGACTATTCTGGCAAAGACTGTGGGATTTGTAAATTCCTTTGTGGTAGTATTCATGATCACAGGATAAGACACTAAGACTTTAACAGAACTAAGTATTTTATCTAAAGATAGAATAGCTTTTCTCAGCCAGAGTTGCAAGGATTCTGGACTTTATGATACCATACTGCTGCTGTTGCTAATTCGCTTCAGTCATGTCCGACTCTGTGCGACCCCATAGACCGCAGCCTGCTAGGCTCCCCCGTCCCTGGGATTCTCCAGGCAAGAATACCAGAGTTGCTTGCCATTTCCTTCTCCAGTGCATGAAAGTGAAAAGTGAAAATGAAATCGCTCAGTCATGTCTAACTCTTCAAGACCCCATGGACTGTAGCCTACCAGGCTCCTCCATCCATGGGATTTTCCAGGCAAGAGTACCGGACTGGGTTGCCATTGCCTTCTCCTGATACCATACTATTATAGCATAATACTCTATAACATATTCATGTTTCTTGTTTATGACTTAGAATAAAGCTGTTTATGGTTAGAATAAAGCATATCCCCTCTTTCACCTTCAGTCTGAGGACCCGGAAGAGGATGCCAGGTTAAAGCAGTTGCAGGCTGCAGCCGCACACTGGCAGCAGCACCAGCAGCATCGAGTTGGCTTCCAGTACCAGGGAATAATGCAGAAGCACACTCAGCTCCAGCAGATCCTGCAGCAGTACCAGCAGGTTATACAGCATCCGCCACACATCCAGGTGAGAGCTTCCCTCACGGACACGAGGGAAGTTGTCCCAGATGTTTAAGGGATTTGTTTCTCATGAAAGAGATTTAAGTGTGATGAAGGAAAAGTATCAGATGTTCCCCCTGGAGTGCCCAAGTAGTTATTTGTTGCATTTGTCACCTGTGGATTTTAAAAGATAACACACTACTGTCTGTAAAATAGGTAAACACTAAGGACTTGGTGTAGAGCACAGGAAATTATATTCACTATCTTATAGTGGCCTATAAGGGAAAGATTTTGAAAAAGAGCGTGTGTGTGTGTGTGTGTGTGTGCGTGCGTGCGTGCATGTGTGCGTGCGTGCGTGTGTGTGCGCGTGCGTGCGTGTGTGCGTGTGTGTGTGTGTGTGTATAGCTGTGCACCTGATACACAGTATCGTTAATTAACTATACTTCAGTTTAAAAAAACACAGAGAATTCCCTGGTGGTCCAGTGGTTAGGACTCTGAGCTTTCACTGCTGAGAGTGTAGATTCAATTCCTGGTCAGGTAACTAAGGTCTTGCAAACTGTGCAGACTGCCTCCCCCACCCCCGCCACCCCCCAAAAAAAAAATTAAAGAGAAAAGAACCAGAACTTCCTATGTTGCTTCAAGTTAAAAGCAACCACCCTAGAAAGCCCATGAAAATACACCACAAAAGATGAAGTGACTTAGATCCTTGTATGTCTTGTATCTTTGAGGTATAAACTTATGTCTATAACAGATCATTTTCAGTAATAATATTAAAATGATCCACAGTAATATTAAAAACTTGAAAAATAGGTGAGATAGGTGTTTGCTTTAGTGATTAGTTGATTTTTTTTAAGCATATCCTTTTATTTTTTAAAAACATTTATTTATTTTTGGCTATGCCTGGTCTTTGTTGCTGCGTAGGCTTTCTCTAGTTGCAGAGGACGGGGGCTGCTCTAGCTGCGATGCATGGGCTTCTCATTTCGGTGGCTTCTCTTATTGCAGAGCCCAGGCTCTAGGCGCATGGGTTTCAGTAGTTGTAACACGTGGGCTTTGTTGTGGGCATGTGGGATCTTCCCCAACCAGGGATCAAGCTCGGGTCCCCTGCATTGGCAGGCAGATTTCTTACCCACTGCGCCACCAAGGATGTCCAGTTGATTTTTTTTTCGATTCTGTGGTAACTTACATAATTAAGTTAAAAGGAGAAAGGCAAATGGTCATTATTGAAGGGATTTAACAAGCTTATCCTGAGCCTTCCTTAGTCTTGTGCTCCGAGTTCCTAAGGCTTCAAACGCCCTTGACTCCTTGATATTTCAGCTTAAAGTTACCTCTCTTCTGTGAGTGTCTTAACAGTTACTTGCATCCCTGTTTGCAGACCATGTCCGCAGACGTGCAGCTGCGGCACTACGAGATGCAGCGGCAGCAGTTCCAACGCCTCTACCAAGAATGGGAGCGGGAGTTTCAGCTGTGGGAGGAGCAGCTCCACTCCTACCCTCACAAAGATCAGCTCCAGGAGTATGAGAAGCAGTGGAAGACGTGGCAGGGACACATGAAGGCCACTCAGACCTATCTCCAGGACAAAGTCAGCGCACTTCAGAATGTGAAGAGCCAGTACATGGGGAACATGTCCATGCCGCCCCCATTTGTCCCCTATTCTCAGATGCCGCCGCCCCCGCCAACAATGCCCCCACCGGTATTGCCGCCATCGCTGCCACCGCCGGTGATGCCCCCGGCCCTGCCGTCAGTCCCACCACCTGGCATGCCCCCACCCGTGATGCCACCGTCTCTGCCGAGCTCTGTGCCCCCACCAGTGATGCCTCCGTCTCTCTCTTCTGCGGGGCCACCGCCCGTCCTCCCCCCGCCTTCCCTGTCTTCGGCAGGGCCGCCACCCGTGCTTCCACCACCTTCTCTGGCTTCAACCGCACCTCCCCCTGTCATGCCCCTCGCCCCGCTCTCTTCAGCCACACCTCCTCCAGGCATACCTCCCCCCGGAGTTCCCCAGGGGATGCCTCCTCCCTTGACAGCAGCCCCAGGTCCACCTGCCTCCAGCTCCCAGAACTCACAAGTCCCTGAGAAACCTCGACCAGCGCTGCTGCCCACCCCTGTGTCTTTTGGTTCAGCCCCACCCTCGGTTTACCATCCTCCACTGCAGTCAGCCCTTGGCCCATCAGACCAAGTGAATTCCAAAGCTCCCCTGAGCAAGTCTACTTTGCCATACAGTTCGTTCTCATCCGAGCAAGGACTTGGGGAGTCCTCAGGTGCTCCATCTCAGCCACTCGCCGCAGTCAAGGATATGCCAGGGAGGTCAGGTGGACTGCTTCCAGATCCTCCTAGAAGCAGTTACTTGGAAGGTCCAAGAGGCCCAAGGTAGGTCTGCCTTTTTATTTGGGGAGGGGGTGGGAAGGGGTGGTGGATGGATGGTGGCTGTTTTGCTGCTGTAGGTTGAGTAGGCTTTTACATTCTCTTTGTACTTTTATATATATTCCTGATTTACAATGCATAATGTTAGTATTATTCACTCGTTAGACATGGCATAATGAAGTCTAGAAATGGCAACATACCCCCTTTCCTTGATGTCACTGCTTTTATCCTACATGTAGAGATTTTATTCCAGGATGAATGTAGTGGTTTTAAAGTAATTCTTAACCAATTTCTTAGTGACTTTGACTTTGAGCTTCAAAATCATTGTTTATTTATTGATCTTTTTTACTCTTTGTTGATTTGACAAATAACTGGATTGGTAACTTCTTTTTGTGAGATGATATGCTAGCTGTTAGAGATAAAAATGAATAAGTAGTGAGATAGGCAGTGAAATTTAAGGGTAAATAGGACTTTTATCCATTTGTTCAGTAAATATTTATTAAGTTTCTGCTCTGTGCTGCTAGCAGTGAATATAACATAACAGATAAAATCTATGCACCCATGGAACTTTTATCCTTTATATTTTCCTCTATTTAGGAGATGTTTTTCTCTTGTCTGAACCACATTTTTATTTAGAAAAGCACAAAAAATATTTACCAGTAGTTTCTAAATTTTTTCTTTTACCTTTTAAAAGGGCTCAAACTTATTTTTCCAAATTTGTAGAAATATTTTTCCCTAAAGTTGGCCTAAATGATAATTTTCTTATAGAAAAACATTTTCAATCAGAATTTTTTCCAGTTGGAAATTGTACTGGAAATATATACTCTTTACACAAAATTTAGACAGAATAGGAAAGTACTGAAAAAAGTAAATGTCACCTAATTCTACCATCTGGAGATAATTTTTAAAACATATGTTATAAAAAATTGAATCATACTAAGTAATATTATTTTGTAACTTGATCTTTCACTTATCAGTATTGATTAGTTTTCCCATCTCAGTGTCGATGGATCTGCATTAGCTAAATTAAATATTTGAAAACAAAATATGTCTTTTATTTATTCCCCAAGGTTATATTCAGAAAACAAAACTCCATCCAGAAATGAAAGCTAATTAGAGGCAATTGACATGAATTCCTCTGAGTACCAGAAGTCTTCTCAGAAGCGTTACATATATTATCCCATGGAGTCTTCTTGATAGCCTGTGAACTTGACAGGTTTATGCCTACATTTACCCTTTATAAACTAGGGCTGGAGAGGATTTGGTATCTTGCTCAGGATCATGAAGTGGGAGAGGTGAACCTGCATCCAACAGTGGGGGCTGAGACCAGAGGGTCCCAAGAACAAGAGTGCTAGTTAAGCACTGTGTTTAATGCTGTGATTCAGTGATGTTCATCCTGTCAGTGATGAGAAGTGCATTTGTAGTCTTGGTTTATTTGGCATGTGTTTCATCTTGATTTGAATTCCTGCTTAACTCCTGGATTGAGAGCATTACCTTTTAGATCTGGTAACTGACTTGCTGTATGACATTCTTGTAACCTATGTTGTTCCTATACAACATAGGTTTCCTGCTCCCTTTCTTTCTGGCATAATGTTTTCTCTCTTCTGCCTACCAAAATCTTGATTTTGTAAATTTAGGACCTATTTTAAGTTTTTTCTTGCCTTAAGGTACAGTTAATAGTTTCAGCGTTAGGAGGATCTTAGCAATTATCCCGTGCAGTTTTTCCTCTTCAGCAACTCACCTTGGTGCTGCGTTTTAGTTTGTCATCCTGGGTCTTGCACATGTTACCTAATTTGTTCTTCTCCGTCATCTTATGAAGTAAATGGGTAAAGGGCGCTGAGATTGGAAGAGGTTACAGATACACTGCCCTGGATGTCATAGCAAATGAATGGTCGAGGTGGGGTTTGAACCCAAGGCTTTCTGATCCACTCTTACGTCCTTTGCTCTTCCTGTGACAAGCAGTTGGTGGACTCTGCTTCAGCATTGCCACTGCAGCAAGCAGCACTGGCCTATAGTTTTCTGGAAATTTTGTTTCTTACATTGAGCATCAATATGGTACCTTGACTTCTACACGTTGATTCTAGATCTGCTCGTGTGGCACAGTACATAATGAATTATCCTGTTCTTCTTCATTGTGTACACACTACCATTGTTTAGAGACCATCCTCTTGTTTCCGTCTACTGGCCTTAACTATTCTGCTCTGCCATCACGTAAGCTGAAGTTCTATTCTTTTCACACTAACATTGTTCTAGCCTTCTCCTGCTATAATGCTCGTGGTGCCTAGCTTTCTCCTGCTTTATTGTTTATGGTCCTTTGAAGAGCTTTTGGTTTGTCAATCTGCTTCAGAATGAACACTTAGATGGAGCAGACCATAGGCCTGTTACTAACTTTGGCATAAAGAATGTAACATATAGCTGGACATACTGCTTTTTATGTTGGGGGGCGGGGCTTCAGTACTCTCATGGTTGACTTGTGTTGAGCATAACATCAGTTTGGCCTCCTAGGTCTTTTTCATCTTACTGTTATTAAACCCTTTCTCTTTCACCCTGAACTTGTACAGTTTTTTGTCTTTTTTTTTTTTCTTTTTCTAAAACTTTACATTTTATCTAGTTAGATTTGGGCCTGGATTCCAGTCTGCTGAAATCTTGGTGATTGGAGGTTACATTGCTTTTAGGTATGAGATACCCTTTCCCAGCTCTTTTCCACCTGCAGCTTTGATACGAATGGCATTTTTTTGTCCCTAAATTAGATGCTGCTCACATTTTTTACCTTAATCCTGCTCACAGTTTTCTGAAAAATCTGGATTTAGACTGCTTTCTAAAAACTGAAGGTTTACAAGAAGTCAAGTAACATAACTGCATTATATGTAAATAGCATACCACATTGTTGAGCATCTGAGGCAACGTTTTGAAACTGTATATATGTGTATGTATCATTGAATTCACCAAGTCTTGTAGAAGACTACCCCTGCTCCAGTAAACTGCCATGTTAGTGGATGTTGGTTTCTAAGAGTCTTTAAGTTTCAATAATAAAGCTTTTTTATTGAAGAGTAACATACAGAGATGTACACAATCATAAGTGTATACCTTAGTAAATTTTCATGAATAGCTAGGCCCATGTTATCACTACTCAAATCAAGAAATAGAAATTAGTAGTGTCTGATGTAGTCTCAAAAACGACAGAATGATCTCTTCATTTCCAAGGCAAATCATGCATCATCACAGTAATCCAAGTCTCTGCCCCAACTAGTAGTACTGAAGAAGCTGAAGTGGAACAGTTCTATGAAGACCTACAAGACCTTCTAGAACTAACACCCAAAAAAGACGTCCTTTTCATTATAGGGGACTGGAATGCGAAAGTAGGAAGTCAAGAAACACCTGGAGTAACAGGCAAATTTGGCCTTGGAGTACAGAATGAAGCAGGGCAAAGGCTAATAGAATTTTGCCAAGAGAATGCACTGGTCATAGAAAACACTTCTTCTAACAACACAAGAGAAGACTACACCTGCACATTACCAGATGGTCAATACCGAAATCAGAAGAGAAGCAAAAAGCAAAGGAGAAAAGGAAAGCTATACCCCCTTTGAATGTAAGTTCTAAAGAATAGCAAGGAGAGATAAGAAAGCCTTCCTCAGTGATCAATGCAGAGAAATAGAGGAAAACAATAGAATGGGAAAGACTAGAGATCTCTTCAAGAAAATTAGGGGTACTAAGGGAACTTTTCATGCAAAGATGGGCTCAGTAGAAGACAGAAATTGTATGGACCTAACAAAAGCAGAAGATATTAAGAAGAGGTGGCAAGAATACACAGAACTATACAAAAATAGATCTTCACAACCCAGATAATCACAATGGTGTGATCATTCACTTAGAGCCAGACATCCTGGAATGCAAAGTCAAGTGGGTCTTAGGAAGCATCACTATGAACAAAGCTAGTGGAGGTGATGGAATTCCAGTTGAGCTATTTCAAATCCTATAAGGTGATGCTGTGGAAGTGCTGCACTCAACATGCCAGCAAATTTGGAAAACTCAGCGGTGGCCACAGGACTGGAAAAGGTCAGTTTTCATTCCAATCCCAAAGAAAGGCAATGCCAAAGAATGCTCAAACTACTGCATAATTGCAGTCATCTTGCATGCTAATAAAGCTGAAAATTCTCCAAGCCAGGCTTCAACAGTATATGAACCGTGAACTTCCAGATGTTCAAGCTGGTTTTAGAAAAGGTAGAGGAACCACAGATCAAATTGCCAACATTCGTTGGATTATTAAAAAAGCAAGAGAGTTCCAGAAAAACATCTATTTCTGCTTTATTGACTATGCCAAAGCCCTTGTCTGTGTGGATCACCACAAGCTGTGGAAAATTCTTCAAGAGATAGGAATACCAGGCCACCTGACCTGCCTCTTGAGAAACCTATATGCAGGTCAGGGAGCAATAGTTAGAACTGGATATGGAACAACAGACTGGTTCCAAATAGGAAAAGGAGTACGTCAAGGCTGTATATTGTCACCCTACTTATTTAACGTATATGCAGAGTACATCATGAGAAACGCTGGGCTGGATAAAGCGCAAGCTGGAATCAAGATTGCCGGGAGAAATATCAATAACCTCAGATATGCAGATGACACCACCCTTATGGCAGAAAGTGAAGAAGAACTAAAGAGCTTCTTGATGAAAATGAAAGAGGAGAGTGAAAAAGTTGGCTTAAAGCTCAACATTCAGAAAACTAAGATCATGGCATCCGGTCCCATCACTTCATGGCAAGTAGATGGGGAAACAGTGGAAACAGTGACAGACTTGATTTTTTGGAGCTCTGTGCAGATGGTGATTGCAGCCATGAAATTAAAAGACACTTACTCCTTGGAAGAAAAGTTATGACCAATCTAGATAGCATATTAAAAAGCAGAGACACTACTTTGCCAACAAAGGTCCGTCTAGTCAAGGCTATGGTTTTTACAGTAGTCATGTATGGATGTTAGAGTTGGGCTGTAATGAAAGCTGGGCACCGAAGAATTGATGCTTTTGAACTGTGGTGTTGGAGAAGACTCTTGAGAGTCCCTTGGGCTACAAGGAGGTCATACCAGTCCATCCTAAAGGAAATCAATCCTGAATATTCATTGGAAGGACTGATGCTGAAGCTGAAACTCCAGTAGTTTGACCACCTGATGTGAAGTGACTCATTTGAAAAGACCCTGATGCAGGGAAAGATTGAGGGCAGGAGGAGAAGGGGACGACAGAGGATGAGATGGTTGGATGGCATCACTGACTCAGTGGACATGAGTTTGAGTAAACTCCCAGAAGTTGTTGAGGGACAGGGAAGCCTGGCATGCTGCGTCCATGGGGTTGCAAAGAGTTGGACACGACTGAGCATCTGAACTGAACTGAGAAGTCATGCTCGTGCCTCTTCCCATGTTTCCTTATCCCAAGGTAACCATTATACCAACTTTTACGTGATAGGTTATTTTTGCCTATTTCTGAACTTTGTATTTTGGTATATGGACTCATGCTATATGTACTCTTTTAAGTCTCGCATCTTTTACTTGACATCATATTATTGTGAGATTCATTAGTGTCGTTCATTCTCATTCCTGTACAGTATTTTATTGTGTGAGTATACCACAATCTGTTTATCCATTCTAATTTGATGGTCATTTAAGTTTTTTGGCATAACACTGCATTGTTTCTTTGGTGCTATATATGTCCCTTTAGATATGCACGTGTGTATGTGTGCATATGTGTTTGTACTTAATTTTGTTTAGATGTATACACCAAGGATTAGAATTGCTTTGTCATAGGAATATGAATGATATTGTACTTTGATAAATATGGTCAGTTTTCAAAAGTGGTTGTGTCAATTTATACTCTGATCATCAGTGTTTCTGTACTGCAATTTTTTTATACCCTCATCAACACTGGGTATTATTGAACTTTAAAATTTTAGCAGTCTTGGTGGGTGTCTAGTGATACTGTAATATGGATTTAATTTATATTTCCCTGGCGTGCTGCAATTCATGGGGTCGCAAAGAGTCGGACACGACTGAGTGACTGAACTGAACTGAATTGATGATGAATGAAATTGACTTCTATTCTATTTGATTATCATTCAGTTGGATTTCCTCTTTTGTGAAATGCTGGTTCAAGTCTTTTCCCTATTTTTCTGTTGGGTTATGTTTTTTTTATACTGGTTTGTAGAAGTTCTTTATATAGACTAGATATCAGTTCTTTGTATATCCTATGTCTAAATTGTCTTGACTATTTCTCACTCAGCAGCACTTTTTGCATTCTTATCCTTCAGGATACTAGAAGAGTAGTAGCCTTCACTATTCCATAGATGGTCCAGTGGAACCTTTTAATTTTTTTTTAATTTAAAGGTAACTTTATAAATAACTTACAGAAGTACAAATAAAGGGATAAGGAAAACAACTTACTAGAAATTTTAATCAAACTTGAAAAGAATAAAAATCCTTGCATCAAGTAAATTTTGGCACAGACACATTATAGAAGATGAAATAATTCTGTCATGTATTCTTTGAGCAAAGCAAAATGGTCTAGGTTCTTGCCAAAGATACATGAGGAAGTCTTTCTGTTTAATAGCTGGATGACAATGCCATATTTCCTTTCTGTCCTTAGAAACATATTGTTCACATCCTCTCTTGAGTTTGAGAATATTTATCTAGAATATTGACATCCAGGAGATTCGCTTGTATGATTAATTTCACATTTTTATTAGAACCTAGAGTATAGCTGTCTCTGCATTCATTGTTAATACATCTAATAATTTTGACACAACTTTCTCTGACACTTTGTCAGGATATGAAAATTTCTCAATTTTCAGTTGTGCTCAATGAAGCCTAAAAGCAAACTGCAATATTTTGGGCGATCCAGGAGGGGTGACAGCTTATTTCACAATTCGGTCATTCTTCTGTTGTCTTCATATTTTAACCTTTAGCATAGTTGGGGGTAATTGATAAGTCATGATGAGTAATAATGAATTCTAGGATAAGAAAACCACAAAATATTTCTTTATATAGAAAAAAAGTCACTGAAGACCCCATAATATATCTTAGATTTATGAAAGAATTCAATGAACCTATATGGTAATTGCAAGATAATTCTATTTTTCAAAAGGTGAATTTTCTGTTTGTTCTTAGGAAGGCCTGTAAGAGATAAAGTCATGAACTTTAAGAGATAAAGTCATGAACTTTATCAATCCTTAAAAACAGAACTGTTTAAAAAAAATTTAAAAACTAAAATTGGACCCAGTGAGCCGAAATGAACCCTAAGAGTTAATGATATCTTTTGATTAATATATACTCTTGGTTTTTTAATTTAATAGTCTAATTTACTGATCTTTTCTTTATGATTTGTGCTTTTTCATGTCCTGTTTAAGAAATCTTTGTTTACTCCAAGGTCATAAATATGTTATTGTATTTTGTCTTTTATTGTTTTGCCTTTTATTTTAAAATCAACAATCCATATAGAATTGGTGTTTTGTTTTTTGGTTTTTTTGGTTAACGTATGGTATGAGGCAGGGTATAAAGTTCATTGTTTTCCATGTGGCTATCAAGTTGACCCCAGTACCATCTATTGAAAAAAAGCATCCTTTTCTTACTACTTTGCAGTGTCTCCTTCATCATAAGTGAATACATGTGTGGATTTGTCTGTGGACTCCCTTTCTTTGGTTTGTTTCTCCTTCCACCAGTGTCATATAGTTTTAATTTCTATAGCTTCATAATGAATCCTGACATCTCTTAGCGTAAGTCCTCCAATTTTGTGTTTCTAGATCAGGGGTGACCAAACTGTTTCTGTAAAGGGCCGGATGGTAAATGTTTTTAGGTTTTGTGGGCCATGTTTAGTCTCTTTCAAACATTTTTCTTTGTTCCTTTCTTTAGCCTATAAAAATATTTTTTAAATTACTGTTAACTGGGTTTGATCCATGGGCCATAGCTTGCTGACCCCTGACCTAGATTATCTCAACTATTCTTGGTCCTTTCTATTTCCCCTATAATATAAGCAGCTTGTTAGTTAAAAAAAAAAAAAAAAAAACTGGTGGAATTTTGATGAACATTGTATAGATTCTATTGATGATATTGAGGAAGAACTGACATTTTTATAATATCAAGGTTTCTGATCAGTTCTATCCACTTTTGGTCAGTTTAGGATTGGAATTATGACCTCTTCCATTCTGTAGCTGTTAGCAAGGGGCTATTAACACTGTACTTTTTCTTAATTCTTCCATTTGTCATGGCTGTTTCTGTTTACAATGATTACTTCTCTTTGGAATTTTGATTTTAAGATCTTAGTTATACATATTAGAAAATGGTATTTGACATGAAAATCAAAAGGGCAGGCATTCAATTCCAGAATTTAGCATCTTGTGATTACCGTGATCTGCTGATGTGAGTGTGTTTATATAAATATTGTGATAATCAGACATTATTATCTTGTTTAAGGGTATTTATATTTCTATATCCCTCTTAAGTTTACCCAATTTCTATTCTATTTTTTGTATTGCATTTTGAAATTTTTGTTCCTAGTTCTAATGGTCTCATGCCTAGTTTCAGGATTTTCTTTAATGTTTACAGTAAATATTTAATGACATAGAGAGATACTTACAAATGAAGCTAAGAGGGAAAAAAACAGGATTAAATATATCTTTAAGAAGTTTCTGAAATACCTAAGTATACAAGCAAAAATTTTCAAAATATTTAAACACTAGATATTTGTCTATTTTTCATTTCATCTAGCCAGTGTACATTGCATGTGTTTTGTGTGATTGTATTGAGCAAATGTATACTATGTTTGTACTTTATTTCCAGTATGTTTTAATATGTTAAAAAGGTCATAGTATTTCATTGTGTTGATGTGAAGATGGCTTATTTTTGTACATATGTTTAATATGAGTAACTTTTAATATATTTTTTCCAAGGGCCGAAAAGTTCTTTACTTTTATAAATCAAAAGGGTTTTGATAGTTTGACATTTTGTAACATCCTTGAACTTTGAAAAATTTCAAGTGCAGTATTGATAACTATTAGTGGTTGCCATTTGTATGTAGTGTTGAAAGTATATTTCAGTTGGTTTAACATATTTCTGACCAACAAAATAAAAATAAAGTGATGATGCTTGGCTGCTGGTCAGCAATTTCATGTGAAAGCAAAACACCCTCCCCTTTCATGGGCACTATTATATATGCAGGCGTGAGGTTTACAGAAGTGCTTTCATTACTTTTGACAGCTTTTCTGCCTTGTTCATTTCTTTATTTTCACACCTTTTAGTGCTTCCTGCTTCCTTTACCCTTTCCTCTGGCCTTTGCACGTCCTCTGCTCTCTGTTTGTAATCCCTTTTCTGTTATTTTTTGCTTTATCGATTCATATTTTTCCTGCCCTGGGGATGGGACTTCTACAGTTAATGTGTTGAGAACCTTCAGTGAGTCAGACATTGGGAATACTTCAGTGAGCAAGACCAACATGCCCCACATGTATCAAATTCTGTTCTGATTGCTGATTTACTTGTCTCATTCTTCTTATGGACTCTGAACTCCTTGTGGTTAGGTATCAGTTTATTTACAGCACTAACACAATACTTGACAATTAGTAGGTGTTCAATAAATGTTGCATATGCCAAATATCTCAGTTACGGGTAAAATTCTCAAGGCATTCACAGTTTAGTTAGAAAGTAGTTTATTCATTCTGAAGTTGAGTATAATACTACCTAACATATTAAAGAATGTTCCTATACTGATTTGTGTATTGTGCATAGTCTTCTCTTACCACTGATAGGACCTAATAATTCCTGAATTGAATACAGAACAGATGATTTTACATATCTTTAATGGCCTAATGTGTTATTCTAGGCACTTTAATAAATTAATGAGTGTAACTTCAAGAAAAGGAACCAAATCATCACAGAGCCTGAAATAGCATACTTTTTTCCTTCATAAATATATGGTCTCTATCCTTAGCATTGAGACATACTGTTGTTTTGGCTGGGATATTAGTTGCCCAACCAGGGATCAAAGTGGAAATGTGGCGTCCTAACCTGGACTTCTGTGGTGCACCTCTGACAAGCAGTTGGTCAGCTCCTTTCCCCTTTGTCCAGCAATAGCTGTGTCAAGCCTTCATTATTTTCCATAGACATTCTGTGCTAAGGCTGCCTTCTCTGTCTCAGCAAACATTATTTCTCTTCATATCCTTAATTTTGCTCCCTGCCCCAGAGAATCAAGGCTTTCAGGCTCAATGAAACTTCTCTGCCTTACCACTAAAGTTGCCATCCTCATAGTTCTTGTGGTCTCAGAAGAAGCCCTTTTCCTGGTTAAAGCTAACACTCTGTGTGTCTGTTAAATACATTGTTAATCAAAATGATACATACATATGATTTTTTTTTTTAAATCAAGAGAAATAACTGCCTACTGCTCCAAACCACCCTCAATGTGTTTCCTAAGGACAGCTTCTAATTCTTCAGCTGTTTCTTTTGGTAATTACCTCATAGTACTAAAGAAGGTGCTGTTCCTTTTGTCATTTATACATTTTAGATACTACTTATTTACTTCCTGTTCTGATAGGTAAAATTTAGTTCTTTTACTGTTCTGTAACCCCATCTGCCCAATGATATTTACATCATTATTTTAAAATAAGTCAATAAGTAATATTGTTCATAGAGGTAAGCAGTATACTGTGATTACATTTCCTTTAGTGTAATAACTTTTTTTTTTAGAATTTCCAGTTGCTGTTCTTTTTGCAACATCTTTAACGTAATCCTCTTAACTCCAGTCCCCAAAGCAACATCTTTTTCTCTTGAGATCTCTCTCCCAAATTCATGCATCCTCTTGCTTTTACCTGGGTTGGTTGGGTGCTCTGAAGATCTGTCATATGGGTATTATTCCGTCATTTCCTTTGACTATTATTCTAGATTGGATTCACAGTTTGTTGAGTCTCATGGCTTTCTGTTTGTGGTGTTGCTGCTGCTAAGTCACTTCAGTCGTGTCTGACTCTGTGCGACCCCATAGACGGCAGCTGTCCAGGCTCCCTGTCCCTAGGATTCTCCAGGCAAGAATACTGGAGTGGGTTGCCATTTCTTCTCCAATGCACGAAAATGAAAAGTCAAAGTGAAGTCGCTCGGTTGTGTCCGACTCTTAGTGACCTCATGGACTGCAGCCTACCAGGCTCCTCCATCCATGGGATTCTCCAGGCAAGAGTACTGGAATGGGATGCCATTGCCTTCTCCATTAAAGGCTTATAATGACCCACAAATCAACCTGGACCAGGAAAACTGATCTAAAGCCCAACATATGTAATGCCTCCTTTTCCTGGAGTGCTTGTTCAATTAACTAAAAAATTGTGGGTTGGAAGTAAGTTCCCTGAACTCTTGTATGCCTGAAAATGTTTTAATCTAACCTCACACTTGATTAATAATTTGAATATATAATTTGAGGTTGAATATATTTTATTATAATTTATTTAAACTAAAAAACAAAAGAAAATAAAAAGTTTACCCATTTCTCCCACCTCCCACACCCCACCTCTGGCAACTATCAATGTGTTCTCTGTATCTAAGAGCTTGGTTTTTTAATTAATTAAATTTTTTTCTAAGATTCCACATCTAAGAGAGGTCATATGGTATGCTTTTCTCTGACTTATTTAACTTAGTTAGCATAATTCCCTGGTGGTCCATTTATATTGTCAGAAATGGCAAGATTTCATTCTTGTAACATTCCATCCAATGTGTATGCTACATCTTCTTTGTCCATTCATTCATCAGTGGACACATAAGTTGTTCCCGTATCTCGGCTATCGTAAGTAATGCTGCAGTGAACATGGTGGGGGTCTGGGGGGCATGTATCTTTTTGAGTTAGTTTTTTCGTTTTCTTCTCCAGTAAATACCCAGAGATGGAATTGCTGGGTCATATGATAATTCTATTTTTAGTTTTTCGAAGAGCCTCTATACTGTTTTCCATAGTAGCTGCACCAATTTACATTCCCACCAACAGTGCACAAGGGTTCCCTTTTCTCTGTATCCTTACCAACACTTGTTATTTCTAGTCTTTTTGACAATAGCCTTTCTAACAAGTGTGAAGTAGCATCTCATTGTGGTTTTGGTTTGCATTTCCATTATTGGTGTGGGGCATCTTTTCATGTACCTCTTGGCCATCTGTATGTCTTCTTTGGAAAAATGTCTGTTTAGATCTTCTGCTCATTTTAAAATCAGGTTGTTTCGTATTTTGCTATTGAGTTGTATGAGTTCTCTCTATATTTTGGAATTAGCGCCTTATCAGATACATGAGCTCGCTCAGTCGTGTCTGACTCTTCTTGATTCCATGAACTGTAGTCTGTCAGGCTCCTCCATCCATGGAATTTCCCAGGCAAGAATACTGGAGTGGGTTGCCATTTCCTTCTCTAGGGGATCTTCCCGACCAGGGGATCAAACCCAAATCTCCCACTTTGCAAGTTGAGCCACCAGGGAAGCCCATCAGATACGTGATTTGCAAATATTTTTTACCATTCAGTTGGCTGCCTTTTCATTTTAGTGATAGCTTGCTTCACTGAGCAGAAGCTTTTTAGTTCGATGCAGTCCTACTTTTTGATGTAGGCCTGCTTTCGTTTCTTTGCTTTTGATGTTTAGAATCGAAAAATCATTGCCAAGACCTATGTCAAGGAGCCTACTGGCTTATGTTTCTCCTAGAAGTTTCATGATTTCAGGTCTTACACTTGTCTTTCATCCATTTTGAGTTAATTTTTGTGTATGACATACAGTAGTAGTCCAGTTTCATTCTTTTGCATGTGGCTGTCTGTTCTCAGTAACGTTTATTTAAGAGACTATCCTATCTCCATTGTATGTTCTCGGCTCCTTTGTCATGAATTAGGTGACTGCATGCGCCTGGGTTTGTTTTTGGGCCCTCTCTTCTGTTCCATTGATATGTATGTTTGTCTTTGTACCAGTGCCATACTATATAATAGTTTCCAGTTCACTCCAGTGACTTCAGTCACTCAGTTGTGTCCGACTCTTTGTGACCCCATGGACTGCAGCACGCCAGGCCGCCCTGGCATCACCAACTCCTGGAGTTTATTTAAACTCATGTCCATTGAAGTTGAACATAATTTAGGATCAGTGTTTAGGGTCAGCAAGCATTCTCTTTTTCTTCTGTTACCTAGTATAACTGTTGTGCTGTTCTGATTCATTTCCTTTTTAGATGGTTTCTCCCTACTACTAGAAAATTTTTATTTAATCTTCATTATTTTAATAATTTATAGTGGTTTGTATTTGTTCAGTATTATTAGCTGTACTGGATACTTAGTGAACTGGGCCCTTTGCGTCTGGAAATTAGAGTCTAACTCTGGGAAATTTCTTTGTCCTATTTCATTTATTTCTTTTTCTCTTGTTTTCTGTTTTTCTTTTTCTGGAACCCCTGATTTGTAGGATTTTGAACCTGCTATATTTCTGTTCTCTCTCATTTTGTTAAACTTTCTGAGATACTTCTGGTCCTTTTATTGCCTTTTTTATTTTGAGAATTAAATAATTTCTATAGTTCTTCTGGTTCTAATCCTTTTTTATATATACCAAATTGTTCTTGATTTACTGATACTATATCTTAAGAATTCTCTCTGAGAATACTAACTTGAAAGTTTTTTTTTTAAGTTCTCTTCTGCTTTTTTGCATTATTGCTCTTTCTTCCAGATCCATATTCTCTTCCTTTCGTTTTGGAGGCATTCCTCAAATATATTGTGATCTTTAGTTGTCCATTTATACTTAAGAGAGGAAGACAGTGAAACTGATGGGGTGCTGTTTATGCATGTGGAGAGGGGCTCATCAATTGTCAGACTTTGCTGTAGGAGGCCAGAGGATTGTCTGCTAATGCTAGGGGACCCTCAAATTCAGGCCTAAATGTCTCTAAATGTCTCTAAATGAGACAGTTCAAGCCCAGGGAGTGGCTGATCGATGATTTAGAATATGGATTTTAATTTACATCATTTTAGCCCCAGGTCTTACCTAGTCTTTTCCCCAGCATCCCTGGCATCTGAGAATCCTGACCCTCCCTGGGTTTCTGTGGGCAAGCCAGACCCATTTTGATTGTATTCTAGTCTAAACTGCAGCTGCTTCTTGCTCCATGTGTTACCACTCATGTTTGTTCTTTGTCGTCCAGAGTTTAAAAACAATCCTCATCTGCGGGCGGCCCCTTCTCTCTGTTTATAGTGAGTTTATGCATTTTTCAATTCCTTGTGATGATTCTGTGTCAGCTTGACTGGGCTGAAGTACGTTTCCCAGAGTTCTCTTGCTTTTGTGTTTCTGGTTAGGGTGGGTCAGGGGGTGGGGGGGATTTTGTATCTAACATGAAATATTTATCCCTGGACAACCAAAAGCTTTCTAACCAGTCTCCCAGAAAAGAAAGTCTCTGTTTTTTTTTGTTTTGGGGGGAATCAACTTCATTCTCCCTAGCTGGCTCACATCTCCTCTTTGATAGTTTGTGACTGAAATTCTGAGATATAAAGCTAGCTGGTACTAATACATCTTATGTTAGATGATAAGGAAGAAGAATCAGTCAGAAATATCTGGCTAATATGTATATATTTAAACATTTCATAGCAAATGTGAAGGAAGAACTACACTGTCACACCCATTATTTCTGCAGCTGGTCATGTAATTTCAGTTGGTGTTGATAACTACCTTCCTTCTCTACTTAATCCATATTCTCTTTGCTCTCAGTGGGTACCTCAGCTTGTCCAGGTTCCTTGCCCAAACTTTCATTCTTGAAAGGTCTAAGGTATTCTCAGCGCTGCCTGGATTGAGTAATTGTAGTTTTGTCTTGACTTTAGTCATAGGACATGGAAGGTAGTAAGGAGTGTCCTGGAGGATCTCCTCCATTCCAGACATACCCTCACCCTCATTGTATAAAAAGTACCCAGTTTTCCCTTGAAAGACAGTGTTACTCATCCCAGTCAGTACAGTAATAACTCCCTTCTTTGCCTGTCGATTCAGAACCTGAAGTGGCCAGATGGCAGTCTGAACTGAAGTTTTAATAGAGTCCTTGTTGTGTCTCCCGATAGAAGCATTCCTCCATTCCTCCCTTTGAAACTGAGACTTCCAGATCAGCAAAGCCTAACATCACAGGGATAGGAAGTAAATATTTTGCTGAAACTGAATTTATTACTCTCATTTATTTCCCTAACTAATGAAAGAAAAACCCTTCTATTTCTCTTTAGAGGCATGAAAGGCATCACTGTCACCTCAGTCAGAAACCTTGGAACCATCCTAGTTCTTCCTTTTCCAGTATTTTAAATCGCACCTGTTAGAAAATTTATCAGCTTTACCTTCCTTCGCATCCCTCACTTTTATCTCCTCCTTTTCATCCTCATATCAGTCACCGTCTTAGACCAGACTTCACCTTCACTTACTTAGACTGTAGAGACAGTGTACTGTCAACTTTTCCCACTTATCCATCTGCTACTTTTCTGCTAGAGCAATCTTTTAAAAATAATCTTTCAAAAACTTAGTGTTTCTGAGTGCTTAAGGTAATTTCTAACTCTTAGTGCAACCTCAGTCACTTCAGTCATGTCTGACTCTGCGACCCCATGGACACTATACAGTCCACAGGAATTCTCCCTTGGCAAGAATACTGGAGTGGATTGCCATGCCCTCCTCCAGGGGATCTTCCCGTGCAGCTCTTGTGTCTCCTGCATTGGCAGGCAGGTTCTTTAGCACCCACGCCACCTGGGAAGCCCTCTAACTCCTTACCCAGCTGAATTGATTCATCTGTTATAACAGAGATCCAAAGTCACACGGCTTTAACAAGTTGGAGGTTTGTTCTCTTTTAGGACTTACGTGGTGACTCTGCAGTGTCAAGAATCCAGATTCCTTCTCATTTGTTACTTTACCATCTCTTGTTATGTGGTCCATATCTACATGGTTCAGGATGTATCACCTGATATGTTCACCTGATATGTTCACCACCGTATCAGAGCCAGCACGAAAAAGAGAATATGAAGAGAAGAATGTGTTCTTCCCTTTAAGTTTACCACCCAGAGGGATGCGTAAATCATTTTCACTCTCAGCTCATTGGCCAGACATGGCTGCAAGTTCTCTCTGCAAGAGAGTTTGGGAGAGAGAGTCTTTAGTCTGGCTGTCCTTATGTCTTGCTGAAAATGGAGAGGTTCAATTACAGTAGGAAAATGGAAATGCGTACTGGAGGAGTGCCAGTAGTCCGTGGCGCCGAGGTATACAGGGTCTTCTGGGAGTTGGCCCTTGCCTGCCCCTTTACCTTGCCTCTCGTTGTGCTGCTGTTCCACTCCTTCTTTCCCGGCCGTCCTAGACTTTGTCTCCTCTTTGCTTCAGCCATGCCAAACTGCACTTCCAAACTGGTATGGGTTTCTCTCCTTTTCCTCATAACACTTCCTTAGCCTGAGATGTCCTTGCCACCCACTTGCATCATCTCCAGTATTCTCTGTTAACCTGGTCTCTGAGAATTTGTTTCTCAAGGGTTAACTAAAGCATCTTCTGTTATAGAAAGCCTTTATTGGACAGCACCACCTTCACTCTCATAGAATTGACCATTCTCTCCTCTGTTGTCCTTATTATATGCAGGTAGATGTTAGTCATTGCATCTTGTGGCAGTTATTTACACTTAGATTCTTTGTCTTCTGTTGTAAGCCCTTTGAGGGCAAAGAACACATTTTATTCTTGTATCTCTTGGATTTAGCATAGTACTTAACAGAGGATATATGCTAAATATTTATCCAATGTACAAGTGGGTCCATAGCAGAATATCTTGGTCCAGATTTTTAAATGTTGGGGCATGCTCTTAAGACACAGCTGGCTGCTGTTTTTTAAACTTTTGTCAGTTAGTCAAGATAATAATATTAGCTCCAACAATATTTATACTCATCCTATGTTAACATTGCTAATTGTTTCATTTTTAGTTTTTAGTTATAATTTAACTCTAAAAGTACTCTTAGAATTAGCTATGGGACTTTTTTCCCCCCTGTTTGAAATGAATGGACTTTTCTGTCTATTAAGGCACAATATTAATCATTGCTTTTTAACAATTCAGTATATCAGTGACTTGCTGCAGGAGATTTGTCCTAAGACCTTCTGAGCTCTGCCACCTAAACATAATGGTTCTAAGATATTGGTATCTCAGGATTTGTTTAATGACTGACAGTCATTTTTGTAAAAAAAATTCTAAGGCAAGATTGCCTTAAATATTTTTACATGGAAAAAAATTTTTTTCTGCTTTACTGTCTTGAGTAATATCTTTTGTTTTACTTGTAGATTTGATGGTCCTCGAAGATTTGAGGATTTAGGGTCAAGGTGTGAAGGACCGAGACCTAAAGGGCCTCGTTTTGAAGGAAATCGCCCCGATGGGCCAAGACCCAGATATGAAGGTCACCCAGCAGAGGGCACTAAAAGCAAATGGGGAATGATTCCCCGGGGGCCAGCATCTCAGTTCTATATTACCCCCAATACATCCCTCAGCCCTCGACAGAGTGGACCACAGTGGAAAGGCCCCAAACCAACTTTTGGACAGCAACATCAGCAGCAACCTAAGTCACAAGCAGAACCAGGAAACAAAGAACCATTAGCAGACACCAGTAGTAACCAGCAGAAGAATTTTAAAATGCAATCAGCTACATTTCCCATTGCTGCAGATGTAAAGGATGCCAAGGCGGCTCAGTCAAATGAGAATCTAAGCGACTCTCAGCAAGAGCCACCTAAAAGCGAAGGCTCGGAAGGGCCCATAGAGCCTTCTGATTGGGACCAGGATTCTCAAAGTATGGAGACTCAAATGGACAAAGCCCAAGCTGTTACTCAGCCTGTACCCCTTGCAAATAAAGCTATACCTTCTCAATCTACTTTTCCCTCAAAAACAGGGGGGATGGAGGGAGGAACAGCAGTAGCAACATCATCATCACTAACTGCAGATAATGATTTTAAACCTTTGGGTATTGGTCTGCCCCATTCAGAAAATAACCAAGATAAAGGGCTACCTCGGCCAGATAACAGAGACAGTAGATTAGAAGGCAATCAAGGCAGCAGCTCATCTTACAGAGGTCCTGGGCAAAGCAGAATGGAAGACACACGGGATAAAGGACTAGTCAGTAGAGATCGAGGCCAGGCAATCAGCCACGGCCCAGGGTTGATCAAGCAAGAAGATTTTCGTGATAAAATGATGGGTAGAAGAGAAGACAGTCGAGAGAAGATGAGCAGAGGAGAAGGCAGCCGGGACAGAGGGCTGGTGAGGCCAGGAAGCAGTCGGGAGAAAGTGCCAGGTGGTCTGCAAGGCAGCCAGGACAGAGGCAGAGCTGGCAGCCGAGAAAGGGGACCACCCCGGAGGGCTGGCAGTCAGGAGAGAGGACCCCCTCGAAGACCGGGGAGTAGAGAGAGAGTGCCACCCCGGAGAGCTGGGAGCAGGGAGAGGGGACTGCCTCGAGGGCCTGGTGGTCGGGAGAGGGGACTGGGAAGACCAGACTTTGGTCGTGACAGAGGTCCATTTAGACCAGAACCAGGAGACGGTGGGGAAAAGATGTATCCATATCACCGAGATGAGCCTCCTAGGGCTCCTTGGAACCATGGAGAAGAGAGAGGGCACGAAGAGTTCCCATTAGATGGTAGAAGTGCTCCAATGGAACGAGAAAGACTTGATGATTGGGATAGAGAGAGATACTGGCGAGAATGTGAACATGACTATCAAGATGATACTCTAGATTCGTATAACAGAGAGGACAGGTTTTCAGCCCCATCTCGATCTCATGATGGAGATAGACGAGGCCCGTGGTGGGATGATTGGGAGAGAGATCAGGAGATGGACGAGGACTACAACAGGGAAATGGACAGGGACGTGGACAGGGATGTGGACCGCATCGGAAGACCCATGGATGTGTTTGATAGAAATTTGGATAATGAGTGGGACAGAGATTATGGGAGACCGCTGGATGAACAAGAGTCGCAGTTTCGTGAACGAGATATTCCGTCTCTTCCACCTTTACCACCCCTCCCGCCTCTCCCTCCTATGGATAGATACCGGGATGATAGATGGAGAGAAGAAAGAAACCGAGACCATGGGTATGACCGAGATTTCCGTGATAGGGGTGAGTTGAGGATCCGAGAGTATCCAGAAAGAGGAGATACCTGGCGGGAAAAGCGAGATTATATTCCTGACAGAATGGACTGGGAAAGAGAACGATTGTCAGACAGATGGTACCCATCTGATGTGGATAGACATTCCCCCATGGCGGAACATATGCCCTCACATCATTCTTCTGAAATGATGGGGTCGGATGCAAACTTAGACTCTGACCAAGGCCTTGGAGGGGTAATGGTTCTCAGTCAGAGGCAGCATGAAATCATTCTGAAAGCTGCACAAGAGCTGAAAATGCTTCGGTAAGTTGCCTACTTAAGATCATTTCTTCTAGAACAAGCCACATGCATACTTCTCTTTTTAAAACGATGATGTGATATATTTAAATGGAATCATTTTACTTGAAGTTCTTACCACATAATTTTAATTTCTAGTGATTGAGTGCTGTTTTAGGGTAGGATGGCTATTTAGGAACTGTGTTAATTATAAACTTATGTCCTGAAAAATGAAAATTTGATAGCCATTCTTGACTTTTATAGATATGTTGCTGACATGTCATACCTGTGATTATGTCAAGTTCAGACTTCAACTTTCTAGTACTCTGGGTTTCACAGAGCTCATATGTAAAATCCTTTATTCCCCCCTCTTTGTTACTAGATCTGATAGACTTCATATTCACTGATCTTTGGTATAACTTTGGAAAGTGGTGGAAGGATTTATATTTTTCTCTTTTGAAGCTAAGAATGGTTTACCTGGAAGCAGCCTCAGATTTGTCTAACCATTGATTCTTTCTTTTGGAAATGTTTTATCTTTCATTATAACCAGAAGCAGCTATCTCTGCTTGAGGTTGTTACTTGTTTCTATATAATCAGATTTATTCTTTGTGAAATGGAGAATAGAATTTAGATTTCTTGATTTATAATCACCTATATATAGGTACCTACATAACACTTCCCATCAGTAGCAGTAATAATAAAGGTTAACATTTATTGCACATTTGCTATATACCAGGGACTGTACTAAGTGCTTTGTATGTATTGATTCATGTAATCCTTATACCAACTATATCTTGAGAGAAGAATTTAGGAGTCACTGACAGATTACAATGAGAAATTACTTTTTGAATAATTTCTTAGGAATTAGCAAATTTTTGCAAAAATAAATTAATGGTTAGTTTTTTGTATATTCCAGTATATTGTTTCTTTCATTTTTCAATTTTGGTCTATATTTGTGGATTATGACAATTAAAATTATAGCTGAAGCTTTATAACTGGGAAAGTATGATGAGGAAAAATACATATGAAAGATCAGATGCCTCGGGCAACACAACAAATTTCTGTGTTTTCTGTGGTCTACAGAAGATACGCTTTAAGGGATTTGACTTTTCCAGATTGCTCATGAAGATGTAGAAAGCATGTTATGGAACACTTAGCTACTACTATTTTCCCTTCTAAATTATGGATACCTTTAACACCTACTGTGTGCTGGCACTGTGCTGATAATTTACTATGTTATCGTCTCAATCCTCCTATTTCAAATCCTTATCTCAAAGGACTGCAAAGATTAGTAGTATTCTCGCTTCACTAAGACTCAAGAGAGTACCACTTGGCTACTAGAATTGGTAAACCTAGAATTTGAAGTCTGTCCAACTCTAAAGTCTTTTTGTTTATGGATAACACTAAGCAGATTGATGTTACTCAGCTATCAAGGTTTCTTTCCTTTTTGAAATTTCCATTTCATCCATTATTGCTTTGTATAGAAATGCTGGATAAAAGTTACTTCATCATTCCTTTTAAAAAGCTCTTTCTAAGCCACATAATTAAACAAAATATCTGAAGTGATGGGTAATAATGGTCACAGTTGAATACAAGTCAGCCATATTGTGTCAGGAAAGTCATAATATGAGTTACATGAGGCAGAAAGTAATCTTTTTCTTACACTTGACCCTTTGTGTTCACTTGGGTCATTACACTTTGCAGAATGGTAGGAAGAAAATTGTAAAAGGTCTGAAGAGGTTGTGGTAGATGTTGTTATATGTTGATTGTGGATGTAAGACAGAGTGAAAGGAATTTGACCAGCCATTTAAAGAGAATCTTGAAGAGGTACATAATTACTCTTTAGGAACATGAAGTGGTGTTTTTAAAGGTATAGGCTAACTGTTGTTCTCACCGTATACAAGAGGGGCCTTCAACTAAAATGCCCACAAGAACCAGACAGGTAACTAAAATGAGTGAAAGTGGGCCAGTATAACTCTGAGTGTGAGGATTGTGGCAAAGCGCTTCATCTAAGTCTGGCAGCCACCACTCCCCTGAGCTGATTGCTGGCATGTGGGAGTGTAGGCCCAGTGTTTCCAAATTGCAAGTTTGAATTTTTATTGAAAAGTGTGTATTTTTTTGCTTTGTAAATAGTGTCAACTAGCACAGATTTTTAAAAACTGTTAATGAAAGCCAAATTGTAAAAAGCCTTTTTGTGTGTTCATATATATCCAAATACATTTGGCCCATGTGCCACCATTTTTCAACCGCTTATCTAAAGACTATGGAACAAAAAAAAAATCAGCAAGAGATTTTGGTTGGATGAATGAAAAACACGACAAGTAGGTACTAAAACAGACTAAAGAGGCAGGTTCTAGAATTGATCCCTTCTAGATCTTCAGTAACTTATAACTATAACTTAGGTTGTAGATGTCTGATAAATTAGCTCGTAAAGACAAAAAAGTATTACCCTGGAGATGTTTTATGAGTACTCTAGAGAGTTTAAACAAGGTTTTTAGTTTCCTTTTTTATTTTTTGATATTAATTATAGTTACTTAGGAACAGAGAACACATGCCTTAAATACAATGGCAATTTTATTTGTTTACAGAGAACAGAAAGAACAGCTTCAAAAGATGAAAGACTATGGGTCTGAGCCTCAAATGCCTGACCATCTGCCACCCCAGGATTCAAGATTACAGAATACACCTTCAAGACCTGGATTGTATCCGGTATGGGAAAATAATATACTCAGAAAAATGAAATGGTTCTTACTTTGTATGTTTGTATGTCGTTTGATTTGTTGTTCTTGTTGTTGTTGTTTTATAATAAGTATAATTTTCCTCTGTAAAAAATGAAAATTTTGGAAAAGTGAAAAACACTAATGGTAATGGACCTTTGAGAATCTTAGGAGTATGGTCGGAAGCATGACAGAAACGCTTTTCCCCTTACAGTTTAAGTACACCAAGCACATCAGAACTGTGTATATGGCTCTGTGTTCATAAAATTGTAAAATTTTCTTGGTAATCCTTTTTGTTCAGATAGTCCTGTTCTTCATCTGGACAATGCAAGGATTCCCTGCGAGCCCTGCTCATGTGAGCTTCCTAGTCTCCCTACCTGTTCAGACTCCTAGTCCTTAGCTAAGGAAAGGGATAGAACATCGTGCCCCACTTCAGGCAGTGAAGTTATGCTAAAGAGTCACGTGATTAAGTTCTCTGCCAGAACCCTTGCTGCTGCTAAGTGGCTTCAGTCGTGTTCAACTGTGCGACCCCATAGACGGCAGCCCACCAGGCTCCCCTGTCCCTGGTATTCTCCAGGCAAGAACACTGGAGTGGGCTGCCACTTCCCCTTATTGTCCTGTATTTTGTTGTCTGTTTTCTTGTCTGTCTTGCCTTCTATCTTATTTTGCCTGTTCTTCATAAGGATAGGAACTATGTCTTTTATCTTTGTATTTCTTAGCAAACAGTAGAAGCTCTAGATTATAAATCCACATTTCTGCTTTATTTACTTGATAAATCATAAACATTTTAATGTTTTGCTACATGCTTTATATTTTTGATGCATAACAGTTTATTAAAAGTATTCTGTTTCTGTTAGACCTTTGTTTCTAATCTTTTACTTTTATTAATGCAATGTTAATGAATGTGTTTGTATCAAATTCATTATAGTTTCAGTATTTTTTTATTGAAGTAGAGTTGGTTTACAATGTTGTGTTAATTTCTGCTGTATAGCAAAGTGATTCATATATATATGTATGTCTGTATGTGTATATATATGTATACACATACATGCATGCATTTTAAAATGTGTTGCGGTTTGTCTCAGGATATTGACTGTGCTGTGCAGTGGTGCCTTGTTATTTGCCCATTCCATATATAAGCTCACATCTGCATTCTTTTTTTCTACAAACCACCATGCGTTATGCTTCAAATTCTTATTTTAGGTATCTTCTTAAAACTACTTGTAAATTCCTAAAGTGGATCCTTTTAATGACTATAGAACAAGGACATTTTTAATGATTCCTGTAATGTAGCCAACAGCTCTCTAAAGCTATGTTGTAGCCTTGCAAACATCAGATACTTAATATTTTTGGTAGATTGAATAGTTTAATAAAATGTTACAATATGTTTGGTAGTTTTGATAATTAGTGAACATGAATATTTTCCAGTATTTGTTAATTACATTTCTTGTAAAAAAAAATCCTATTTTTTTAATCTATTTGACTCTTCAGGTTTTTCTTATGAATTTATGGTATAGATATTAATCCTTTCTAATGTAAATACTGTAGGGGTGTTTTGCTTTTCACAAATGTGTTGCTATCACTGGGTACTATAAAGAATACACTTTTTACTTATAGTCCAAAGAGTCCCTAAGATATGCACAACACGTCTGGACGGCTGTGCTCCTGATACAGTAGCTTTGTCACACAAAGGCATTTTCTAACACAGTTTAACGTGCCATAATCTAAAATTTATCTTTAGGTAGTAGTCATTTGTCTTTAACTCTAGCCTGTATTGGCCTCTTGTTAAATAATATTCCTAACATATTAGCCAAAATGTAATTTTGCTACTCAGAAAGTTTGTTTTTAAAGCCCAGCCTGTGTATGAGTAAATATGTAAGTAATGTGCATTATTGACTCCCTGGTGGTGCAGAGGTTAAAGCGTCTGCCTGCAATATGAGATACTGGGTTTGATCCCTGGGTCGGGAAGATCCCCTGGAGAACGAAATGGCAACCCACTCCAGTATTCTTGCCTGGAGAATCCCATGGACGGAGGAGCTTGGTGGGCTACAGTCCACGGGTCGCAAAGAGTCGGACACGACTGAGTGCCTTCACTTTCACTTTCACTTTCAAGGCCTGAAGTAACCATCAGTGTGTTTGTCAATAGAACAAACAAGGCAGAAACGCAGAAATAAATGGATAAAGAGTATTCAAGTCAGAGATTACTTGCGAAGATTAAAAAAAAATTTGACAATTGGGTTTCAGTATTAAGTAGATAGGACCTGTCTGCCCAGAGATTCTATTGTTTCCATAATACACATTTCAGTTGACATCCGGTGCTTGTCAGAGAGAATACTCAATGTCCGTTTGGTTTCTTTGTTTTGTCATCTCCTGTCACTGATGTCGTGTGTTGCTACAGACAGCTGTTGTCAACCAGATGAAGTGGACAGAAGTGAGGGAGCCAGCTAGAATTTGTTTCTCTCACTGGAAGTTCACCATTTTTGTGGAGGAGATAGGTCACTAGAGTGGAGAGAGAGTTTATAGCAGAGATTCTTAAATGAAGTGGTGAACGTGAGAATTACACATGGAGGTTTTGTTTTGTTTGTTTTAAACCAATGCCAGAACCTCTCTCACAGAAATTTAGTAGGTTTGAGGTCAGCCAATTCAAATTGACTACCACCCTAAATTTTCTGGAAGAAGAAAAAGAGGGTGGTTCATTGCAGAGGGAGGGATGAGGTAATAGTTTTGAGGACAGTTTTTTTTTTCTTCCCTTTTTTAAACCAACCTAATTGAGGTATAATTTACATACATCTAATTTGTCCATTTTTAAGTGTGTAATTCAGTGATATTTAGTAAATTTACTAAGTTGTGCAGCCATCACCATAATCCAGTTGTATAACATTTTCATCACCCCAGTAAGATCCCTTGTGCTAGTCTGCAGTGAATCCTCGTTCCTACCCCAGGTCCCAGGCAACAGCTAATCTACATTTTCCAAAATGGCTGCACCATTTTACATTCTAACTGTAAGTCCTAAGAGTCTTTGTGTTTCTTTACATCCTCGCCATCATTTGTTATTGCCAGTTTTATCAATTATAGCCATTCTATTGGGTATGAAATCTTACTTTATTGTGGTTTTAATTTGGATTTCTCTAATGACTAATGATGTTAAGCATATTTTCTTTTTTTTTTTAATTAATTTTTTTTATTTAATTTTAAAATCTTTAATTCTTACATGTGTTCCCAAACATGAAACCCCCTCCCACCTCCCTCCCCATAACATCTCTCTGGGTCATCCCCATGCACCAGCCCCAAGCATGCTGTATCCTGCGTCAGACATAGACTGGCGATTCAATTCTTACATGATAGTATACATGATAGAATGCCATTCTCCCAAATCATCCCACCCTCTCCCTCTCTCTCTGAGTCCAAAAGTCCGTTATACACCACTGTGTCTTTTTTCCTGTCTTGCATACAGGGTCGTCATTGCCATCTTTCTAAATTCCATATATATGTGTTATTTTCATGGGTGTATTGGCCATTTATACATCTTCTTTGGAAAAATGTATGCAAATCTTATGGCCATATTTTTTTATTGTCTTTTAAAAGATTTTTATATTCTCAATACAAGTCCTTTATCAGATATGTGATTTGTATATATTGTCTCCCTGATGGTGTATTTTAAAGTACAGAAAGTTTTGAAGTTTGAATAACTTCAATGGAGTGAGAACCAGATTTCTACTGATACGTGAACATATGATGGTATGCTCACTCATTAAGCCATTTACCCTGTTCTCCAGCCTCCAGGGTCCTACAGACCACCACCTCCTATGGGTAAGCCACCAGGTTCAATTGTAAGACCTCCTGCTCCACCAGCAAGATCATCTGTTCCTGTGACCAGGCCACCTATCCCAATACCGCCACCACCCCCACCTCCTCCTCCGCCGCCACCTCCTCCTCCAGTGATAAAGCCACAAACTTCAGCTGTGGAACAAGAACGCTGGGATGAGGATTCTTTCTATGGCCTCTGGGATACCAATGATGAGCAGGGACTGAATTCGGAATTTAAATCTGAACCTGCAGCAATTCCATCTGCTCCAGTGTTACCACCCCCACCTGTTCACCCTTCCATCCCTCCTCCTGGCCCAATGCCTATGGGTATGCCACCCATGTCCAAACCACCACCAGTGCAGCAGACTGTTGATTATGGCCATGGCCGAGGTAGGTAAAAATGGCAAACTTGTATTTAGGATTCTAGAGGAATTGTTCGCTTCAACTTTGGCTTCCTTAAGCTTCACTCTTACGGTGTTTTTATCCTTCTTTTTGTTTACCAGACATATCCACTAATAAAGTTGAACAGATACCCTATGGAGAAAGAATAACTCTGCGTCCAGATCCACTACCTGAAAGATCAACTTTTGAAACAGGTAGAGGTCCCAGGGAGATAAGTATTTTTAAACCTTTTCGGACCTATTTATCATATGATTTTCCTTTTGGTAAGATTATCTGGGCCTCCCTTTAATATAGCTAAAGGATTCATAAGTTGAATTTAGGGCAGCAATTTATACTAGTTCTAAATTTAGATTTGTATTTTTCTGCTTTTATTTCAGGAGAAAAGGGATGTAGTTCTTAACTTTAATTGTTTTTGCAGAGCATGCAGGCCAACGAGATCGTTATGATAGAGACAGAGATCGTGAGCCTTATTTTGATCGTCAAAGCAATGTCATGGCAGATCATCGAGATTTCAAAAGGGATCGGGAGACACACAGAGATCGAGACCGGGATCGTGGTGTTATTGACTATGACCGGGATCGATTTGACAGAGAACGCCGACCTAGAGATGATAGGTATGCCATGAAAACTGTCTTTGCTGCGTGTGCAAATTACCACACACTTAAGTTCAGCAAAAGTCAGTGTCGTTAAGGGAAATTTAGTAAATGATGTATTTTTCTCATGCATGTGTGTATATAATTTGGAGAAGGAAGAGTACCAATTTTTAGGAGACTCGATTCTTGAGTTTTGCAAGCTTGAATTTCAGAGAGTTAAATGGGAGATGGAGAAAGGAAAGAGTATTGTCAACAGAGTTGTAATCATTGCTTAGTTAATAGGCAGACAATTAATTTTTGCTATTTGTGAGCTCTGTGGATGTGTGTATGCAAGGCAGATCTAAATGGAAAAGCAAAATAAAAATATAAATATTGATTATGAATGGTAACTACCCATAGAGAAAATCGGGGATATAATGGTTTTTTATTTACCAAAGCACTTCCTGTTAAACTTTCTAGGACTCAGTCATATCGAGACAAAAAAGACCATTCCTCATCCAGAAGAGGAGGGTTTGATAGGCCTTCCTATGATCGCAAGTCTGACCGACCAGCCTATGAAGGACCGTCCATGTTTGGAGGTAGATTAGTACCTTACTAACTATAAAGATGCTGAGAATTGAAAACTACAGGAGATGCTTTTGATTGTAGCTGTGGGTTCAAATTTTCAGAGTGAAATACACTCACAGATTTCTCAGAGATGGCAACATCATCACCAAAAAGAGTCATATGAAATGTAAATTGCCTTTTTTACATGATTAAAGAAATTTTGGAAGACAAATAAAATCATTTATAATCCCACCACCTACCTACCATACCACAGCCATTGCAATTTTATATATTTCCTCGCATTCTCTCTTCACATACATATTAATGAAGTTGTAAACAAAGTCTGCATACAGTTTCTTTATTGTGCTTGTTCTCACTGATACTATACTGTATACACTTTTCTATATGTAAATCTATTATATTAATGGCTCTATGATAGTTCATCAGTGAATAAGATATGACTCATTTTTGAACACTTAGATTGCTTTTAGTTTTTCACTGTTATAAATTAGACTTAAATAAACTAGAAATTCATACCTGTTTACGTGAATAAGTTTTCCTAAGCTGGACTCGTCCTCATATATATTAACATATATATATTAGGAGGAGTGGAGAGCATTAAAATGTTAAATAATTACTATATAAATAGTAATCTTGTTCATCCGCTGGCATTCTAGGAGAACGAAGAAGTTACCCAGAGGAGCGAATGCCCCTGCCAGCTCCTTCAATAAGCCACCAGCCACCTCCAGCTCCACGGGTTGAGAAGAAACCTGAATCTAAGAATGTGGATGATATTTTGAAACCACCTGGCCGAGAGAGCAGACCTGAGAGGGTGAGTCCTGTGTGGTTGACTTGTTTTATTGCAAATCAGAAGCTGATAAGAGATCTTTTTAGTATCCTGAACAGAATTTCTGTACTTTTCCATGACATGGTAGTTTGTTTTTTGTTTTAAACTTATTTTATTGGAGTATAGTTGATATGCAAGGTTGTGTTAATTTCTTCTGTATAGCAAAGTGATTCAGTTACATGTATAGATATATATTTTCATATGCTTTTCCATTATGGTTTAATCACAGGATATTGAACATAGTCCTCTGTGCTATACAGTAGGTAGGACCTTAGTGTTATCTAGTCTATATATAATAGTTTGCATCTGCTAATCCCAAACTTCAGTCTATCCTCCCCCATTCCCCACCTTGGCAACCACAGTTCTCTTCTCTATGTATGTGTGTCTGTTTCTGTGCTGTAGATAAATTCATTTGTGTCATATTTTCGATTCCACACATAAGTCATATAATAATGGTATTTGTCTTTCTATTTCTGACTTACTTCACTTAGTAATAATCTCTAGCTCCATCCTAGAGATGGTCCATCTCTAGGTCCATCTAGGCATTATTTCATTCTTTTTTTATAGCTGAGTAGTGTTGTGTTGTATGTGTGTATCTTTTTTATCCATTCATTCATCAGTGAACATTTAGGTTGTCTCCATGTGTGACATAGTATTAATATCAGATTCAGGGCATCTTGCCATCTCCAAATCATCATTTCTCATAAACTGCCTACCCTTTAGAATCTAAGAAATTAGAGCTTAATTGCTTGGCAAAAAGAAAGTGTTGACTATTCCCTAATTAAACATTTTTTTAAAGTGTTAATTTATAGAAAATAAGAACTCAATTAATTGCACTTTGAAGAAGGGAAAGAGGATTTGGTCTCATGGCATGTGGAATTTAAAAGGAAGAATTAGGAGAATTTGATTAGTTTAGACTTACTTTCCTGGTGACCTCCATATATATACACATTCTTACATTTTCCCTGTATTGCAAAATAATTAGATTCCATTTAAATAAACTGATACTGGGATTTCTATCAGAGGTTTGACCCCATGTATGTATGTATGTCACTATTTTAAAGTCTGTTTCATCTGTTATTGGTATAGTTGCTGCAGCTTTCCTGTGGTTGCTGATACCTTTTTCCATCCTTTTAATTTCAATCTTTTGTGTCTTTCAGTCTGAGACATGTTCCTTCTAGACAGCATATAGTTTAGATCATGTTTTTTAGCAGTCTGATAATTTTTGCTTCTTAATTGGATTGCTTAAATCCATTCATGTGTAATGTTGTTATTGATGTAGATGGCTCAAGTGCCCCATGGTTAGAATTCAGTGCTTTTGACTGCTGTGGCCCAGGTTCAGTCCCTGGTTGGGGAAATGAGGTCCTGTAAGCCACACAGCAGGGCCATCAAGAAAAAAGAGATATGGATGGCTTAATTCCATTCCTGGCTTGCTCAGCTGTATTGAAATACAGTTGGTTTTTGTATATTGATTGTATATTGCTCCACATTGCTAAACTCATTTATTGGTTCTAATAGACTTTTAGTGGATTCCTTGGAAGTTTTCCTGTATGTGAGATGATATCATCTTGCAGATGGAGATAGTTTTACTTCTTACTTTTCAGTCTGGATGCCTCTTTTCTTTTCTTGCCTAGTTGTTCAGTGTTGAATCGATGTGGTGAGAGCGGGCATCCTTGTTTTATTCCTGAACTTAAAAAGAAAACTTTCAGTCTTTCACCATTAAGTACTGTGCTAGCTGTGCATTTTCGTTTGATGTCCTTTATCGAGTTAAGGAGGTTCCCTTTCATTTCTAATTTGGTAAATGTTCTTATCATGAAAGGATGTTGGATTTTGTTAAACGCTTTCTCTGCATTGAGATTTTTTTGTTTTTTATTGTATTGATATAATGTATTATTACATTAACAGATTTTAGATATTAATTGGTATCTCTGGGATAAATCCTACTTGGTCATGTTGTTTAATTCTTTTTATATGTAGCTGGATTCAATTTGGTAATACTTTGTTGTGAAGTTTTATATCCATATTCATAAGAGATACCAAATTTTCTTGTGATGTCTTCGTCCGGTTTTGGTATCAGATTATATGCTGGTTTGAAATACTGGCCTCATAAAATAAATTGGGAATTGTTCTTTCTTATTCTTTTTTTTTTCCTGAAAGTGTTTTTGAAGAGTTGGTATTTTTCTTTGAATGTTTGTTGGAATTCAGTGAGGAACCTGGGTGTTTCTTGTTGGCAGTTTTTTGGCTACTAATTATGTCTCTTCGCTTGTCACAAGTTTGTTCAGGTTATCTGTTCTTCTTGAGACCATTTCAGTAGCTTGTGTCTCTCTTAAGAATTTGTCCATTTTTTCTGAGTTATCTAGTTTGTTGGTATGCAGTTTCATAGTAGTCCTTTATAACCCTTTTAAAATTTGTGTAAGGTTGGCACTCACGTCCTCTCTTTTTTTCTGATTCTAGTAATTTGAATCCTATCTCTTTTTTCTTAGTTTAGCTAAAAGTTTGTCAATTTTGTTGCTCTTTTCAGAGAACCACCTTTTGGTTCCATTGATTTTTCTTTAATTTTCTGTTCTCTATTTTAATAGCCTCTGCTCTAATGTTATTTCCTTCCTTCTTGCTTTACGTTTAGTTTGTTAGTACTAAACGTTTGTTAGTACATTTAGTTTGTTCTTCCATTTTCTTATGTTGTGTCTTCATTTTTATTAATCTCAAAGTATTTTCTGATTTTTGTTTTTATTTCTTCTTTGATCTATTGGTTATTAAAGAGTATGGTGTTTCATTTTTACATTTTCCCAAACTTCTAAATTTCTTTCCATTGTGGCCAGGGATATGCTTTGTATAATTCCTGTCCTCTCAAACGTGTTAAGGTTTATTTCATGGCCTATGGTATGGTCTCTCCTGGAGAATATTAGGTCATTGTTAACTCTAAGATCAATTCATTGTGGAAAAAAAAAAAAACTAAGTGATTTTTTTTCTTTAATTGTGTTTCAGATTGTTGTTATAATGAGAGGATTGCCAGGCAGTGGAAAGACACATGTTGCAAAACTTATTCGAGTGAGTATGGAAAAGTGAAAGCATCACTTGCTTTTGTTAGCCTTTTGCCTTCTTAACAAGCAACGTGATGTTGATATAGGTATTTCCTGTTTGATCCACTCTAGCTGGCCCAGGTGGGTGCTGTCTCATTTTGATCTGCTTAGGCAGATACTTTTGCCCCAGTTTGATTTGAAACCACGAGAAGATTGTGTGGTATTTAGCCATAAGAAAAAACTTTGTGCACATTTATTAATTTATTCCATAAATTCTCTTTAACTTTCTTGAATATCTGATACTTAGGATAAGGAGGTAGAATTCGGAGGACCTGCACCCAGAGTTCTAAGCCTGGATGACTACTTTATCACTGAAGTAGAAAAAGAAGAAAAAGATCCAGATTCTGGAAAGAAAGTGAAAAAGAAGGTATGCTATATTCCTCTCAGATTACATCCTAATTCATAAATAGTATTGAAAGCATGTTCAGAGAGAAATTATTGACTTTTTTAAACACAAACTTCAGTGCTCAGGTGTGAAGGAAAAGACTACACCTGAGAAATAAGGAAAGTTATCTTTATCCAAATGCTAACTAGGGAAGAGATGTAAGGTGATTCCTGCTTTTGCTAACTCTGTATCTCTTTTGTGGGGATCTTAGGTAATGGAATATGAATATGAAGCTGAGATGGAGGAAACCTACCGTACCAGCATGTTCAAAACTTTCAAAAAGACTCTGGATGATGGCTTTTTCCCTTTCATCATCCTGGATGCCATCAATGACAGAGTTAGACATTTCGACCAGTTTTGGAGTGCAGCAAAAACCAAGGGATTTGAGGTATAGATTTAAAGAACTTTAGAGTATTTTGTGTTATCATGTAAGTCTTGCATTTGTTTACTTAATCAATATTCGTTTCTTCTTAGGTGTATTTGGCTGAAATGAGTGCAGATAACCAGACTTGTGGCAAGAGGAATATTCATGGACGAAAGCTTAAAGAAATAAATAAGGTGATTATTATTATTTTTTAAGAAAACATAGAGGGCATAGCATGGTCTCCTGGTCTTTCCTTGAGTAGCTTCCAGAGATAACTTGAGCTCCTGAATCTCTCAATTAGATGGCTGATCACTGGGAAGCTGCACCTCGTCATATGATGCGTCTGGACATTCGTTCTTTGTTGCAAGATGCCGCTATTGAAGAGGTGAGTGTCCTTTGGCTTGAAAGCAGTGCAGAAGCCACCTTTTTCTCCACCATTTTTACTTTGAAAAAATTTTAAATTACAGAAAAGCTGCATGATTAGTATAAGAACACCTGCATGACTTTCATTGAGACTAACTGATTGTTAATATTTTGTCACATTTTTCTCTATTAGATTTCTTGTTTCTTCTTCTTGTTACTGTTAGTACTATTCCTATTACTATGAAACCATTTGAGAATAAAAATGCAGACCTCATAAACCCTTTATCCCCTAAGTATTTCAGAAGATACCTCCCAAGAGCAAGGGCATTCTCTTACAGAAGTAGAAATCTCAGTTACCAAATTCAAGAAATTTAACATTTGACAAGATCCCATATTAGGTATTATAAATTTCCTAAATTCTTTCATGTACAGTCCATATTCATATTTCACCAGTTGTTTCTGTAATGTGCTTTATAGCAGTTTCTTAAAATCCAGGATCCAGTCCTTTAATAGAAAAAATGGTTTCTCAGCTATGTCACTGTCATGAAAGACAAAGAAATCTTGAAGCATATTGGTCAGTTAACTGTTTTGTTAGCTCCCATCATTGTGGGTTGTCATGATTAGCTTTAGGTTAAATGTTAGCAGGAATGCTGCATAAGTGACATGTTCTTAGTGCATCATATCAGGAGTCATATGATGTCAACTTATTTTATTATTGCTGATTAAAATGTTGATCACTTGGTTTTGGTGATATCCTCAAAGTTTTCTACATTTTTCTCTTTGTAATAAGTGATCTGTAGGGAGATACTTTGAAACTGTTAATATCCTGTTCCCTGACAGATTCTCATAGATTGATAATTCTTATCTAAATCAATTATTTGTTTGGGAGAAATAAATCTTTATCATGGAAAAGGCACGATCTTTCTCTTTTAATCAATTATATACCTCTGCTTTATTTGACTTCTTCCTGTGATTGAGAGTTATCGATACTCAGTGTTTCCACTGTATTTTTATGTGTTTTTGCCTTCTTTGCCACTCGTCAACCCATTTCCTTCTGGCTCCTGTCCCAGCCATTCTCTAGAGACTCTCACCAGAGAGTTCCATGACAAGGAACAATTCTCACTTCTCCTGTTGCATAATTTGCAGCCACATGTGACTGTGTCCACCTTCTTGAAGACGTTTTTTCTCAGCTTCTGTGAGTCTGTCCTCTCCTGATTCTCTTCTTGCGTCTCAGGTCATGATGCAGGTCTCCTTTCCTGGCTTCTCTTGCTACCCAGTCTTTAAATGTTGGAATTCTTAAGGGCTGTATCCCAGGCTCTGCTTTCAGTCTGCACATTCTGTGTAGAGAGTCTTTCTGGTACCTTGAATTGCCTCTTATATGCCCTTAATATTAAATTGTAAAGCTTGGAATGAATTTTATCAATATGTTAACAGTAATTATATCTGAGCGGAGAGGTTGTGGGTGAGTTTTACAATTCTGCTATTATTTTCCAATTTTGTACCAAAAGATATGTATTACTATTAACCTTAAAATACCTCAAACTCAACCTATTCAATGTGTAATTCATCCAAACCTGTTCCTCTTCTAATAATCTCTTATTTAGTAACAAGACCCATCAATCACTTAGTTGCTGAAACCCTGACTCTTTTACTCTCCATTATTTTTGACTCCCTTTATACCGCTGTTTGACTCTATCCCTTCACCATGTAGTCAGTCTATACAGTCTATAAATTTTGTCGGTTTCATCTTATAAATACTTCTGTAGTCTATCTACTCTCTGTTTGCATTGCTGCTATTCTGGGCCAAGCTCTCATCCTGACTTCTTACTATACCCTTTATTACATTTTGAGATTTGAATTATACATGTTTTATGTGATTGAAAAAATACTTGCTAAAGGTTTTCAAAAGAAATCCTAGTAATCTATAGCCATTCAAAACAGATAACCATCAACTTAGATCATTATATTCAACTTCACAGGGAATTATACAGATAGATACCCCAGGAAAATGAAAGGCAGGAATATCATCTTGTCTGTCAGTTCTGTTTCAAAGTTTAGGGTATTAGAAATTTCTTAGTATGTAACAGCGAGTCTGTGCATCTTGCTCTGGGCAACTGTGCTCATTTCAGATCTCAGTGAGAGACTCAACATTTTCCTGAATGTTAACTCAGCCTATTTTATGTGTGATTATTGTGGTGGTGTAGGTGGAGATGGAAGATTTTGATGCAAATATTGAAGAACAGAAGGATGAAAAGAAAGATGCAGAGGAAGAGGAAAGCGAACTGGTAGGAGACAGAACAACCACTTTGAACAAAGTGTCTCTTTATTAAAATTCTTAAGGGTTTAAATTCATCTCTGTGGTCAGATTACTATTGTTGGTATACACGTTAATGGTAAAAGTTTCCAGAATCATCTTCACGGAGACTTTTGGATACTTTTTATTTTTACCCCAACCAAAGGAAAAGAACCCTCTACTGTGTTAACAAGAAAATTTTAAGAATGCTAAGAAACGTACCCTTGTATTCACTCAACTATTTGTGGGTGGCTCTAGGGGAATATACTTTTTAAGAAAATCAGTTACATATGAAAGAGCATTTTTACATTCCAGCAAATACATGGTACAACCTATCTAACTTATGCATAATTGTCTCTTCTTTGCTATAAGAGCTCATAACTGAGTTTCTATAAACTGAGGCAGAAGAACTTATTGAATGAGGAGGCAGAGGGTTGCCACTGACTCCCGGATTTGTTCTTCTGCATTTTATCCTATTAAGTGATGGTGAAAATGATTTGACTGTGTAGGCAATGCATTTTGCTTAGGCTAATTAAAGGCTTACGTAAGTGTGAATTCAGAGTTCCCGTGTACCTACTGTAAATGCTTTTGATCACACCTCTGTTGTGATGTCTGCCTTACCCTGTCATTCAAGAGTATGTGACTTCCAGACTTATGTTATTTTCAGTGTTTGCTAATGCGGTACAGAGATTAGCAATGCCTTGAAATAGTGTTGCTTTTTTAATTCGAAATATTATTTGTTTTATTTAATACTTCAGCCCTTGCTAAAGTTGCTTTTCATATTCTTCTGAAAATGTACAAAGTGAGAACCCTGATTCCTCCCCCTAGAGAATACATGCTAAGAAGTGGTTTCATCACCCCATGTGTGTTATAGAGGACTCTGGATAGAAACTGTGTGTTTGCATAGAGATGGTGTCAACCTCTACATTCCTAGATTTCGTATGTGGATTAAAAAATAAGCTTTAAAGTTAATGGCATTTGAGTCTCAGTATGTTTTTTTTTTCCTTTAAACAAAGTCTTTTTATTTAATTAGATTGTATTTTAACATACATGATCTAAGGTGTAGGTAGGAAATTCACTTAAAGGTCCACGCTGTCCTGGAATATGGCTAATGACAAGTTTAGTTACTTGCAGCATGCATACTAGAAAGCCATCATATGAGAAACCTATAATGTCAGCTCTCTGAAACTCTGTCTTCCTTTGTAGAGATTTCAGTTCAGGATATGGTTCATAACATCTGATTTACTTAGGTGTAGGTCAAAACTTGGAACTTTTAATTGAATGTACTATTATTTTTTAAAGTGAAACACACTGTAATACAATATTTTTTCACCAGAAACATAGCATTGAAACTTTAGAACTCTACCCTGCTGAACTATCTCTTTTATTTCCAAGTAACCTAATGTTCCATAGAGTGAGAAGATGATTTTAAGTTTTAAGGAAGAAAAGGGTAGTTCCAGCAGGGAGAGCTTAACATACTCATTTTACTTAACCTTTATGTAATAAAACTTCTCTTAACCTTTTTTCAAAATGCAGAATCCAGATCTCCTATTGTTGGGTTCTATTCCAGGAGTAAAAGATTCTTGGAAAATTTTAATAAAAGGGTTAAGAGCAAGTCTCCTGTCATTCAGACCATTTTAATGGAATCTTCACTCAACTTTATGTTTTCTGCTCTGTACTGATTACTACAGCTGTGTGAAATCCATACTTTTCTTGGTCAAGAGACTCCTTTGGGGGGATCATTGGTATGATATTTTGTCTTCTTTAATGCCTCAGTGGACCTTGTAGATATGACTCAGAATTTTAAAATATATTATTCTAGTGACACTTAAGGTTTTTAGATGATTTTTGAGATATAACAGTACAGATTCCATCAGTACCAAACTTTTAGCACCATCACTTCAACCTTTGTCTTCATTTGTTATTGAAAATGTATTTGGAAAAGATAATATAATTTATAATCTGAACTACTAGCTAATTAGTTGAAGTTGAATTATTAGTTTGGCTTAAAGACTACAAATGTATAAAACCTGTTGGATTTCCTGGAAGATTGATAATGCTCTAGTAAACTCTTACACAGAAGCTGTTGTCATGAACTGTTCAACATACTTTCCAACTTTACCCGTGTGTCAGTCTATTCTGTGAACTTCAGCATTCCCAACAGTAGAAAGATACATTAATTCTTAAAAGAAGATGCTGACACCTTTGATGAATCTGTCCTATATAATAAGTCCTAATATTAAAGTTCTGTATGTAAAGATCTAATAGAGAAGAACACAGTCCAAATGAAGTGAAACCTATTTTACTTCAGTGAATTATATGGAAATTAATTATAAATCAGTGAATTATATGGAAAAGGCATACATTTGCTAGGCAAATAAATGGAAAGGTTTTACTGCATAGTTAAATAGGTACATTGGGAAATTTGCAAATCTTTATAGGACTTTGAAATAAACCACTCAGTTATTTTACTAAATAAGACATAAATTGCCTGTGGAGATTTCTGGTTTTTTATATAATAGAAAACGTGTAATTTTTAAAAAAAACATCAGAAATAATAATCTAGCTTCCAATTGATGAAAAAGTAATACTCTGAAATAGATTCAGTAAAATTAGTCTTTGTAAGATCTAACTGGTAAATGGATTGAATCATTTTAAAATGAGATTGAACTTAATAATTGTGTTCAGTGATACCCAGTTTCCTCCTTTCTTCTGAGTATCTAAAATTACACTGGAATACAAAGTAACTGTCTTGAAGAATACTCCTTGGACCTCATGGCTACTATCACTTGATAATAGCAATTGTATTTAGAAATAACTTGGCTAGTATGATAAGTTCTCTGCTACTCTGAATGATATTATTTAGCATAGTAACTACCATACATTCTTACTGTATTTGCTATACAGCTGTTTTTCAGACTACAGTTGTGTGTCCTGAACTGTAGTTGCCTCAGAGCGCCTCCATGATACTATTCTAAAGTGCCTGTCCTAAAATCTGGGTAGTGAAGTTCGTGAATTTGGTAATTCAGTTTCTTCAGAGATAATGAGACTGTTTTTCCTAAGGATATATTTATAAATAGTGGAAAGTGAATCCATTCCCAGTTGTAATGCTTTTCCAATTCAAAAGTGATATGCATGTATGTGTCTCTTTCTAACCCTTCGAGCTTCTCTCTGTGTACGATTTAGGGTTACATTCCGAAAAGCAAATGGGAGATGGACACATCTGAGGCAAAGCTAGGTGGGTATTTCCTTTTTCCTGTTTTTATATGTGATACCTGATGGTAATGGTCATAGATCTTTCTGCTGTAAGAAGAACAAATCCCCCCAAATCTCTGCTTAAACAAAGATTTTAGGCCTACCTTACTACATCCTCAGTCTGTTTTGCTGACTTTCATTTTATATATTGTGACAGTAAATGCAAATATGTGATAAATTTAGTAATAAAATATTGTCACTTCTAAAATCCATTTATTTATATTAATCAGAAATGTCACTTCTAAAATCGATTCATTTATATTAATCAGAAATGTTGGTGTAGATGAGATTTCTACCTTTATGAAAGAATATTTAACTGCAGTTCAAAATTGAAGTTGATTATGAATATTTTGGATAATAGTGATAGTAAAAATAATGAACATTGAAGTTTAAAAATTAATTAAAAAGCAGTTATTTTCTTTGTATAATAAAAATTTGTAAGTGGGGGAGGTAGATATATAATTTAGGTTTTTGAGGAGCCTGGCTTGTAAGTTTCTATTTAAATTTTCCTCCAGCTGGTCTTTAGTGCAGGTTACAAGGTAAATTGGTGAAAATTATTGTCTAAATAAAATATTCGAGTTGCTTAACGTGGGGTTCTTTGTGAAGTAGAAAATCACATATATCCAGTGGATTTTCCACCAGTATTTCATGGTAATATTACACAATTTTTTTTTAATCTCACCTAAAGAGAACCATTTAATATGTTGATTAAGATGTATTAGTAAATAATTTAAGCTGGTGATAAAAGATTTTTTTAAAAGATGGACCATGCTACTGTATGAAGTATGACTGTTGGTCTCTGCATTTCTCTTCTGTAATTATGCTGTAACCCCCAGAGCTGAAGTAACCATAGAAACATACCTTAAATTTATAGAACAAATTTGAATAATTTAGCTGCTTCACTGTTTGGTATATACTGTCTGATTCTGACATCAGAGGGGTGCACTTTACACACAGTTGCATAGACTGTGCCTTTTATTGTGCCCAGTTGATCATGTGAGCCATTGATGTTGACCAGATCTAATGTTAAAAGATAATTCTGTAAACAGTAGTATTACCATATTGTTGGGATAGATGCTTTGTTGCAGTCTAGAATTTTTTTCTAGTGTACGGCATGTGAAAAATTTATGTGGTTATTGACATATTCTTCCATTCGTCCTTCCTCTGTGGGAAATCCATTTTAATAATAACCAACTATCTCCTTCCCTGAACTTTTAAAGCATTCAAAAGTGCCTAAATGCAATTAAGTATGTAGGAAAATGATAACAACAAATTAGTGTTAAATAATAATGCTGTAAATATGTTTATTTTAATATTAGTTTAAATCTGAAGTTCTGTACTTATAGAATAACCTATAAGACTGTAAAATCGTTTTCCTCTTTCTTGCTTTTCTAAGTAGTGATTATCTTTTGGGGCAAAGAGAAATGGTGATTAAAGAGATATGGGAATTATACAATATTTTAGCTAAGCATATAATCTTTAAGAGGCCTTTGTAATATATTATCTAGGATAATGCTTTTTTTAACTTCAACTTCTTACTTTCCTTTCTAATACCTAAAGAGAAAGGAAAATGTAATTTAGTTACGATGATTATCCAAGATAATATGACATTAATCTTGATATCACTTTCCAGAAAAAATTCTGGCCTGTCTGCTATTTGCTTTTCAGAAAATGCATTTAATACAAATTCAGTCCATTTTAGGCCTTTTTTTTTTTTTTGGCTGTGAGGCGTGTGAGATCTTAGCCTCCTGACTAGGGATGAAATCTGCACTGCCTGTATTGGGAGGCCAAATCCCAACCACTGGACTGCCAGAGAAGTCCCACAGATGCAGTCCATTTTAAAGGCAATGCCAGAAATGGAGCTGTTAAATAAACCATTTCAGTTAAAGGCACTGAAGATTGAGTAATGAATCTAGGAAATAAGTTCTTAAATGGTTGCAGCTGGGTTTGTTTTTGTGACAGTGATGTTCCATATAATGACTCACCTCTTGCACCACCTTGTTATCTTGAGAGCTAAATCATCTGTCGAGGAAGGAGTATGATCCTTCCTGAAAGTACTTCTTTGATATTGGTCCACGGAGCCAATTGAGAAGAAGAAGAGCCTAAAGCATGGGCCTCTGTTCTTTTATGTCACCTTCCTTATCGTAACAAATTCAGTAGATTTGACTACCAGGTACAACTTTATTTTACCAACATTTCTTAAATATCTCTTGGTAACATGATTATGCTGGGTGGACACATATTGAGCTTTAGTGGTGGCATGTATTGAGCTAGACAAGCTGAATCTGTAACTGAGAAATTTTGACTTACAGATGAATTGGCCAATGAGAAAATATTCACTTACTTGTAATCTTTCAAGCAACTGTTAAATCTTAATGTTGAGTCTTGATCTGTGTTCATTAAGTATAGTACTCAGTTCAGCCTGTGTGTGTGTGTGTTAAAGTAGAAGCAGTGTAATTTTAGGAAAATTCACAACTAGCCTGAGTTGCATCGGGCTTGGCTGTCATGGACTTGTTGAGGACTGTCTGTGACCCACTCTCAGTAGCACTTTGCTTCTTTTCCAGCTGGGACACGAGCACCCTAAGGCAAGAGTGGGTGTTACATGCCACATCAAATGCTAGGATTCAGCATTCAAGCTGCTTAAATTCCACTGACATGATTTTGGTTTCTCAAACAGTGAAAAACCAAAAGTATACTTGAGACTGCTGTCATCCTAATTTAGGTTTCTTCATATAGCTTACTTTTGCTTTTCTCATCTCAGTGTCATTTGTCTCTGTTTATGAGTTACTGTGTACTGGCCTTCTACATGTCAGGCAGTTTCATCTCTTCCCAGTTGGAATGTAATTATTATTTTGTATAGGCATGTAACCCTTGTGTGTTCATCATGAGCAAATTTTCAGAAATATCATTTATGTTTAGAAAACATAGATGTATCTAAAAAATTTTTTCTGTTGTGCTATATATAATATACTGTTTTGAAGATACGGTAAAATTCTGTGACCTGCAGAGTTGGATATTTAAACTTTCATCTTCATCTTCAAACTTCATCTTTTGAAATTCAAACCTCTGAAAATCATTAGTATGAGTGTATTGGATACCAGTCGTCTTCTGTAACTAACAAATACCCCCAGATTCCTCTTCCTTCATCTTATGCCATACATCTGTGTGTTTGAGTTTCCAGGATGCCATGTGGAGGAGGTATGAACCTTTCTTCAGCTCCAAGAAGGAAACTTTAAACTTGTTGTGCACAATAAAATTTCAAATTAAACATTACAAACAAGGGTGTTCAGACTAGAAATACATATGCTTCTGAACTTCCATGTTGCAAATGTGAAACTCCTGGTGTGTAACTCCTGTCATACACCCAGTGTATGAGGAAGAGTTCTTGTAGTTTTCACACTGTCCTTCTGTAATTGCTGCCTGACCATGTTCTATTCTTGGAATTGAAATATGAAATTTTCCTTTGAAGTATGTTAATGTCGAAGTTGATCTTACTAAGTTTGGAAATCCTTTGACGTTTATTCAATAAGTGTGTTGGAGCGGCTGATACTTTACACTATTCAACTGAGAACAGTTTTACAATTTGTGGGGCTTCGTTGGTTTTTCTAATACCATATTCTATGTCCCTGTGCAATCAAGGTGTCACCTGTAAGATCTTGTGTAATATGGCCTGTCCTGTACATATAGGTTAGAGCCCCTTGGTACGGCATGTGATTTACAGAGGAGGTTAGAAGACTGTTTCTGTTGCACTCATCCATGTTAAAAATTTGCCAAAGTGATATGATAAAAATTTCTTGAGTTTTGTAAAGTGTTGTAGTTTGCCTTGCTGATTTTTCAATAATATTGCTTTTATGGGGGTGGGGCTTAGGAAATAAAAGCTTTGACAAGTATGCAAAATCTTACTGGTTTTTGAGATCTGTATGGTATGCACGATTAGTTGTGTGTGTAACTTTTACATTTGAAGCATAAACTCACCTTGCCTCCTGCTTCCATTGTACTTTTCTTTCACGTTCTGTCTGCCTTGATGCCTAAAAGGTTTCTATTATATATACTTTTCACCATTTATGGAGTTAAATGGAGTGTGGTTATTGTATGTTTCTGAAGTGTGTAGGTTTTCCTTTATTGAGCTACTTAATAATAGTGTGGTTTTATAACTGTAGATGATCCAAAAGTTTAGTGCTTCAGTGTAGCTTTTATAAATATATATATGTACATATATGTGTGTGTGTGTATATATATATATAACTCATAATATTTCACATGTAGAATTCAAGATCACAACTAACAACCAATAAAAAAAGACTATACACATTTCCATCGTGTGTTCTTGAAGACACCTAAACTCATATCTCATAATTTCTGAATCAGCACTCCCTGTTAATTTAATTGATTAACGTTTGGGACCTTTGGAAAGCCTCTCAGATTGAGGATTCAGAAAAAAATTCAGATCCAGCCACTTTGGCTGACTAGCCCTCAGCTTCAGAATAGTCAGCAGCACTTTAAAGTATAACCGAAGAAAGTGGTGATTTGTATGATCGACTTACCTGTAAACATTAACTTACGGCAAATCCTGTCACAGTGGTCAAAATCCCAAGAAACTGTTCATCTAAAACTTTCCCAAACATTAGCTTGGCTCATTAAGTTCTTGTACACCTGTTTTTCATATAACACGATATCACACATGATTGCAGATCGAATGGGTGGTGTTAATGTTGTGTTAAAGAAACAAAAACAAAAAAGAATGGAAGAAATTGCTTTTGGAAGAACTCACCAATTGCTTTTTATCAGAACATGAGAGCTGAAGTGTGATTTTAGGTGGATGGGGAGGATAAGGAGGCCAGTAAACAAGTGTCTTCTCTTGCTCTGCCCGTATTTGTTACTTAAACCAGCATAGTAATGTAAAGGCTGCCGGTATGAACACCAGATAAAGAGTGGAAATTGCACAGAACTTGATACTATCTCAGCCAAGAAGAGAGTTTGGATCTGCAAATGGTGCTGCCCTCAGAAAGGCGGATGCGCCCTCCGGCGGTGTTCCAGCCTTCTTTGCCCTTGTGTGTGTGTCGTGTGCAAACCCACACTCCTCCTTAATGCTGCGGCTCTGTGTTTGTCCCTCAGACAAGCTGGATGGCTTGAGAACTGGCACAAAAAGGAAGCGTGACTGGGAGGCTATTGCCAGCAGAATGGAGGACTATCTTCAGCTCCCTGATGATTATGACACTCGTGCTTCTGAGCCTGGGAAGAAGAGGGTAAGAGACCGTGAGTGATCACCAACAGTTAAAGGCCCGGGTAGACATCTGGTTTTAGAAAGTTAAAGTCAGATAAATATGAATGCTATTTTTTAAAGTGGTTTGGTTTATACTGCACCAGAGTCGGACATGACTTAAGTGACTTAGCAGCAGCAGCAGCAGCATCATATTACACATTTGCAAAAGAGACCTTACAAATTATCCAATCAAAATGTACAAATAACTTAAATAATGGAGAACAGAGCCTCACGTGGTTAGCACGCTATCAACCTTAAAGGAGTTTGGAATGGCTCCTTGTGCCATTTTGTCATGGAGCAAGAGAGTCAGGTGTGAAGTAGAGTATTGAAGAGAATCTGTGGGACTTCTTAATGGATCAGATGTAGAGGGTCCGGATGGATGGGATCAATGGTGGCTTTTCAGGATTCTGGCCATAAGCATTCCATGTATGTGGTGCCATTTACTGAGTTAGTGTAAAGTGGGGGAGACATATAAGTTTGAGAGTGAAAACTCAGAAGTTCAGCGAGGTGCCAGTTAAGTTAGAAGTGGTAACAGGACTCAGGACTCCAAAATTTAGAAGTTCAGGTAGAGGTAACTGTTTTAAGAAGGAAAGAATAGTCCATTGTTAAATGATACAGAGAAGACAGGTAAACTGAGAAAAGAGAACTCAACCATTGAATTTGGCAACATGGTGATTGTTGATGTTTGGTCAAAAAAAAAAGTCAAGGTTTCTTAGAGAGTTGAGGGGAGAAGCCAATTTCGAGCAGATTTGAAGAATAGGAAATGAGGAAGTGCAGAACAGCAAATGTAGATAAGTTTCTGAAGAAGCTTAGCTACGATAGAGAGCAAAATAATGAAGCCAAGATGTTGAAAAGGTCTTCCACACAGATGGCAAATTCAATAAAAGTGATATTTGTATGTATCCTTTAAAACACAATAAAGTAAGAGGTGTAATATTGTACATGAGCCACAGAAAGCTTTTCCAGCTAATCTGTCTTGATCTTTCTTTTAAGTATATACCGACCTCCCATTCTTTTTAATTTACTTTATTTTTGGCTGTACCGCACAGCAGTTTCCTGACCAGGGATTGAAACCTGGGCCCTTGGCAGTGAAAGCGCTGAGTCCTAACTACTGGACTGCCAGGGAATTCCTTACCCTTCTTTTTAAATGGCTGCCTAGTGTACCATCATTTGGTTGAATAATCAGTTATTTATCCATTTCCTTATCAGTGGATGCTTATGCTGTTTTCGTTTTATTGCTAATGTAATACTGTAGTGTAAGTTGCATACGTTTGTCTTGGCAGCCTTTTGACAGTGTATCTCTAGGGTGTATTTTTAGCCTTAAAGCTGCAAACCCATAGAATATGATGTATCATTCTGAAAGCTATTATGAGATTGTTTTCCAAAAAGGTTGCACCTATTTATACACCCTTATGGAAGTAAATGCCTGCTTTTTTCACACTTGCACCAGCAGTGCTGTTACTGAACTTTTTAACTTGACAATCTGATAGGTGAAAAATGGTATCTCGTTCTGCATTTCGCCAAGTAAGAATGAAGTTGTTTATCATTTCTTTATCTTTACATATCATTTCTTTTTTTATGAATTCCCTCAGTACTTGAATAGTAAAAGGATGTTTATTGTAAGAGAATGAAAAATGCACTTCATTACAGTGAATACCATTACAGGGGACTCCAGGTTTCAAATAGTGCAGACAGTCCCTGGGCCTGCCCTTGTTTGTGTGTCTTGAGACCTAATTAGTGGCCTTCTGTGTCTGGGTGGCCCAGCTCTACCCAGGGACTACATGTCTTAATACCTCTTATTGCAGTTTTAAGGTTGGGGCAACAGAAGCAGAAATAGCTCTTTCTTGGGAATAATAATTTGGTGTAACAGTGAATAATCTCAAGTGAGAAATATTTTTCTCTAGTTTATTTTAGTTAGGTAACTATTACTCTCTTCAGTAGGGAGTGTGTAATCTCATATAATTTACTCTGTAAGCTGAGTGGACAGAAGCGTGAGCTGTACACATCCTAGTTCATTAAGTGGCTCCTCTTTTCACTCCTCTCCATGCCTTCCTTCTTCATTTCAAATTGTTTTTAACATTCAAGCCATTTTCCAAAATCAACTTCTGAGCACAAGGAAATCCTGCAGGTAGCATGGAATGCAGGACTCATTACTCATTCCTTTCCTGGCGTTGTTTAATTTCTATAATCCAGCTTTTTATAAATATTGGGTAGATTCCTGGGATTAATTTACACCGAAACACAAAGGTAGTTCTGTAGAATTGATCATACTAGAGTTTTACCAACATGGCTAGGATTTAAAATATAATTTAAAAAATTTCTTTTCCACTTGCTTAGTTTTGTATAAAATAACTTTAATTTGTGTTTCTTTGATAACTGTAGAAAAGTGAATATTTCCCTAGTTTTGTTTGAGCACTCAAACGTTTTAGACAGATTTTTTGTGACGGTGGCTAAAATGTACACACATAAACTTCTGAGTATTGGTCAAGAGTTTTCTTTATTATACCTTTTTTTCCCCCCTTAACAGCTAAGGTAAATGGCAGAAAATTGAGATTATAAATGTCAATAAAAGTACCTCTCTAGGAAGGTTAGGAGGCACACTTGACATTTCCAAAGCCATTTCTAGTTGCAAGTCATTATTCTGCTCCTTACATTTTTTTGTAATCATTTCATTCCTTTCACAGAATTGTATGTCTGTATGGCAGGTCTGTGCAACTGCGGCCTCTTACATTTTCATTTCAGCTTTAAAATTTGGGGCATTTGTGCTGAAACATATTGCTTTTTAAAAAAATAACTACTTTTCTTCCTAATTCCATATTCTTTATTTTATCTGAGTTTTAAAGACTTAGAGTTTAAACTTCAGATGTAAAGCACTGATTGGTGTGTTTACCTCTGTGCTAAGGATGTGGGCTGTCTTCAGTCTGTCTCTTTGTTCGATGGCCACAGTTCATCTGTCTGTCCATCCATCCATTCTTCATCCCCCTTAACCATAGTCATCTTTTGCTAAAATGTGTACCCTTGATCCCAAGGAGAACTGAAGAGAGGGTGCATAAATTTATCAGAATAAATACATCAGCATTAATGGGCAGAAAGCCCAAAGATCTTGGTATTCAGATACCCACATTATAAGAATCAGGTGTTATCAGGTTTCCCCCATAGCTGTTAACTGTGTGTATTATCTTTAGCCAAGTGGTTGATAGAAGCAGTTATCAGGGGAAGAAATGAAAAAGAAGCCAGTCCTTTGATTACCATTCCTATAGACAATAATAGGGAAGGTCATTTTATTTCTCAGAGCAGTTACACATTTCCAGGTACAGCGTGGATGAACGTGCTCTGGTTCCCTCTCCTTGTTATAGATCACAATCACAACAGATCATAAACCATATTTAAAATACAGTCTCTGCAGACTTTGGTTCTCGGCAACTGCAAAGCACAGTTATAAGTATTTTATCTCTTACAGGTTAAATCTGCTTATATTTTTAAAATTATTACTGTAATACATACAAATCCATATTTTAAAAATATCAGAATACCAATAGAAAATGTCCCTGATTCATATATTTGTAGGGATAATCTTGCCATTAATGATATCAACTGAGTCTGTCTCTTGGTCTCTTGATCTCATCAGTAAAAGTAATGATACCAGCTCCCTGTTTTCTAAGAATAAATTTCAAAAACTTTCATTATGTGGAGATGAGACTCAGTCTTTGATCTAGGATGTTTATGGTCTGTTAGGGAAGGGAGATCTGTCAGCGGATAATTGCAATATAATGTGAAAGTTCAAAACTAGACATGTCAAATCTGGAAGTAACGCCAGGGAATCAATGATTATTTGATTGGCAAAGGACAAGAGGGATAAAGCAGGGTTAATGCTAGGCGGATCAGGTTAGAGCAAAGACGTTTTCAGGAAGAGAGTCTAGTTTATGTGGGGTTACAGAGGTGGGAATGACCCAGTGTGCTCTGAGAGCTGAAAGTACTTTTGTAACTGGTAGGCTACAGTCCATAGGGTTGCAAAGAGTCAGACACAGATAGCGACTGAACACACATCTGTAAAGTGTCATAGGTACTGCCCAGAGATGCTGCAGGAGGACAGGGCCAGATCCAGAGGGACCTGTGCGCTTGGATTTTATTCTGTAGGTTGGGCAAGGATTTAAAGTTGTGGCAGAGTGGACCAGAGGAAGTGAGAATGAAAGTAGGAAGACTAGGCAGAAGTTAGTGCTTTATTCTTTACTTCAGGTAAAAAATGAGGCTGGTGAACAGAAAAGGGGTGATAGGAGGTGGAGGGGACAGGGCTGAACTGTTCAGGAGCTGGTGTGGCTAGGACTTGTGATTGACTAAAGTTTTCTTTCTGTAACTTAAGATGTATGACTGTCTTCAGTTCTCCAGTTAACTTCTAATTTTTTAAACCCCTGGCCTCAAATTAGTTATCCTACCGGTTAAACTATTCAGAAAGCTAAGAGACTCTTTGCATATTTATTTTCTTCTAAAGCCCAGCCTAACACTGTGTTCTTTTTAGGTGAGATGGGCAGACCTGGAAGAAAAGAAGGATGCAGATAGGAAAAGGGCCATAGGTTTTGTGGTCGGACAGACTGATTGGGAGAAGATCACAGATGAAAGTGGTCACCTGGCTGAAAAAGCCCTCAATCGAACCAAATATATATGAAACTTAGTTTTTGAATGGAGTCATTACTCCTCTAAGGTAAGGGTACACGGTCATATAAATAGCCTACTGTGTGTTGTTTTGAAGAGTTTGAGATAAAGAAGACAGCATGCTTTGCTAAAAATGCTTCTCTTCCTATATTATTTTCTGGTTCTAAGAGTAAGTATGTGCCAGTTGCCAGCATTTATAGTACAGGGTATGAGAAAAGGAAGCAATTTTCTGCAACCTGGCTTACTTATAAAAATTTAAGACTTAGGATAAGCTTGAATTCTGTAGATTCGGGAAGGAGTGGCATGAGAGGCTGAGGGCTGCTGAATTTTCTGTCTGCTCCTTCCTGCCGTGACGGCCTTTTCTTTTCTTTGCAGGTGGTTCGCTTTGAGGCGATCTGAAGCCACGGCCTTGTGGAGCTTCGTTGTGTGTCCCCTTGCTTCCACGTTTCAGTTTTTGTTTTGTTTCTACTGCTTTAGTTTTTTAAAGTTCTCCAGTGCCCCCAAGAGGTATTAGAGTCTTGCTCTACTTGAACGAGACATTAATTTTTCCTTTTAACTGCTTTGGGGAGGGAGGGAGTGATAGCGTAACTGCTGAAGCCAGGTGGAGATGTGCTGGAGGACTCCAACAGACAGTGTTTCCTCCTCTGTACAGTTGTCACAGACTATCTCTATCATCATTGCTTTGTGGCTGTTTCTGTTTTTTACTGTATGTAACTGGTAGCTGATTGTACTAGGATTAAAAAAAAATAAACTTTCATGATAAAGCCATGAGATTCATGGGCTATACAGCATGAGCCCCTTTCTCTTGTTTTCTTAATTTTATTTTTATTGCTTTTTTAATATGGTGTGTTCTGATTACATGCTAGTTGAACATCTTAAAAACCTCGTTCGCATCTATGATTCCATAACGCATGTTGTAAACACAAGGCTCAGCAATGTTCACAACACTTATCTTTGTTTCATAGCGGATTTCTTTTCCTGTCTTTGTGTCTTGAAGACTAATAGAGACAGTTTCAAATATTTAGCTGTTCCCTGGAGCACATCTGTTCTGTATCATGATGTTTTATTGTTGTGTTGGTTTTTTTTTGTTTTGACCCTTTCTTTGCTCTTCCCTATTTTCTTTTCCTTCCTCTTCTTACTTTCTCCCTTCATGTTCTCTAATGTTTTGATTTTTCTCTAATCTGACTTTGACTCCTGGGTGGACAAAACTGATGTACTCTATGAAGCTTTGGAGCTTGTTGCCTGACTGCTGAACTTGAATTGTTGGTTTTTTAAGTCAAGATTGCAGGGCAGGAATATAGCAATGTAGAGCGCTCTGGCAGGCAGCCTTTAAGTCTGTCAAGTTTTCAGGTTCTTGCCAGATAGCTCATTATTGGAAAGCATGGCCTTCTGCTTAAAATTTTATCTCTTGTGAATGGTACCAGGTGGAGCTTAGAAATTACATAGAGCTAAAACCCAAGTATCGTTCCTGTTTAAAAACGGAAAAGGAGCTCCTTTCCCTTTTTCATTCTGCAAAGGAAAAAAAATTTGTTTCCAGCATGAGAGAAGACTAAGAAGAGACTTCTTTCTCAAGCATCATTTCCACTATGTAATCTAACTCAGTAAGCTGCAAGTTTGTTTACAGAAGGCTTGAATATTTTGAAATGTTTACCTTTGTCTAAAAAACCAAAAAACCTTTTAGTTTTATTACCTACATTAAATGTTGTGTGAATAGAGGTAATATTGCCATTCAGATATTAATAGTATTATTTTGTGTTCAAGAACTTCAAAGCACTGAAGACTAGTGGGAAATTCTGATGAATATACATTTTAATCTTTCCTACAATTTTGAATGTTTAACATAAGAGGCTTTATGTTATTAACAAGTCAATATTGAATGTATAATTTGCTACATTAAGTAACTTCTGGTGTTTGTAGTATTTGAGTAACTACTTTGGTTGCTTAGTGGCCGACGGAACATTTCTATGTAGTGATCTTTCTCAGCCACCTTTATTATGTTGAGTGAAGGTATGTCGCAAGATGGTCAACAGAACTATTGTTTATACAAAGACCAACTTATTAATTATTGAATCTACCAAATGTCTGTTTTCAGCAAAAACAAAATTTCTAGAATGTGCTCTTTAGGTCAGGAGGTAGGTATATATATATTCTTATAGAAGATGCTTTCCTTCAATTTCTTAACCTTTTTATGTTCTAACAGCATTCAGAATGCCAGTGAAATGAGAAGTGGTAATCACTCACGAATCACTTTAAATCTGTCATGTTTTTGCCTTGCAGCCATGGCTTTGTGTCTGCGATCTTACTCCAAGGGGTGGTAGGGAAAAGTGACCAGGGTCAGAAATAGCCTCTGCTGATTTTCAAAAGATACTGATTAATATTACTGTTAGGTGTTTAACATAGAATGTTTCCTGCTTTAGGAAATTGGTATACTATAACGCAGTGAATGGGATTAATAAGAGAAAGATCAGGCACCAAAAAGCAAGTATTAGTCTGTTGACGTTTGAGGAACGTCTAGTCTGATACGAAACTGGTAAGAAATTCTTAAATTTACTTTATCACTTGAAGCAGAATAGAAGAGAAAGATCAGGACTAAGTTGGAGAAATTTGGGTGTGAGCACAAGTTACTTTAGAACACAAATATTCTAAGTTTATTAAAAGATGCCCTTGGAATACAAAGGACTGAACTTTGGTTGCATTTATTTGCTAGCATTTTACGAACATGCTCAGAAAGCTGCTTGGTATGTTTTTTTTATTTTTTATTTTAAGCATATTAAGTTTATTTAAAATTGGTACTTGCCTTAATACAAAATAAATAGTCTGATGTTGGAAAAGTTCCAGTTATCTTTTAATGTTTCAGATCTTTTAAACTAAATGTAAAACCTCTTTCTGCAGCAGTTGAATTCTACCTGTAAACTCCCTGTGCAAGTAACATGGATAAGATGCAGAAATCTTTCTGTTGGGGAATTGTTTATTTAGGGTTAAGCTGGCATGTTCAAAATATGTTGTGACTGATTACAGAAACTGAAAGCTGTTGGGTAGTCTGCTTGTTGACACTTATTTGATTCACATAATTTTCTAGAAGTTTGTATTTGGTTAAGATGTCAATGGTTAATTCAGAAGGTTTTTTCTTTTGGATAAAGATAAAATCTTAAATTTACTGGCTGGATCTTAAATTTACTGACTGGGTTCATGTCCCTTGTGAAAATCCTGATTGTTGATTGACCAGATCAAAGTAAGCTCCGTTTCATTTGGAGACTAAGTATTACATTCTGAATTGGAGTGACTAAAAATTTATTTCTTTGAAGGCACCTCCACTTCTTTTGTAAAGTACTTTATTTGCTAGCTATGCAAGGTGCAGATATTTTGGTAATAATCGACATCTGGAGTCAGCTTACTACTAGGACTGTAAAAGCAGCAGGTTGTCAGGTATAAAGAGACCATTCAGATGTTTCAGACTGGATTTTAGAATTCAAAGTTGCCAAAACTGAGATGAATTTTACTAGGCTAGAGAAAACTGATTCCTCATTTCTAGCCTTGACTGGTCCTAATACACATTCAGGTTCCTTTCTTGAAAGCTGTATGATCTTAAGTTATTTACTTAATCAAGTTAGAAAGTAAAAATCAACGAAACTCACTTATCAAAGGTTTCTGTGAGGAGCACACTAGATAACACTTATAAAACTGGTTGGCACAGCACGAAGCTCAAAAATTGGTAACTGGCCACCATCATTATTTTTTTGACTTGTTCTTTCATATGTGCTTTTAAAATTAAAACTTTTCACTTGGCTTGAAGATAATTGTCACCTTTGATAGTTAGCTACCATAACTGAGCTAGGCCATATGAAACAGTGCGGTGAGTGTAGGTTAGAAGAGTGATAATTTAGAAGCGTTTTCAGGTAACCACTGAAACTGATCTTCAAAACCAGTATGGAGGTTTGCTTAAAGGAATCACTGAGGTGCAAAGGCTAATTAATTAGTAAGTACCCAGGAGGAAAGTGAAAGTGTAAGTCCCTCAGTTGTGACCGACTTTCCGCGACCCCATGGAATTCTCCAGGCCAGAGTACTGGAGTGGGTAGCCTTTTCCTTCTCCAGGGGATCTTTCCAACCCAGGAAGGGATGAGTACTAATGGAAAGCCAGACCACACGTGTGAACAAAGGTGAAGGCGCTAAAGCATTGATTTTCCTTGTCACATATTCAAAAAGAAAATAGTAATTTTTTATGAATAAGTAATACAGTCATGGTATAAAATTCGGAAGGTTTAACATCATCTTTCCATCCCCGTCCTCAGCCTCCCGCTATCCTGTCTACAGAGACAACCGATGTTGACTTTCTTTTGTGTCCTTTCAGAAAAGTTCTGTGGATAAGCAGTTAATTTCGCTTTACCCAAGTGGTGGGGTGCTGCCCATGCTGCCGCGCTGTGTCTGTTACAGTGTCCAGGAGGGCTTCTGGTCACATGGGACAGTCCCATCCTCATCCAGCTCCTACTCTCCCCTCCCCCTTCTCCCTCTCTTCTCTTCCCTCCTCCTCAATCTTCCAAAGGTACCTTCTAATTATAAGGAGCTTCACTGACAGTTATTAGAAATTTACCTGTATTTCTGTTCTTTACAGGTAAATGGCACAGAATATGTATGTATTGTATGGATCTGTCTCTATACAGTTTTATCACATGTGTAGGTTTGTGTATCGACCCCCGTCTTTCTCCGACTCCTGCCGCCACCTCTGACCCTAGGCAACCACTAATCTGTTCTCCATTTCTATAATTTCATCATTTAAAGAATGTTCTATAAATGAAATCATGTAGTAGGTAACCTTTGGGGATTGTTTTTTTTTTTTGGCCTTTTTCACTTCCTGTAATTCCCTTGACGTTTATCCGGGTTGTTATATGTGTTATCAGTAGTTTGTTCTGTTTATTGCTAGCATTCATAAATGCTATTAATGGGTGGAATTGATAGCATTCCATCCCATTCTCTTTTATAGCCGTAGAATGTTTTATGTCTTTATCATAATGTAGCTCACCAGGTCTCTGTTGATGGATATTTAAGCTGTCTTTTGCTGTTATAAATTGTGACTTGTATGCACTGTTACCATTACACCACTCCTGTACTTGCCTGACTTCTAGCAATGAAGGAGCACTTGTTACGGCATCAGTTACATAGGCATCCTTGAGGGTGACAGGCGCTTAAGAGCCAGCACAGCACATCACAGCGATGAACTGTCAAGGGAAGTGACAGTAACGAAATGAAAAAGGCAAATCCTGTTTCCTGGAAAATCCTGCAGTATAGAATTCTGACAGAGTAAAGAACCCCAGTGGGTCTTTGAGGGCTTAGAGTGGCCAGAGTCAGATGGGTTCCTGGTCCACACATAACAGAGTTTAGACCTTAGTTCACTCTCTTCTCACCTAGGTATTTATTCTTCTGCATCTCCATGGCTGATCTGAACTCAGTTCTCAGGCTCTATTGCCTTCACATCAGACTGCAGTCAGGGAGCATCCTCAGGACTGAGTTATGGACAGCCCTCGGCCTGCCAGCAGGAAGTTGCACTTGTGATACTAAGAAGATCCATAGACTTAATGGTTTACTTTGTAGTTGATGAGACTTGACTTTGACTCCTATACCCAAGTTTGAATTTTCTACCAGATATTCACATTCTTAGGTTTGACAGTACTGATGTAGATTATAGCTCCCTTTCCTATGATATTTAAAGAATTAAAATAATTTCTTCCACTATGACTTGAAATCCCACTCTCAGATCTATTGTTTCTGACAGTGAGTTCCTACTTCTTGGCATGTCTAATTTTTTTTTTTTTCTTTTACAGCATCTAGCTCAATACATGGCTCATTTATCTGTAGAGTGAATAAATAGAGGGGATGTCTCCTATCTGTATGGCAGTGGTCACTCATTCAGAGTCGGACAGGTAACAGATGTGTGAGGCAGAGGGTGGAGATTGTGGCAAACTGGAGAACAAGGTAGGTCCTGTTGCAGGATACACAACACCTGCTCGGCCACAGCAGACTGTGGCCATCTGGGGACTTGGGTCTTGTGTTGCCAGATTTTTCTAGGATTTCCAGAGAAGTGAGAAAACTGGATTTTTATGTGAGATCTTCAATATATTAGCACCAGGAAAATTTTGTTTCTTGTTTGGTTTTTTGGTAAGCACTTCAGCCCACACCACCTACCTGTCATTTCATACTTGAAGGCTGCCAAGTTGAAATTGTTGATATTTAGATAAGAAGTTGAAGAGGCCTTAAAAGTTCATTCCTGTCGAGTTCCTTCATTTTACAGATGAGGTTTCTGAGGCTGAAAGAAGAGAAGTGACTTGCTCAGTTACTGATGGCAAGAGAAGGCTAAATCTTAGTTTTCCTGGTCTGTTTCTTATAGGAGTAAGTATGTTTCTGTGCTTTATAATTGCTTACATAAGGCAACTAGCCTGTTTGCTTTGGCTCCAATGACAAGTGTTATTCCTTCACTGAGAAGTTCCCTATTACCTGCCTTGTTAAGGACAGATGCATTCAGCTTGGCAATGAAGTCTGTCAACAACGTCGTCCAAACTACCTCTTGGGCTTCCTTTTCCACTTCTCTTGCCACATGCGCACTACACGGCGGGTGCGTTGTGTGGCTTACCCTCAACACTCCGTAAAATTTCTTGGTTTACTGCCTCCTTTTATCTTATCTTTTAGAAATTGTAACTGTCTTAAGGCCCAGCACACATGCCGCTTTCTTCCTGAAGCTTTCCTGTCTTGCTCCCTCCAGCTCTCTTAGGGCTTTGCTTCTGTTGATATTTGTTCCGTGATCTTCTCTTACTTTGCCTTTCTAGGAGAGTAACTCATATACCTCTCTATTCCATTTCCCCCATCCGTTCCCACTCCCAGATGCAAGCTCCTTGAGGGTAAGACCTGTTTTGTTCATCTTCATCCTTATAACACTGAATATGCAGTACCTGTTAGGTATAGTTGGTGCTCAGCAAGCATATTTATTTATTTTTATTTTTTGTTTTATTTTTCAGTTAGCATATTTAGAATTGATAGCATGGTTTATTTTAAATATGAAGTTAATTCATATCAGTAAAAATATATGTAATTCACAAAACTCCAATTTTTGTTTGCTTCTTCACTGCCTCTGTATCTTTTGGTTGGTGACATATGCATAAGTATAGTATAAATCAGACATCAGATATGCAAATGCCTACTATGGACAGGAAGATACCATAAGTGAGAGAATTGGCCAATAGTTTTATAATGGCATGCTAAGTTCTATTCTTTCATCAGAAACACACTGTTTTGTTATTGGACCTGTCAAAATATTAGAAAAATATCCTCTTTCCCATTTTTCTTGAAGCATCTGACATTCTGTATCATTAGCTTTCCCACATTTGGTAGGAATGTAAGTACAAGTATTTTCTTCTAACCCTACTAGGACAAAACCAGCAATGGAAGCAGAGTGATATGGGCAGCTGACTCTCAGCCTTAGTATTGAAGAGGCAGTAAGGCATGTGGGGCCTAGGATGTTGTGGAGTGCTTGCCCTGTCTCGCTGCGATAGTTCTTCCCCAGCCATGGTTGCCGTGAAGTAAGGTGGACCCAGTGTTGCCAGGTGAAGGTGAGGTGGAAATCTGGATCTTTGTGTGAAGGAGTCTTTTCAGAGTACCATGGGGACGATACAGTAGATGCGAAATGCATCACTTCTGGAAGTCTCATCCTTCAGCCATCATTTTGGGACATGCACCATAAGGGGTGGTGAATCCTGGCACTAAAGGAGATATCTATAGGAAAGGAAACATCAAGTTATATCACATAGATGGCATAAAAATATTTTGACAAACACCTTTTGACGGATATTTTGGAGTGAGCAGTTCTGTTTTCCTTGAGCCAGATGGTAACACATACATAATGTACTGATGCTGAATTTGCAGTGGGTTGATTTTTATCCATTTCTTGCTTTGACGTGGAAGCATGTGAATTGCCCCTTTCCTTGGCTAACATCCTTCCAATGACTCCATTTATCAAGATGCAGGTAAGCACCTTATGTGTGCACAGTTAAATAGTGGGTACACACTCCTGTCCCAGAGAAAGAAGACAGCAAGAATTCCCTTTGGTTAAGTGAAACAGCTAAGCAGCCATACTTGGATGCAAATTTGAACCAGAATGTTTTCTTAATTCTCCATTGCATTCTACTATTTTCACTGAGGAAAGAGGATGCGTGTCGTTACAGCTTCTTTGGCACCTATCCGTGTCAAGGTGGGTATACTTTTGATATATTTGATTTCTTAAGTATGTTTTGGGGCATTATCTTTTCGAAATTCTCTTCAGCCATAAAATATAAGCTCATTATTTTTAAAAGTGTATCAGAGATAATACTAAAACCCTCCATTGAGCAACAAACACCTTAAAGTCTTAGAAGTAGTTACTGTTATCATTTTGGAATGTGGCTTTCCAAACCATTTTCTGTGCATCTTAATGACCCAGATAACCATGATGGTGTGGTCACTCACCTAGAGCCAGACACCCTGGAATGTGGAGTCAAGTGAGCCTTAGAAAGCAATACTGTGAGCAAAAAACTAGCGGAGGTGATGGAATTCTAGCTGAGCTATTTCAAGTCCTAAAGATGATGGTCCTAAAGTGTCAACAAATTTGGAAAACAGCAGTGGCCACAGGACTGGAAAAGGTCAGTTTTCATTCCAGTCCCAAAGAAGAGCAGTACCAAAGAATGTTCAAACTACTGTACAATTGCGCTCATTTCACATGCTAGCAAGGTAATGCTCAAAATCCTTCAAACTATGCTTCAACAGTATGTGAACTGAGAACTTCCAGATGTACAAGCTGGATTTAGAAAAGGCAGAGGAACCACAGATCAAATTGCCAACACCTGTTGAATCATAGAAAAAGCAAGATAATTCCAAAAAAAGTCTACTTCTGCATCATTGACTATCCTAGTATTTGACAGTGTGGGTCACAACAAACGGGAAAATTCTTAAAAGATGTGAATACGAGATCCTTACTTGTCTCCTGAAGAACCTGTATGTGGGTCAAGAAGCAAGAGTAAGAACCAGACATGGAACAACAGATTGGTTCCAAATTGGGAAAGGAGTACAACAAGGCTATATATGGTCACCCTGCTTATTTAACTTACATGCACAGTACATGGTGAAATGCTGGGCTAGATGAATCACAAGCTGAAATCAAGACTGCTGGAAGAAATAACAACCTCAGATATGCAGATGATTCCACTCTAATGACAGAAAGTGAAGAGGAACTGAAGAGCTTCTTGATGAAGGTGAAAGAGGAGAGTGAAAAGGCTGGCTTGAAATTCAACATTCAAAAAACTAAGATCATGGCATCCAGCCCCATCACTTCATGGCAGATAAAAGGGGCAAAAGTAGAAGCAGTGACAGATTTTATTTTCTTGGGTTCCAAAATCACTGTGGACAGTGATTGCAGCCATGAAGTTAAAAGACTCCCGCTTCTTGGAAGGAAAGCTATGACAAATCTAGACAGCATATTAAAAGGCAAAGACATCACTTTACTGACAAAGGTCCATATCATCAAAGCTACAGTTTTTCCAGTAGTCCTGTACAGATGTGAGAGTTGGACCATAAAGAAGGCTGAGCACCAAAGAATTGATGCTTTCAAATTGTGGTGCTGGAGAAGACTCTTAAGAGTCCCTTGACATGCAAGGAAATCAAACCAGTCAATCCTAAATGAAATCAAACCCTGAATATTTATCAGAAGGACTGATAGCTGAAGCTGAAACTCCAATATTTGGCCACCTGGTGTGAAGAGCCAACTCATTGCAAAAGACCCTGATGCTGGGAAAGATGGAAGACAAAAGGAGAAGAGGCGGCAGACCCTGAACATTCATCGGAAGGACTGATGCTGAAGCTGAAATTCCAATATTTGGCCACCTGATATGAAGAGCCAACCTACTGGTAAAGACCCTGATGCTGGGAAAGATTGAAGGCAAAAGGAGAAGAGGCAGCAGAGGATGAGATGGTTAGATAGCATCACCAACTCAGTGGACATGAATCTGAGCGAACTCCAGGAGATAGTGGAGGACAGAGGAGCCTGGCTGGCTGCAGTCCATGGGGTTGCAAACAACTGGACATGAATTATTGACTGAACAACAACAAATATATGTGTATCTATAAGGATATATTTTTATTTTTTCAATGAGTGATATTCTTTACACATTGTTTTGTGGACCCACTATGTCATATACACATACACACTTTATGTATGTGTATATCCTATTATATGTGTATAACAGATTATTGTATTTTCCCTTATTTGTGACAGTTTTTACCTGTCATAACAATGTTGCATTGAACATCCTTGTAAATGTCCATTTTGGGGGTATAATTTCCTATTTTCCAGATAAAAAAGTAATTGAATTACTGGGCTATAAGGAAACAATCTCTTTTTTTATGTCCTCCTAATAATTATATATATGTGTGTGTTTTAGAGAAAGTCCTAACATAATGTCCAGGGTTTCAAAAGAAATGCTTTTGGGGAGTATTTTAGAATTCTAGTTTTAATATTACTACTCTCATTTAATGTCTGCCTTTTGAATCAATTTGAAATTGATACAGATAAGCAAAATAGGGTCTAGGAAGTAGCCATGTTCAAAATTAGTAAGCTTTTGAGTGATGTGTTTCAGTGGTGGGGAAATGAAATTTTCAATTGAGAAAATAATCTCCCTTAATCATGAAGTTCTTTTTTCCAAATCTTTTTCTGCTCCCTTGGGAATTACAACTGGATCCATGGGAGCTGTGAAAATATTTTTTCACATCACACATTTTTAAAAATACTAGTTTGAATAATTCTGGAAAGTGTAGGTTTTTATACTGTGCCCTTACAAATCTTTTTAAAAGAGTGTTCCTTAATACAAATTACTAATACCAGAAATGAAAGAGCATGTCACTACAGATTCAGTGGACATTAAAAGGGTAACAAAGGAATACTATGAACAACCCTTTCCCACAGTTTTGACATATAGATGAAACAGATCAATCACTTGAAAGGCACAATCAGCTAAAACTCACACAAGAAGGTATAAATTTGAATAGACCTGTGCAGTATCTATTGGTTTGTCCAAAAAGTTTGTTTGGGTTTTTCCACGTAACTGTGCAGAAAAACCCAAAGGAAATTTTTGGCTAACCAGTATTTTAAAAACCAATAAATATTAGCCTTCCAAACCAGAAAGCACCAGGTTCAGATGAATTCACTGGGAATTTTGTCAAACACTTAAGAAAGATATTACATCAATTCCTTATTATCTCTTCCAGATGATAGAAACAGAGGGAATGCTTCTTAACATTATGAGGCCAGTTACTGTCCTAATATCAAAACCAAAAACATTACAAGAAAACTGCAGACTATAGCCCTCTCACATGAAATACAGAAATCCTCAACAAAAGACTAGCAAATCCAACAATGTAGGAAAAGAATTATATACTATGACCAAGTGGGAAATATACCAGCTATGCAAGGCTGGTTCAACACATATGAATAGATGTGGTAGAAGCATCTAACAGAATCCAACACCCATTTAAGATAAAATCCTCAGTTAACAAGGGATAGAGGGGAACTTCCTTAACTTTATAAAGAATGTGAAAACCCTGCAAACTAACATGTTTCATCACACTTAATGATGAGAGACTTGAAGCTTTCCCACTAATATCATGAGCAAGACAAGGATGTCCCCTCATACCAGCACTTTTCAACGTTGTATCTGATGTCCTAGTTAATGCAGTAAGGCAAGGAAACAAAATGTATATACATTGGGAAGAAAGAAAGAAAACTTTGTGTACAGAAGATGTGGTTATTTCTGTAGAAAATCTGAATCAACAAACTCCTGGAACTAAGAAGCAATTAGAGCAAGATTGCAGGGTACACAAGATGGATACATAAAAGTCAGTTGCTTTCCTGTGTACCAGGAATAAACAAGTAGAATTTGAAATTTAAAACAAAACCATTTACGTTCGCCCCCCCCCAATGAAGTATGTGGTATAAATCTGACATGACATGTACAAGATCTATATGAAGAAAATGAACTCTGATAAATGCTGATATTCCATGTTCATGGATAGAAAGACTATTGTCAAGATGTCAATTCTTGGGTTTCCCTGTTGTCCAGTGGTTAAAAATCTGCCTGTCAATCCTGGGGACACAGATTCAATCCCTGATCTAGGAAGATTCCACATGTTGTGGGGCAACTAAGCATGTGTGTCTCAAATACTGAGCTAGTGCTCTGGAGGCCGTGAGCCACAACTGCTGAGCCTGTGTACCGTAGAGCCAGTGCTCCCCAAGGAGAGAAGCCTCTGCAGTGAGAAGCCTGTGTACCACAACTCAAGAGTAGCCCCTGCTGCCTGCAACTAGAGAAAAAAGCCTGCTCACAGCAATGAAGACCTAGTATGGCCAAAAATAAAGGAGGAAAAAAAATTTTTAACGGATGTCCGTTCTTTCCAAATTGATCTATAAATTCAATGCAATCCCAATCACAATTCAGCAAAATTTTTTGTGGATGTCAACAAACTGATTCTAAAGTTTATATGGAGAGGCAAAAGATCTAGAATAGCTAACAGTATTGAACAAAACTCAAGGACTAGTCCTACTTACTTGAAGCTGGACTTCAAGACAGTGTGGTATTTATGAAGGAACAGACAAAATAAGTAAATGGAACAGAATTGAGAGCCCTAAGTAGACCCACATGAATATATAATCAGCTGATCTTTGGCAAAGGAGCAAAGGCAATGTAATGGAGCGAAGATGGTATTTTCAGCAGACAGTGCTGAAACAGCATTGACATGCAAATAAGTAAACAAAAATTAACTCCAAGTGGATCACAGACCTAATTGTAAAACACAAAACTATACTTCTTCTAGAAGCGAACATAGGAGAAAAGGTAGATGGTCTTGGTTTTGGTGATGACTTTTTAGATCAAGGGCATAACCTACAAAAGAAATAATCGATAAATTAGACTTCATTCAAATTAAAATTTCTGCAAAAGACATGGTCAAGGGAATTAAAAGGCCACAGACTGGGAGAAAATACTTGCAAACTGCATATATCTGATAAAGAACTATTATCCAAAATCAGAAAGAACTTAAAACTCAACAATAAGAAAAAATCCCAATTTTAAAATGGACCAAAAACCTCGTCACCTCACCAGAGAAGATAAACATGATTGATAAGCATATGAAAAGATGTTTTACATCTTGTGTCTAGGGAATGCAGGTTAAACAATGAGGTATATGGGTCAAGAAACAACAATCAGAACCAAACATGGGACAACTCACTGGTTCCAAATTGGGAAAGGAGTACAAGGCTGTATATTGTCACCCTGCTTATTTAACTTACATGCAGAGTACATCATAGGAAGAGCCAGAATGAATGAATCACAAGCTGAAATCAGGATTGCCAGGAGAAATAACAATCTCAGATACACAGATAATACCACTCTAATGACAGAAAGTGAAGAACTAAAGAGCCTCTTGATGAGGGTGAAAGAGATGAAAAAACTGGCTTGAAGATCATAGTATCTGGTTCCATTGCTTCCTGGCAAATAGGAGGGGAAAAAGTGGAGCAGTGACAGATTTTATTTTCTTGGGCTCCAGAATCACTGCAGACAGTAGCTACAGCCATGAAATTAAAAGGTGCCTTCTCCTTGGAAGGAAAGCTATGACAAACCTAGAAAGAGTATTATTAATAAAAAGCAGAGACTTTGCTTTGCCAACATAGGTCCATATAGTTAGAGCTCTGGTTTTTCCATAGTCCTATTCAGATGTGAGAGTTGAACCATAAAGAAGGGTGAGCACCAAAGAACTGATGCTTTCAAGTCATGCTGGAGAGTCCCTTGACTGCAAGGAGATCAAACCAGTCAATTCTAAAGAAATCAAACCCTGAATATTCATTTGAAGGACCATTGCTGAAGCTGAAGCTCCAATACTTTGGCCACCTGATGCTAAGAGCCGACTCACTGAGACAGACCCTGGGAAAGATTGAAGGCAAAAGAGACTGGGTGGCAGAGGATGAGATGATTAGAAAGCATCGCTGATGCAATGGACATGAATTTGAGCAAGCTCCAGGAGATAGTGGGGGACAGAGGAACCTGGTGTGCTGTAGTCCCTGGGGTCGCAAACAAACAGGCACGTCTTAGTGACTGAAGAACAACAGCACAACTACACATCTAGACAGCACAACATCTGTTAGAATGGCCAAAATCGAGAGCAATCGAGAACATGCCGGTATCGAGTGCTCGCAAAGACGTGGAGCAACAGGAACTCTCATCCATTGCTGGTAGCAATGCAAAATGGTATAGCCACTTAGGAAGACTGGCAGTTTCTTACAAAAGTCAGCATGTTCTTAACCATACCGTCTAGCAATCACACTCCTTGGTATTTACCCAAAGGAGCTGAAAACTGCGACCACACAATAATCTTCACATGGTGGTTTATAGCAGCTCTGTTCTATAATTGTCAAAATTTGGAAGCAACCAGATAACTTTCTGTAGGTGAAGGGATAAATAAACTGTGGTACATCCAGACAATGGAACTTTGTTTAGCAGTAAAAAGAATTTATCAGCCCATCAAAAGACATGGAGGAAACTTAAATGCATATTGCTGATTGAAACAAGCCAGTCTAAAATGCCACACACTGTATTAGTCCAACTATATGACATTCTCAAAAAGGTAAAATTATGGAGATACTAAAAATTAATGTGATTGCTAGGGGTTAATGGGAAGGGAGGGATTTTTAGGGCAGCAAGACTATTTTGTATGATACAGTAATGGTGGATACATGTAATTATATGCTTGTCCAAACCCATGAGATGTACAATACCAAGAGAATGCTTATTAGACTGTGATGCAGATACATCAGCGTAGATTCATCATTTGTAACAAATGCACCACTCTGGTGGGAATGTTGATAATGGATATTGAAGCCTGTACTTCCATGGAGGTAGGGAGTATATATGGGAAATCTCTACCTTCTGCTTTATTTTTCTGTGAGCTCAAAATGGCTTGAAAAACTAAAGTATGTACATATATATAGAATGAGGGATTTCCTAATTTTCATATGAGCCTTCTGCTCTCATTAGATATGGATCTGAGTGTGGTCAGTAGGGCCTCTAACAAGATCCGAAAGGCAGTCCCAAAGTTTATTGTCAAGGAAGGGTATTGACAGTGGAGGCCCGAACCCAGTTCCAGTTGAATAATTGATCATTGCTTATATTCCATGACCACTGAAGCATATGATTACTCTTTTATTTATGCATGTTTGGAAGAATGATGAAATATGAGAAGTGTTCTGTGTGAAGAGTTACGTGCTAAAAGCAGTAGTTATCAAACTGCATGTAAGAATTACCCTAGGGATCTGTTAAAACTCTCAAAGTTCAGGCTAAAGTTCACCAGGTAGTTCCAGTGGGTAGTCAAGTTTGAGAACTGGTAGGCCAAAGGAGATTTTAAACTTTAATTTATCTCTGTCTGAAGATAGTTTTATTAATTACAATTCTGAAAGGCCTTTGTCCATAACTTTGCAAGTGTGGAAGAATTTGGAGGTGTAGGAATGCTATTTGTTAATAACAAACTCCTAAAGTGAAAAATAAAATCCACCTAAGCTGGAATCAAGATTGCTGGGAGAAATATCCAGTAAACTCAGATATGCAGATGAGACCACCCTTAGGGCAGAAAGTGAAGAGGAACTAAAAAACTTGATGAAAGTGAAAGTGGAGAGTGAAAAAGTTGGCTTAAAGCTCAACATTCAGAAAATGAAGATCATGGCATCTGGTCCCATCACTTCATGGGAAATAGATGGGGAAACAGTGTCAGACTTTATTTTTTGGGGCTCCAAAATCACTGCAGATGGTGACTGCAGCCATGAAGTTAAAAGACACTCCTTGGAAGAAAAGTTATGACCAACCTAGACAGCATATTGAAAAGCAGAGACATTACTTTGCTGACAAAGGTCCGTCTAGTCAAGGCCATGGTTTTTCCAGTGGTCATGTATGGATGTGACAATTGGACTGTGAAGAAAGCTGAGCACTGAAGAATTGATGCTTTTGAACTGTGGTGTTGGAGAAGACTCTTGAGAGTCCCTTGGACTGCAAGGAGATCCAACTAGTCCATTCTGAAGGAGATCAGCCCTGGAATTTCTTTGGAAGGAATGATGCTAAAGCTGAAACTCCAGTACTTTGGCCACCTCATGCGAAGAGTTGACTCATTGGAAAAGACTGATGCTGGGAGGGATTGGGGGCAGGAGGAGAAGGGGATGACAGAGGATGAGATGGCTGGGTGGCATCACTGACTCGATGGACATGAGTCTGAGTGAACTCCAGGAGTTGGTGACGGACAGGGAGGCCTGGCTTGCTGCAAATTCGTGGGGTCGCAAGGAGTCGGACACGACTGAGAGCAACTGAACTGAACTGAGCCTGAAAGAGTTTCCAAAAGTGCTTGATATAGCCAAGGAACAGCTTAGGCACAGGAAGAATCTGGCTTATACTGGGAGCAAATAAAGCCAGTGTTTAAAATGTGTTTTAATCTAAAACACATATGTGCCTCTGGGCCTGAAAACAAGCCAAGACTTTCACAGTTGTGGTGAAGGTTCCTAACAACAAATAGAAATGAGTTGCTGTACAATGTTACTTCAGCTTTAAAGTTTAGAGGGGAAATATGATTTGTGAAGGGGGTGTTGTAGACAGGGGCTTCCCAGGTGGTTCAGATGGTAAAGAATCTGCCTACAATTCAGGAGACCTGAGTAGAGGAGTGAGGTGGGCACGCAGGACAGGTTATTTTGTGACCTCTCTGATCCCAAAGAGAACAGAACTAGCTGATAGTTCTAATTCTCTGTGTACTCAGAACAAAACCAAATAAACCCTAACAAAATGAAAATTGTGTCCTTTTAGAAGCACTCCAATCTGTGCTGGCTATGAACTTTTATATGTGTCTTCCTTAGAGTATATTCTTCAATAGAACCCTTTCTTAAAGATTCTGATCTCTGTAGGTTTTTTTTTTTTTTTAAGAATTATATAGATTCATAGGAAGTTAAAAAAAATGCACAGCGAAGCCCTCACGCATCCGTGGCCCAGTCGCCACCATGACAACATCTTACATAAGCAGAGTTTATGTCTCAGAACCAAGAAATCAACATTGATTACTCCATGGAGGTTGTTCAGACTTCACCAGTTTTGTAAGCACTCAAGTGTATAGTGTCTGTAATTCTGTGCAGCTTTTCATGTGTAGCTTTGTGTAACCACTACCATTCTCGTGATATAATGCTTCACAAGGGATTCTGAAGAACTGCTAAGGGCTATGGAACGAGTCACTTTGTTTGTAGTCCCATCCCCAGCTTGAGTTTGTAACTTTGTATTGCTGGGGACTGCCACATAGCTTTTGAAACCTCAAATGCTTTTGGTCTCCCCCCCTCCACCATGGGATCATCAGTACAGATGTGTGTCTCAGTTACTATGCTTCGAGGAGGTAAATTGTGATCACTTTTATTTAAAGAGAGTGAACTGATAAGTATACCCCAAAGCATAAAAATCTGCTATTGATCTTCATTTTGGGGGCAAATTCAACAATTCTGTCACAACAAAGGGACTGAATGTTTGGAAGTTCTTTTCCTGCCAATTTTTAGAACGTGTAAGATTTGCTCAATAAATAGTGTCTTTCTAATTCCTAAAACAGAAGACTGTCCACCTCCCAGAGAAATGCCCTGATAGATTTGAAGTGAATAGGCATGATTCTATAACACGTGAAAACTGTCACTTAACAGCATGTTCTGAGCGTTGTCAACATATTAAACTCTGCCTCTCATTGTTTAGGTAATTAGTGTCTCCAGAGCTGAATGATACATAATCATATTTACCATTTACATGGTATGGTATGGGAATTTTAATTATCTTTGCATCCACTATGGCAAAACTAAGGTGTTTAGGAATGTAAGTCCAGTGTTAAGCTTTCTGTTCCCAGGATTTGCAGATAAATCTACAATCTAGCAAAAACTGTTTACATGTGTGCTCTGCACCCCATTCTCTTCCATAGAAACTCTTATTTCTGACACTCTTTTTGGCAAGAGTTCCATAGGAGAGAATAATTCTGGAGTTTGTTCTGGTTGGTTCAGTCAGTGAGCTCAGCCCTGATGAAGTAATGGGATGTATGATAAGGGATGAAGTTTCTAAATACCAAGATATTCATCTTGAATAAAAGCAGCTTTGGGGTATTTATAAAGAATATATTCTGCCCTATAAAATTGTAGGATATTTGTTAGGGATTTGATAGACTGTGAGTTCAGCAAAGCATCCAGTTGATAATCCTATTGTCATAGAGAAAGCAAGAGAATTCCAAAAAAATACCTACTTTTGCTTCATTGACTACGCTAAAGCCTTTGATCATGTGGATCACAATAAACTGGAAAATTCTTAAAAGAGATGGGAATATGAGACCACCTTACCTGTCTCCTGAGAAACCTGTATGTAGGTCAAGAAGCAACAGTTAGAACCTTACATAGAATAACTGGTTCAAAATTGGGAAAGGAGTGCAACAAGGCTGTATATTGTCACCCTGCTTATTTAACTTAAATGCAGAGCACATCATGTGAAATGCTGGGCTGGATGAATCCAAAGCTGGAATCAATTGGTAGGAGAAATAACAACAAACTCAGATATGCAGGTCTGATGGCAGAAAGTGAAGAGGAAGTAAGGAACCTCTTGAGGATGGTAAAAGAGGAGAGTGAAAAAGCTGGCTTGAAACTCACCATTCAAGAAACTAAGATCGTGGCATCCAGTCCCAGCACTTCATGGCAAGCAGATAGGGAGAGGGGGAAGCAATGGCAGATCTTTTGGGGGAAAAAGAGGGCTCCAAAATCACTGTGGACAGTGACATGAAATTAAAAGACACCTGCTTCTTGAAGGAAAACTATGACAAACCTAGACAGTGTGTTAGAAAGCAGAGACATCACTTGGCAGACAAGGTCCATATAGTCAAAGGTGTGGTTCTTCCAGTGGTCGCAGATGTGCGAGTTGGACCATAAAAATGGCTGAGCACTGAAGAATTGATGCTTTTGAATCCTGGTGCTGGAGAGGACTCGAGAGTCTCTTGGACTGTAAGGAGATTAAAGCAGTCCATCCTAAAGGAAATGAGCCCAGAATAATCATTGGAAGGACTGATGCTGAAGCTGAAGTTCCAATACTTTGGCCACCTGATGCGAAACTCTAACTAACTCTGGAAAAGACCCTGATTTGGGGAAAGATTGACAGCAAAAGGAGGAGAGGGCAACAGAGGATGAGATGGTTAGATAGCATCACCGACTCAATGGACATGAACTTGAGCGACTCCAAGAGATAGTGAAGGACAGAGAAGCCTGGTGTGCTACAGTCCATGGGGTCGCAAAGAGTTGAACATGACTTAGCAACTGAACAACAACAAATTGTCTCAAAAAGCTTGATTTGAAAAAGTCAGCTTATTTAGAACCAGTAGGCAAAAAACATCTAGAGTCTTAAATATTCTGAAAAAAGTAAGCACCAACCCACATTCATAAAAGAGCAGAGAAAGAAAATAATCAAATTTAATGACTCTAAAATGAAAAGAACCAGAAGAGACTTCAGGTTATTTTCAATAAGAAAGCAAGCTTATCTTTGCGTAAATGTAGATTTTAAATATTAAGAGAGGAAATATTAAGAAATACTAATTTCCTCTCAAATATTAAGAAAGGAAAGCTAGGGTTATGTCATTAAATGCTCCCTGAACCCACCCACCCAATCAAGAAAGCAGTGAGACAGCCTCTTTAACAAGTGGAACAATTCAAAGATCTTTTGAATAACTGTACAGAAGTTAATTCATAAAATACTCAAGCCAAGAACTGTCCAATGATACAGCTTTAAAAAGCAGTTGCTAAAGACAGCAAGTAGGATAATTTTAGAAATGCTGTCAGTACATCAGTCACAAAGTTTATGGTTAAAAGGATGTCAAAAAACAATGTATCGGCCTATAAAAAAGAAAAGCTGGTTGATGTATTAGCAACCAACTAGACAACCCACTCCAGTGTTCTTGCCTGGAGAATCCCAGGGACGGGGGAGCCTGGCAGGCTGCCATCTATGGGGTCGCACAGAATCAGACATGACTGAAGCGACTTAGCAGCAGCAGCAGCAGATAGCAGTGATCATGTCATATGTCTAGTAAGCAGCGCGTCAACATGCAGTTTTTACAAAAAGTAAATGAGGATGCATATAAAGTTCACAGTACAAGGCTTTTTTTAAAGCTGGGTTTTGTTTACCTCTCAGGAGATAGCACTTTAAAGCTGTTTTATGCTGTCGTCCCCTAAATCAGTGCACGTTACTGCATGGTTGTAGTGAAAAGAAAATTTAGAATATGTTTTGTATCAGTAATGTCACACATCAGTGCCATTCTTAAGAAATAATTATTTTTCACTGGTAGGAGTACAAATTCATGATTTTGCCAACAGTTTATGACTGCTGAGTAAGAACGTAGCTACTGAGCACCTACTGAACACTCGGAGTGTGCCAAGAATTTCATGTGTATGACTTTACCTAAAACTTAGAACAGTTTTATTGAGGTAGTTACTGTTTTATTATCTCTGTTCTACAAATGGGAAAGCTGAAGCCAAGGGAATAAACAGTTTGCAGAGATCATAGCTGGTAGGTGCATGAGCCAGAAAGAAAAGACGCTCTAGAACTCATGCCCCTAACCACAGTACTCTTCTTCGGAAAGGTGTTGGTTGAGGGGGAAAGTGAATGTAGAGAGACTGCAGATCAGATCACTGAGAATAAAGTGGAGGAAAATGAGACATTCTGGCCTTAGACTGCTTTTCTAGCCTAAGGTACCCAGTGCTTGTTTACTTTTCAACCTTAGGTAAGGAGAAGCAGTGATCAAGGAGATAGGAGTCTGGGTGGAAGAAATATGAGGAGAACAATATGAGGGCACAGTAAAGGACAGAAATGGTAGGGACCCAACAGAAGCAGAAGATACTGAGAAAAGGTGGCAGGAACACACAGAAGAGCTGCGCAAAAAAGCTTCACGACCCAGGGAACCAAGATGGTGTGATCACCCCCTAGAACCAGACATCCTGGAATGCAAAGTCAAGTGGGCCTTAGGAAGCATCACTACAAACAAAGCTGGTGGAGGTGATGGAATTCCATTTGAGCTATTTCAAATCCTGAAAGATGATGCTGCACTCAATAGGCCAGCAAATTTGGAAAACTCAGCAGTGGCCACGGGCCTGGAAAAGGTCAGTCCAATCCCAAAGAAAGGCAACGCCAAAAAATGCCCAAACTGCCCCACAGTTGCACTCATCTCACATAATAGCAAAGTAAAGCTCAAAGTTCTCCAAGCCAGGTTTCAACAATACATAAACTGTGAACTTCCAGATGTTCAAGCTGGTTTTAGAAAAGCAAGGAACCAGAGATCAAATTGCCAACATCGACTGGATCATCAAAAAAGCAAGAGAGTTCCAGAAAAACATCTGCTACTGCTTTATTGACTATGCCAAAGCCTTTGACTGTGTGGATCACAACAAACTGTGGAGAATTCTTAGAGAGATGGGAATACCAGACCACTTGACCTGCCACCTGAGAAATCTGTATGCAGGTCAAGAAGCAACAGTTAGAACTGAACATGGAACAACAGACTGGTTCCAAATCAGTCAAGGCTGTATATTGTCACCCTGCTTATTTAACTTATATGCAAAGTACATCATGAGAAATGGCCGGGCTGGATGAAGCACAAGCTGGAATCAAAATTACCAGGAGAAATATCAGTAACCTCAGATATGCAGATGACACCACCCTTATGAAGAACTAAAGAGTCTCTTAATGAAAGTGAAAGAGGAGAGTAAAAATGTTGACTTAAAGCACAACATTCAGAAAACTAAGATTGTGGCATCTGGTCCCATCACTTTATGGCAAATAGATGGGAAACAGTGGAGGAAGCAGTGTCAGATTTTATTTTGGGGGGGCTCCAAAATCACTGCAGATCGTGACTGCAGCCATGAAATTAAAAGACACTTGTTGCTTGAAAGAAAAGCTATGACCAACCTAGACAGCATATTAAAAAGCAGAGACACTACTTTGCCAACAAAGATTCATCTAGTCAAAGCTATTGTTTTTCCAGTTGTCATGTATGGCTGTGAGAATTGGACTATAAAGAAAGCTGAGTGCTGAAGAAAACTGTGGTGTTGGAGAAGACTCTTGAGAGTCCCTTGGACTGCAAGGAGATCCAACCAGTCCATCCTAAAGGAAATCAACCCTGAATAGTCATTGGAAGGACTGATGTTGAAGCTGAAACTCCAATTGTTTGGCCACCTGCTGCAAAGAAGTGACTCATTTGAAAAGACCCTGGGAAAGATTGAAGGCAGGAGGAGAAGGGGACGACAGAGGATGAGATGGCTGGATGGCATCATCGACTTGATGGACATGAGTTTGAGTAAGCTTCAGGAGTTGGTGATAGGTAGGCCTGGCGTGCTGTAGTTCATGGGGTCACAAAGAGTTGGACATGACTGAGCGACTGAACTGAACTGAAGGGAAAACTCGGATCTGACATTTAAGGGGTGACTCTGGAGAGTTCCAAAGTGGCAAAGCAAGAGTTTATGAGTATGAAGGATGAGATTGTGAGAAACAACCCCAGGGGACTTGGTGAAAGTGAAGGCAGATTCCTCAGGGAATGTATGAACACGTGAAATTGGTGGAGTTTGGAGGTGGGTGGGTGGGTGTTCCTGTATTGTTTTCATTATCTGTACCTGTCCTCAGCGTTTCATCAGACATTCCCTTCCTTCTCTGGGGCCTCACATCTGATTTTCTAAAACAACATGATTGAGCATCAACTCCTGGGTACTTGGTTGTACTATTTAAGTTTATATAATCTGAAAGCGCTCCTTCTGGTCTGTAGGAATTGTCTACCCTTTAAAAATGCCCTTTTCATGAATTATCTTATTCTACAACTGAGCACTTAGTACATCTTTTTAAGTATAAGTACCATGATTGACCTCAGAGATACGGCGCACATTATCAGTAATCTCAAATAGGTAACCAGAGCTCATTCCTTACAGTGTGTGTTGTATATACTTAATTCTGACTAGGAGTAATTTTATACTTTCATGAGCATTTACACTTTGCTGTACACCAGAAACTAACAAACATCAACTATACTTCACTTTTAAAAAGAGATTATGAACAATTTAGGATGACATTTCATCCGGGAAACCGGTCACCAAAATTTCAGCAAATTTTTGAAGGATTTGACTTTAAAAGATGTGTTTTCTTAAAGGCACATGTAAAATTATGGAAGCCTTATTTTAAATTATTAATTTCTCTTAAGATTCTACATCATTGAAAACAAAGACACGTTTTAAAAAGTAGACCCATGTGCCTCCATGGGTCTGGGGGGATGCAGCTTTATTAAAAAGTGGTGTGCTGTCTCTGCCAGTGTGCACTTTCTCTGATGGAAAGAAAATGGTTCAGGTGTCTCTTATGTACCTAGGAGATGCCTTTGGCCTTTTACTGTATGAATCTGGTCTGGAGCTGTGTATACTAAATGCAACCATGTTTGAAATAAAGGGTCCTAATGAACCTCTTTCTGCATGGAATGCCAATTAACTGCCTGCTTTTAACCTATAATTGGACATTAACCCCTCAGTAGTACCATCATCTTAAACCACAGTCCAGCCCCTACTGTCCATCAACGAAGGATTATGCAGTATTTGACTAGACACTGGGCATGTTTAATTTGGGAGAGAATAGTACCCATATGCACCTTAATGGGAAGAAAAAGGTGAATAAACAATTGACCTTTGGCAATATTATGACTGCTAAAAGAACACAATAACCAGCTCAGCTTACACTCCAAATGTGTTCCCTCCATTCTTGGTAGAAACAGAAAAATAAAATAGAAAATTCTTCTGTTGGCAGAGAACATGTATTTATACATTCTTGTGTGTTTAGCTCAGTGGTTAGAGAACACTTCCTGGAAAGATTGCGGTACACAAGTGTTTTCAATTTGAACTTGTGCATTTCAAGGTTCACTGCCCTGGAGGTGGCTTGGCTTAGTGTTTAAAACACATACTAATGAATTTCAGGTTTGGGGCAGAAAGTGGCTGTTCCACATTGGACAATCATGTGAACTTGGAATTGCTTCCCCTAAATGTCTTAAATAACTATGTAATGTCACTCTGGACAGCAGGTTCTCCTGTCTCCAAACACAGATAACTGATTGCCTTTGCTCAGGATACTCAGTGCTTGCTTACTTTTAAAACTTAGATTTGGCAGAGTCTTTCATTTTTGTAAAGGGAACATTGTGGGAGAAAGTAGGGCAAAGATCATCTGAGTGCAGTTGGATGTACTGAGGGACACTTACAAATAACCTTGAAACAACCCCAAAAGACTGGTTCGGACTGAATATTTGTCTTTTTCTTTCTTTCTTTCTTTTTTTAATTTTGCTTTTCCTCTTGGCTGTTTGGAATAAGAGAAAATTAAAAAGAAAGTCACCTTTCCTACCTTTCTGTGTTGATACATCTAGCAATAATTTAGGAACTTCATCCTATCTGATCCAGCTGACCTCGAAAGGAAGCAGGGTAGTTGGTATAGTCATTTCTGTAGAGGAGAAAGCAGTAAGCTAATGAAATCACAGACACTCCTTAGTCAGAACGAGCTCTGAGTGATGCCCTCCCTGGCCTGTGCACTTTCGGCATGCTTTCAAAGACTTGATTTTCTGACTAGCTGGGATGCTGCAATTACCCAGCATTCCAGAGGTCTTGCTTATATGCTCAGAGCAAGTCACCATTTGTGTTGGACCAGCAGGGGGGAAAGAAAAAAAAGTTGATTTCCTGAATTCCTATCTGTGAAAGATTGACCATGGGCTGTAAGGTCCTTATGGAGCAGGGGAGTTTCCATTTCTGTGTGATGCTGTATTTGTCTCAGTTACACCACTCATCATCTGTGAGGCTGTGCACAAACCTCCCATCTGAGTTGCAGTTTCCTCCTTCCTCATTTAAGCAAGCTGGGCCAGATGAGCCCCTCAGGCCCTTTCTAGCTTTCATGGCCTGAAGTTCAGTTTCTTCAGCACATAGGAGCTTGGGGCATTCATTACATTGGTCAACTAGAGACAGTTTGGGTTATTTAACTGCTGATGAACTTCCACCAGATGACTGTGAATGTATAACAACACTCAAATCCTGCAGAAAGTTTGTGTTGGCTTTGCTGAAAGGATCGGTGGACATCCGGGTGACAAAGCACTCCTAAGTGTCAGGCAGGGGTTGTCAGAAGACAGTGGCGCATCCGTGCTGGATGCTCACCGGGGACAGTGGCCTGTTTGAGAGCATGGGCGGCAGCATGAGGTGGTCCCCGTGCAGCCTGGCATCAGAAGGTCGTGGGTGCCTCCATGCTCCTGACCACCCCTCCCAACCCAAATGCCCCGGCCTCATAGCCTTTGGCAACTTACCTCACAGTTCTAAGATTCTATTTGGCTATTTTTTAAATGAAGATAATATCTACTTTTCAGGATAAATAGCTTAAAGGTAATGTACTTTGGCCACCTCATGCGAAGAGTTGACTCATTGGAAAAGACTCTGATGCTGGGAGGGATTGAGGGCAGGAGGAGAAGTGGATGACAGAGGATGAGATGGCTGGATGCCATCACTGACTCGATGGACGTGAGTCTGAGTGAACTCTGGGAGTTGGTGATGGACAGGGAGGCCTTGTGTTCTGCGAATTCATGGGGTCGCAAAGAGTTGGACACGACTGAGCGACTGAACTGAACTGAACTGAATGTATTTGAAAGTGTCTTGCAAATCAGTGAAACTTGATAAATAGATAACTAAAAACAGCAGTTTGTAAAAAAAGACTCCAAATAAGATAACTTTATCTGAAAACTGAAGGGGGGGGGAAAGAACATTTGTGTAGTGAGTAATAAACATTTCACAGAGTACTCTCAGACATATCTCTTTATCCTTGCAACCTCGTTTTACAGATGCAGAGATAACTGCAGGTTCCCAGGGTCATGATGCCTGGAAACAGTGGAGTGGAGAGTCTTCTGGTTCCAAACCGTTGTGTTCCTTTTACAGTATTTTATAGTTAATGTTAAACCTCTGGTTATTCTGGAAGAGGAAATAAATGATCAAAAATGGTCGTAGTACCTATTTGAGGGATTTCTCCTTATGCCCTCTTTATATGACTACAGCTGTACTGATTGCCATTTGAGAACCAAACCAAGGAAAGCCAGACAAGTCACTCCTCACTTTGTGGGATCTTAATTCTGAAACAGTTCCTGGGGATAGCTGGAAGATTTGAATATCTCTGGGATGTCACTGTCCAGTTTCGAAATAATTTTATAAATGGGTTTCTTCCAGGAAGGATCTGCGTCTTTGCCTGCGGAGACAGCCCTGAAGAACTCCTGTAAAGTCAAGCTGGCGATTTCCAAGAAGCAGTCTGGGACCTGCATTCCCAAAGAGACCCACGAGAAAGAAAAAACGTGAGGCTGTGAAGCCTGGCGCCATCCAGACCTCACTGCCTGATGCTGCCATTTCCTTGGGTTGCAGGCTGATCGGAGCACCCCCACTCTACTGGCCCCTGGCTTTTGCAGCCCCAGGAATCCCTTGCTCCCTCATCAAATATAGACCTTAAAATGATGATCCTGATGAGACAGCCCTGGGGAAAAAATGGATTAGGGACACTCCTTCTGTAGGCATAGCTGATTCCGTTAATGGGTGACATTTTTAGCAAGTGGAAAATGCTGACTCTGGTTGAAATGAAATCTGTGGTTCAAAAGAGGTTTTTAGTATTCTTTTCCTTAGTGCCTCACATGGAAAGAACCACCCCCAAGCTTATGACTGTCGTACCTCATTCCTCCTTTTTTGGGGATTGGATTCAAAGGACTTGGAATCATTCCTGCTTCCAAAGCCAACCTTTGGCTTGGGGGTGGAGAGGGCTCAAGACTATGTTCCAGGACCTCACCCAAACTGGCAACATTAATGATGGGACATCCCACAGGGCCTCCAGATCCAGCCTGGCTGGGGGCTTGCCCCCACTGCCTGCCAGATGACCACCCCCACATAGAAAGACACAGTGCTGCCCCCAACCCACATGCCTGGACCCCCACGAGCCTCTCAAAGGAGGCATGGTCCATTTTCCCCACAGGTAGGCTTAAGTTTCTAAACATATTTCGATGGGGCATCTGAACAGCAGATGCCAGCAGTTCTCTGCTTTCTTGGAGGTGTCCATACACTGCTCTTTGTGACCACACAGTCAAGTGAGAAATGCGAGAAGAGGGCAGTGTGCTCAGTGACCAGACACACCGGGCACCTGCAGAACAAGATGCCAGCTGAACAGAGCTGTTGGCCACACACAAGGAAGATTGCAAGCTCTCACTGATGACACTTGGGCCACTTGCTCACCCTTCACCGATGCTTTACCTCTAAGGTGCCACCAGTGTGCCTTCACAGGGATCCCCAAAGGACTGAGCAGCTTAAGTATTGTGTATTACTTCCAGAAAGGATTTGAGATGATTTGCCATGGAAGGCCCACAGATAAAACTGTTCAAGGGAGAATAAAGAAAAGAACCAAATGATGAACAGAAACTGGTGTAAAGAAAACCTTGGCCAAGAACTAGTGCTGCAGCCAGAGCCCGGCATTTACCCTGGGCCTCCTGGTGCAAAGGCAAGAAGGCTTTCAGGGTATAAAACCCGGTCATTACAGAGTATTGTCTAAAATGGCATAACACCAGACCTCTGCCCATGTTTCTGAATAAAGACTGGCTGGAGATTCAGTTTGGCATCTACCTGTTGCCTACGAGAAGATACGGAGGCTGTCACCTTTGTGGATGGTACAGAGATGGGTCCGAGGCTGCCCTGCTCTCAGTGACGTAAGGACAGACATGGAAGGGGATCTTTTCTAAAACTCCAATCACAAAGGGAAGGCACTCATCAGACCTCCTGGGACTCGAGTGCATGGTCTTACCTCAAAGTCGTTTCCCTTGTTATAGTGCATATTGAGAGCTCGAAAAAGTTCTGAGTCACGGAGAACCACCAGCATTTTGGGATTTGTGACACCATCTGAAATCGCTTGCCGGGCAAATTTCTCCATCTGTATGTAATAAAACTCACGGAAGTTGCTGAACCACTTGATCATCTGGGAGGTGATGCAGCGGTTGAACTGTGCAAACAACAGGATCCATGAAGTCAAACGTTTACCACGAGGTGCTCAGAGTCAGAACTGTCAGCTTCCAGTTCAGCACGGGGGTTAGCAAGAGTGGCTTCAATTCACACTAAACAGGGCTTTCTTTAAAAAAGAAGTCACGGCTATTTTCTAAGCCTATACAGTTATACGTGGAAAAATCTGAATTAGCTGTAATGCCCAGTAGAAAACAAATGTATTTTATAGCCTAGACTTATAAAGGTTTTTCATTCCTTAAGTGTGACTTTGGGAGGGCTCAAGGTCAAGATCAGTGTGGTCCCAGTGTCTGCAGCACCCAGGTAGATTGCATCATAGCCCCAGTGCCCTCTGCCAGGTAAAGAGCCAAGGGAAGGGATAATGGTATAGATTGGAGGACTGTGTATTGGCAACTCAGAGTTGCAGAATGAATCACAAATGAGAACTTGGTTCAGGAATGAAGCAAGCGATTGGGTATGAGGGAAATAGCTCAAAAAAAAAAAATGTTGAGATACAAAGGATACAAAGTATTAACAGCCCCTCACCCAACACCCAGGGTAAAGGTGGCCCTCTGAAACTATGGAAACACGCAAGGCCTGGTTCCAACCATCAGAGCTTGATTTGTCTCATTGTCACATTGATTTGTATGCTCCTTCACTCAGTTTTGAAACACCAAAGTTCAAAGGTCAATTTAACAGCCGCAGTGTCCAACTCTTGATATATTCTTTTTTATAGTGGCCCCAGCAAAGAGAGCACACTGGGCTAAAGATGCTGTTTACTCTTGGTTCTGTAACCCCCCCTCCCTCCCCAAGTGTCTCTGGGTCTTAACTATAGCTCAGAAGCTTAAATCCAGAGACCCAACCTTCCTATCCCCAAAGTTACCCCTGTTTATTCAGTTTCTCAGCCCAGGACGAAAATGCCACAACAAGAAGAGCTAAAGTGCACAGATGTTGACCTAGGATTTGACTCAACGTGGGAAACACCTGCGGCCACTTGGGAGTTTTGCAGAGACTGAAACTCAGTTGAAGGACTTTACCTGAACGTCAGGGAAGTAAGCCTTCAGGAGGTTGGAGCTGGGGTAGCGTGTGAAGAAAAACATTAGTTTGGCCTTCTTCAAGTGACCAGGATTGAGGCCTTCCTGGATTTAGCCCAGGGTCAAGGAAAACTAAGACTAGTTTATCAAATGATTCTGTCAAATTATCCAAATGGTAAATTGCCCTGTTCCTTATGGTTTCTATTTAATTTTTTTCTGGTTGAATGATGTATTTGCTTCATTTTTCTGTCTCTAGCAAGTATGATCAGATAAACTTCTTTCTTTCCAGATGCTGAATACCATCTATGTACAGTGAAGTTGCAGAGTTTAAAAAACATTTTGATGTGTTAAAGATCTGTTGCATATGTGATAGCAGATACAATTTGTTGTACTCAGTGAGTGTGTGCGCGCTTTCACAATAGGGTGGGAAGAGATGGCAGCTGCCCCCCAGATAAACTATTTCAAAACCCCGAGTAGAGACTGACTTCTCCTCTCTGTCTCAGTTTCCTCGTCCGTAAAATGAGAGGAGTCAGCTTTCTGGCCCCCATCATTGCGTTTGTGGTGGTGATGCCAACGAGCACCTAACCTGACTGAGTACCAGATCATGGTTCGCTTTGGCTCAAGAAGCTCGAATTGCTGGGCTGCACTTCTCTCCGTTTGCCTGGCAGAAGTTCCCCCTCACCCTCCCGACCTCAACTCAGATGCCCCCTCTGCTGTGAAACCCTTCCTTGCCGAATTAGGCCTTCCTTACCCTGGGGTACCAACGTTCTTTGTATAAGCTGTTTTTTGTAAGAATGACGTGATTGGGATTTTTATTGCATGTTTGTCTCCCCATTTAGACTGTGAGCTCCTTGAGAGCAAGGGCCTTACCCTTTCATCTTTTTATTCCACGTGCCTAGCCCGGTGCTAGGAGCAGAGTAGGTGCTCAATAAATGTTTGGTGAATGAAGGAATACGTGAGTGAATTGTCAACTTTAACCCATGATTAACTATGGCAGTTCTATTCCAACCCATGCCTCTCACTCTGGGAACAGATCCCTTCCCCTTTAATGAGAGCAGGCGGTTGTGGCCTGAAAACCTAGCACCAGGGTGGTAGGGAAATAAAGATTCTTATGCTAGAACACTTAGCATTCCCAGGAACAATCCTAGGGCTGCGTGGGAAACACACAGGGTAACCTTGGAGCTGAGGCTGAGAGCTGTAGCTTTAGGACAATGAAGGCTTCTCAGTAGGACAGGTCAGTTTACCCGAAGGAAACCAGACAACTGATCACAACTGTAGCTGGCCCAGGCACCCAGGCCACTGTCCAGGAGGCCCCTGCCCCCTGCCTCATTAGCCCTACTTCTTATCCTTTATAAGTGCTGTGGAAAGAATCCTGGATTGGGAGTTCAAACACCGAGCTTCAGATAATAGATTTTGCCACCTAGTCCCTGTGTGACCCTGGGCAAGCCGCTTACCTTCTCTGGGCCCCATTTCTAAACTGCGGAGTGTAGTGGTTGAAACTTGTGCTGGGCAGTCAGATGCTGGCTTTGAACCCTGGCTCTGCGTGTGTCTGTCTTTGACTCTGAGCAAGTTAGTCCGCTTCTCTGTCCCTCTCAGATACTGATCTAGAGTGGATATTGGAGGATGGTAAGGTAACTCGGGCTCACAACCCCTTATCTGAAACAGTGGGCCGAATGGATGCCAGGTTTCAGAATTTATTGTATCAAGGCAATATGGTGCGTGTACGATGTGTTAGTTACTGCCCACAGCAGGGTCTGTGGCAGCTGTCTAATCAGATAGTTCATAAAGTTCCCACAACAAAATCAATGACTAATTGTGCTAACTGAGATAGTCTATAAGAGGCCTCCTATCAGCACAGGTAGGGCTTCCCAGGTGCTGCTGGTGGTAAAGAGCCTGCCTGCCAATGCAGGAGACACAGGAGATGTGGGTTCCATCCCTGGGTCAGGAAGATCCCCTGGAGGAGGGCATGGCAACTCATTCCAGTATTCTTGCCTGGAGAGTCCCCATGGACAGAGGAGCCTGGCGGGCTACAGTCCGTGGGGTTGCAAGGAGTCGGACACGACTGAAGCGACTTAGCCCACAGCACAGGTCAGGTTTTGCAACCAAGAGAATCTCCCATCAACCTTAGGAGAAAGAAATCATAGAGGTTTTCAGAGCGTTCTGAGTTCCAGAACTGTGTCTAGGTGGCAGTGCAGAGGGGCACTGTCAGTCCCAATGCCTGCTGCGCAGGAGGCGTGCGGTCACTCCTCATTGTCTCGTCATCATACCTGCTCCACCTGTTCACAGGGGTGTCATGTGAGGGGAAAGTTCATTTATACTTAAGCATCTTGCTCTTCCGGGTTTTCAAGGCCCAGAAGAACAAATTGATAATTCTAGAATGAGGGAATAATTGGGGCCAGGATGCTGCCTGGGGGCCCCAAATCGTTCCAAAGGTAGTCAACTACATGACCGGGGCAGCCAGGCCCTGTGAGTGGCCCCTGAAAACCTCCTGAAGTTCTCAGAGCCCAAGCCTCATTTCACGAGGCAGGGGCAGGCATACAGGAGGTGCTTTTCTGAAACAGCAGAATACCCTTCCCAGGGGAAGGTCAGCGGAGAATCTTTGGGAACTGAGTTCCTGAGGTTCTTCCACAACCTGACTCTGACAGGGAGACTTAACCAGTGGCCTCTTATCAAAGACCCGGACAGATAGCTTCTCTTACAGAGGGCTTTCATCTGACAAGAAAATCTGTCTATGGTGATATCTCTGTGTCTACTGCCGGAAAGGTGTGCTGGTGGCTGTCGAGATGCTCTCAGCTCTGGGTTTGTTTGTGGCTGTTGCTCTCTGCCTGCCAGGAAAAGAACCCAGGGGTGTCCAAGCTTGGGCAGTGTTGCCAACACTTGTGACCAGCAGGTGGCGCTCATAGCACTTAGGACACAAGAGCCAGCCTGGTGTGGCCCTGAGCTGGTTCCACCCCATTCCTGCCGCCTTTGCCACAGCTTGCCAGGTAGAAGAGGCAGGACTATTCACCCCTGCTTGTGTGACTCCACAGAACCCAGGAGATGCAATTTAAGGCTGTCCCTGGGAAGCAGCAGCGTGAGCTTGGCTCACTAAAAAAGCCACATCCAAAATATGTTCTCAGGAGCTTTTATCTCACAAGATGCTGGTTGAAAGAGGGTTCTTTGGTTTTACGCATGTGGGACTGTATACATTCTCCTCTTAGCGTTTTTCATCGGACTTCATGTTAAAAAGGCTCTGAGCAGTCCCACAGAAATAGAATTAACACAGTGTTTACCCAAGCAACTACTTCTCTTGCTTCAAAAACTTTTACATTCCTGAGGGAGTGTTACTCTGGAGAAATGCCTGTTTCTGAGTGGGATCTCTCTACGGCTTGCAAAGGTGATGCAGTAAGATTCAGACCCCCTGCAGACCAGCCTGGGCCCCACAGCCTGCCTGGTGGGGGCCCCCCACCCTGCTCCACACACACACAGCTCCCAGCTCTCTCCTCAGCTGGAGCTTAGAAGCTAGTCCTTAAACTGAAGTCTTCTTACCCCTTTCACCTCGCCTCAGGTCTCGTCCCTGGAGAAAATCTCCCCTTTCCCACCAGCCCCGCAAGTTTCTGGCCCCTTGTGTATTGCCCATGAGTTATCTAGTTGGTGCAGGTAGAAGGGGCAGGACTATTCACCCTGCTTGTGTGACTCCACAGAACCCAGGAGATGCAATTTAATGAGATGCCTCAATTAAGCAGATGTCTCTTTTTGCCTGAAGAGACAAGAGGTTCCAGGAGCCATGCCTCAGTTAAGGCCATTCCTTTGGCCTGTTCGGCCGAGGGGTATGAGCAGCTGACGTCTCAGTGATGGGGTTCCTCCTTCCACAGCGTGTTTTTGTCATATTTTGGGAGCCCATTTGGGTTTAGAAATAAACAAACCCTTTCCAGACCCAAAGGACTAAGTCAGTAGTGGTAGAGTCTATGTTACAGAAGAAGGTAAAGGAACTCTCCCAGACCCTTAGATCTCAGAACTGGTCACCACTTTCTCAGGAACCTACTAGCTATGAGCCACAGGGGAAGGAAGCCCCAGAATGAACATTGAGAAGACCCCCTCTCCTCTGGAAGAGCAGAGCAGTTCCCTGTGCCAAGCAGTTATTTGTCCCTAACCTCCCCTCCGCGTCCAGAGTTCCTGTCTCCCTGGGCTGGGACAAACGAGAACCCCGATTGCCCGAAAAGGATATGTGGGCCGCAGAGAAAGGAAGCGTGTCCATGACGGCCTGCCGGCCACCCGGCTCCATTTTCATCGGGGGAACGAGGGGCAGTCTTTCCAAACAGGTGGACGTGAAGGACCAGGGGCACTGCTGCTGGCTCAAGGCCAGAGGTCGCAGTTTGGCAGCTCCCCAAGGTCGCAGGGCCACCTCGGAGGAGGGCTGGCTCGGGGCAGACGGGTCCTGAGGAAGACCACCCCTCCAGCGGCCACCGGGCCCATGGCCCAGTAGCTGGCTGAGAATCTGCTCCTCCTGGATGTGGGCAGGTGCAACCACCAAGGGACAGTCTGCTGGGGAAGCCTGATAGGGTTTGGGGATCATTCTCAGAGAGACGGGGTACCTGGGAGAATCTAGAGGTTTGGCCAGCGATAAGCTTCCCAGCGGAGCCCCCGCTGGTGGCTGGGCCCGCCTGGGCAAGGCCGCCAGAGGAAGTGGATCTTTACGGGCACTGCCCTCGGGAGGCAAGGGCTCGCTTCTCCCATCTGGCACCGGCTCCTGGAATCTCCCGCCCAGCTGAGTCAGGTGCCCCGATGGATCCACCAGTACCTTTTGTAACACCGAGTCCACAGCCTGGGATATGGCCCCCGTCAGTTCTTTCTTCAGACTCTCCAGCAAGGCCCGTGCTTCAGAGGGAAGAAACCTGGGCCCCTCAGACAGGTACTGGACCTCAGACGCTCTGTGTTTCTCCACCCTGGAGAAGTCCCTGATGGACCCCTGGCAGTGGTCGCTGTCCACCCCCCAGGGCCCAGACCCAGAGCCGTTCCTCTGGCCTGCTGTTGGAGGGCCCTGAGCTGCGGCCCTGGGCTCCACGGCCTGCAGGATACGCTCCTGCAGGTGTCTCATCTGCTGCCTCAGCAGGTGGAGCTGTCCTCTCACCCGAGGGCCCCCCTTCCTGCCGCTGCCCCGGTTCCCTGCGGGGCCTCCCTCCAGGGGGTCTTGCTGCATGGGAAGGCTCTGCTTCCTCTTCCGCCCTCGGGCCTTCTCTGGGCGGCTTGGGCTGTCCCCAGCGGGGGCCCTGCCTGGCCCCAGAGAGGTTGGGGAGAGGAACATGCTTCGGACGATGGTCTCTACTCTGGCCCTCTTAGCCTGGATGTGCTCATCCCCAAAGCAGTCAGGGTCGGAGAGGCTGGAGCTGGGGACCTGACTCCAGGCAAAGGGGGAGCATCTGCTCTGCTCTCTGGGGGACAGGCTTCTTCCACCTTCCATACAAGGTTCTGTCAGATACTGGGCTGGACCCAAAAGCAAGCTGGAGTTTGGATCCATCTCTTGGCTCCACAGATGCCGTAGTCAGGGTTCCGCCAGAGAGTTCCTCCTCCGGAGGCTCTCAGCTGGAGGTGCACCTCCAGGGAGCTGGGGATCTCTCCTCTCCACTTAGAGGAAGGATTCAGACTCTGGGATTCCGGGCGCTCACCCACCTCCTGTGCACTCTGAAAACAGAGATGGGAGAAAACAGCACCTGTGACTTTGAGCTGTTCCTCTCAAACTTGACCATGCAGATGAATCAGCTTGAATCCTGTTAAAATGTAGATTCTAAGTCAGCGGGTCTGGCGTGGGGCAGCGATTGATTCTATATCCCCAGCCAGCTCCCAGGTGATGCCGCTGGTCCCAACCACAGTTTGAAGACATTCCCAAGAGCAGGCCTCCCAAGAGAAAGTTCTTGTCCTGCCAGGACATAAAAATAAAATAATCCATAATAATGATTGTGGCAGCCAGTTGCATAACTAGCATTGCGCCAATAACTTTACACCCATCACCTGATTTAATTCTCCTAACAGCTCCGTGGGAATGCTGGCAGTCCTATTTTACAGATAAAGGAAACAGGCTCAGAGGAATTAAGATGTTACCTCCCTGAGGTCATACAGTTAGTGTCAGGCTGGAGTCAGAATAAGATTTATCTTGATTTAGAATGACTTTCTGCAATAGAATCACCCTGGAGACTTGTTAAAAATAGCAGATCCAGTAGGCCCACCAGTCCTGCTTAATCAGAAGTCCTTGGTACTGTGTTAGGGCACCTGCCTTTGAAACAAGCAAAATGAAGTTTGAGAATGTGCTGTTTGACCACTATGCAGTCCTGCTCCAGGAAGAGTTGGGTCATGCATTTATCTTTCAACATTCTCACCCCTGCTTTTTAAGCATCTACTGTACATCAAGACTTCTTCTGGATGCTTGGAGAGTCTGTGGTGAATAAAACAGCATAGCCTTACTCTCATAGAGGAGGACGTATAGCAGGGGAAGAGAGAATAAATAAGTACATTTTCAGGTCATGATAACGTCTATGAAGAAAAAAGACAATAAGGGACTGGGATGAAGGTATGGGAGAATGAGGGAGCAATGTTAGAAAAGGCTGCATAGAGCTGTTTTATTCCCATGAATATCAAAGTGCACTGCATTTGAACCAGGAGGTAATTCAGGTAGCAGGTATAAGACACTTCGAGTTTATGAAACATTCATATGTGTAGTCATTACATCGCGCACCAATCTTGACAGTTGGTGTAATTCTCCCATTTTGTAGGTGAGGAAACTGAGGCTCATCAAGGTTAAGAATGGCTCTCAGTTACTAAGATTCCAAGTCTTCTAATGCAAACACACTTCAGGTCCTTCCTCAAAGATAAGAAGACCTGCACAAGAGACTGACTTCTCTGCCTGTTAAGCAGATTCATCCTTTCCTAGAAATTTTAAATGAATTTCTTTTTTCTCTACAGATTTCCACTCTTGATTGCTTCTCTAGTACAAATGCTGGTGGGAGAGACTTTGCTTTCTTCCCATTTTCATCTTGAAGCTTGCTTGGAATTCTCTGCTTCAGGAAATCCCAGCTCTTCTGCAGCCAATGGATTCTAGTTGGTAGACTTGACCACAGCCTCCACTTGGAGCTGGCTGGCAGCTGGCAGACACACAACACAAGCTCTCTGAGGGCAACTTCATGCCAACACTAGAATGAAAGGTAGGAGGAAATGGCAACTGCATGCCATTTTGAGGGAAATGCCACTGAAAGAAGGCTAGGTTCTCAGGTCAATTAGAAGATTCTGGCTTTGAATCAGTAAGACATTTGTAAATTATTAAACATAAAAATCAGTGATTTGCCAAATTAATATAAATGAAAGAATTTGCTATTGCCAAGTTTTACCAATAGTTTGGATAGTTTACCGCCTCTTGGAGAGAGAAACATTTAACTTCCTGTGATCATTTGGCAATGAATATACACTATTTGTATAACATGAAAAAAATATTTAAAAATCATATCATCTAATAAGCACAACTGGACCATTGCATATACATTAGCTGCTTCCTAACCAATAATGATCACTGCTGCTGCTGCTGCTGCTGCTAAGTTACTTCAGTCGTGTCCGACTCTGTGCGACCCCATAGATGGTAGCCCACCAGGCTCCACCGCCCCTGGGATTCTCCAGGCAAGAACACTGGAGTGGGTTGCCATTTCCTTCTCCAATGCATGAAAGTAAAAAGTGAAAGTGAAGTTGCTCAGTCGTGTCCGACTCTTAGCAACCCCATGGACTACAGCCTACCAGGCTCCTCCATCCATGGGATTTTCCAGGCAAGAACACTGAAGTGGGTTGCCATTGCCTTCTCCAGTGCATGAAAGTGAAAAGTGAAAGCGATGTTGCTCAGTCGTGTCCAACTCTTCACGACCCCATGGACTGCAGCCTACAAGGCTCCTCCATCCATGGGATTTTCCAGGTAAGAGTACTGGAATGGGGTGTCATTGCCTTCTCCGAATAATGATCACTACACTGGCACAATTGATATTTTAACTTAGAGGGACTAAATAACAATAGTACAAACCATGTATATTTTCAGTTAAGATATACATGGTGTATTTCCTGGTAGCTCAGCTGGTAAAGAATCTGCCTGCAATGCAGGAGACCCTGGTTTGATTCCTGGGTTGGGAAGATCCCCTGGAGAAGGGATGGGTTACCTACTCCAGTATTCTTGGGCTTCCCTGGTGGCTCAGACAGTAAAGAATCTGCATGCAATGCAAGAGACCTGGCTTCAATCCCTGGGTTGGGAAGATCCCCTGGAGCAGGGCATGGCAACCCACTCCAGTATTCTTGCCTGGAGAATCCCCATGGACAGAGGAGCCTGGTGGGCTACAGTCCATGTGGTCGCAGAGAGTTGGACATGACTGAGCAACTAAGCACAGCACAGCTTCCAAAAAGAAGGGCTTGGTTATAGTTATTCTTAGTGACCATTTCCTAAACTCAACATTTTCAAACCCAGAGTCTATGACTGCCCTCTGCCTTACCTCTCTGCCACCTATCTTCTTGTTCAGTCCAGAAGCTGGAGAGCTTCTTTGACCCCTGCCCATCTTCTTATCCTCCACATGTGGTCCCTATGGCTGGTAAATTTTGGGAAAAAATGACTCTAAACCGCATTCTGCCATATTGTTCCCATTATGTTTTCCTGACTCTGCATCTCATAATTTTTCACCTGGGCAATTCCAATACCTCATGCCTGGTCCGCATCCTCTAGCCTCTTCTCACTCTGGTCCTTTTTCTACATTCATTCATTTATTCATTCAACAAATATGGGCTGAGTGGTGACAACCAACAAAATCCTCTGCCCAAGTGGAGCTAACAATCATGCAAAGGGGAGACAGATGTAATAACTTAGGAAGGAATGGAAGGCCAATATACTGTGATAACTGTGAAAATATTGGCCTTCACTCTGAGATAAACGAGGACCCATTGGGAGGCTATGTGCAAACGTGACCTTAGTTTTAAAAGGCTCGTTCTTTACTGGGTGGGGAATAAACTAGGGGTGGCGAGCAAGGGTTGAAACAGAGAGATGGCTTAGGAGGCTCTGGGGATCAACTAGATGATAATAATTCAGATGAGATGGCTTGGACCAGGGTGACGGCAACAGAAGTGGAAAGTGGTGTCGGATCCTGGATATATGTCAAAGTTGAAACCAGTGGGGTTTACTGTTAATAACAGACTGGATGTGAGGCCCAAGAGAAAAAGAAGCATCGCTGATGATGGCTCCAAAGTGTTCGGCCTGGAAGGATGGAGTTGCATGAACTGAGACGGGGAGGGCTGCAGAAGAAGCAGACTTGCGGGGGAATATCAGGAGCCCAGTTTTGGAAGTGATAAATGTGAAATAATGATCAGACATCTCAATGAGGATGCTGAGAAAGAAATTGGATAACTAGGCCTTGGGCTCAGTGGGGAGATCTGGGCTAGAAATATACAACTGAGAGTTGCTGGTAAATAGATGGATGGACTCATCAAGGAGCAGGGGGCTGAAGTCTGAGTCCTAGGACTTAATAGCATGAAGAGGCTGGGCAAGAGGGGACCTAAATGGGAAACACAAAGAGCAATCAGTGAAGTAGGAAGAAGTCTAGTCTAGTCTGGTCCAGGGGTGTGTGAGGTCCTGGGAGCCCAGTGAAGGAAGTGTTTCTAGGAGACGGGAGAGGTCAAGTCACATAAGGATTGTGAATTGACTGTTCAAGTTACTCAGAGTCACTTGGGGTGTTTATCAGAGCAGTTTTGGTGGAGTGGAGGGCAGGGGAAGCCTGGTTGGACTGAATTTTAAGGAGAGGACAAGAAGAGGAATTGCTGACATTGACTGTGACAACTTTTTCAAGGTGTTTTGTAAGGAAGAGATAAATGGGAAAGTAGCTGGAAAGAGAAGTGGGGTCAGAGAGGGTTTCTCAAAGGAACCCTCCCACGCCATTGGTGGGAATGGAAATTGGTGCAGCCACTGCGGAAAACAGCATGGAGGTTCCTGAAAATAGTTACCAAATGATCCAGCAATCCCACTCCTGGGCATATATCAGCAGAAAACTCTAACTCAAAAAGATACATGCAGGGAATTGCCTCCAGTGGTTAGGGCTCCAAGCTTCCACTGCAGGGGGCACAGATTCCATCCTTGAATGGGGAACTAAGATCCTGCTTGCTGTGTGGAAAAAAAAGATACATGCACCCCCCCACCCCCGCCATGTCTGTAGTACTTACAGTAGCCAAGATATAGAAGCAACCTAAATGTCTATCAACAGATGAATGAATAAAGAATAAGTGGTACATACATACAATGGAATACTACTCAGCCATACAGAAGAATGAAATAATGCCATTTTCAGCAGCATGGATGGGCCTGGAGATGATCATACTGAGTGAAGTAAGTCAGAGAAAGACAAATATATGGTATCACTTATAATTGAAATCTAAAAAAATGATACAAATGAACTTTATGAAACAGACTCAGACATAGAGAACAAATTTATGATTACCAAAGGGGAGATGGAGGGAGGGATAAATTCGGAATTTGGGAGTAACATATACACACTACTACATACAAAGCAAATGAGAAACAACAAGGACTTACTACATAGCATAGGGAACTGTATTCAATATCTTGTAATAACCTATAATGCAAAAGAAGCTGAAAAGAAATAATAGATATGTATAACTGTACATGAGAAACTAAGACCACATTGTAAATCAATTACATTCCAATAAAAATTAAATTTAAAAAAAGATAACTTCTCAGGATAGGAGGCGTCACAGGATGTTTGTAGGCTAATAGCAATGATGTTGTAGAAAGATAATGTTTGTTAATAAAGGCAAGAGGGGGAGAATTTCTGGAGGTTTGTCTTTGGGTAGGAAGGAGGGGGCGTGATGTGGCGCAGACGATGAGGGCTGACTTTAGAGAGGAGAACCCTCAGTTCATTGGTAGTGGCATGAGAAAGGCAGGTACATGGGCAGGAGATGGCAGGTGGATAGATGCGGTGATGGGAGCTTGGTGGGGGAAGTCCCTTTTGATGATTTATTTTCTCAGCAACATTGTCATTGACATTAATTTTCTAAAATGTAGGTCTGCTTATGCCCCTCCGTGGAATCAAAGCCTTTGCTAGCTTCCTAATTACAGTAAGGTGCAGATGTCTTGGCTCCTGGTAACCCCGGTCTTACTCTAACTCCTCTGGAGCCCCTACCTTCAGCCATTACCTGGGCTGTGCTCTCCTGGGCTGTGTTTCCTGAGCTCACCAAACTGCTTCATGCCTCCAGATCTTCGCACCTGCTGCTCCCTCCACCTGGGGGGCCCTTCTGCTTTTTCACCCGATGAGCCTCTACTCCTTTTAAAATCGAACTGAAATGCCCTCTCCTTTCTGAAGCAGTCAGTGTGTCCCCCACCCCACTTCACACTCTAAGTTCTCCAAGTAGTACCTGATCACCAATTGTCACCACACAGGTTTGTGCTCAGTTACATATTCTCTCAGCACTTTATTTGGACTGACTTTTGTCTCCTCATTAGAGGCGCAGTATTTCAGATCCCTCCAACACCAAGCGCAGAGCCTTGTGCATGAAACAAAACCAACACAGCCAGACTGAGAGACAGAAACAGACAGACAGAAGGGCATAGAACCACCAGCTGCCAAATCTCCCTGAGTTGTTGACGGTATCGTTTCTGGTGCTCGGTGTAGTCCATGTGCCCTGCACGGCACAACCACTAAAGTAAAGGACAGGACTCGGTATATTTGATGAAGCAACAATCAGCAAGAATGTTTTGATGTCAGAAACTGGAAGTCTAGCCAGACACTACCTTGGCCGGTTGCCCAGAGACGGTCACGCCCATCTCTGTAGGACAGCCATGGAGACTCTGCATCCAGGCAGCCAAGAAACAGGAAACCTCTAATGCTGGGCCAGCCTGCGGCCCCAGCCCCGGGTCTGGGTGTGGCTTGAAGCAGCGATGCTGTCTGTTTGAAAATTAACTAGCAGCACTCTCACACACACTGATAGAAGTGACCATTGTCACAACCTTTTAAAAACAGGTTTACTGCTTTTCTTGAAAAGTGAAAGTCATGAAGGTAATACAGGATCATTTTACTCCCCAAATACAGAAATGTGTTAATAGGAGAAGAGAGACACTTATAATGCTGCCTCCCAGGAAAAAAAAATCACAGCCAACATATTGGTGTTCATCATTTTTTCTGAAATTTTTCTCTGTGTATAAAGCTCCATAATTTTCATAATTCTATTTATTTAAAAATAAAATGGAATCATAAATACCTAATTCTGTAGCTTTCCATTGTTCCCTTTTTTTGTGTCAAAGAATATTAATCTACAGCAACATTGTAAAAGCTGATAGTAGCCCATTGTATGGATGGACCATAACTTATTTGGTAAATTCTCTTTCTGTGTGTGTGTGCTTAGTTGCTCAGTCCTGTCCAACTCTTTGCAATCCCATGGACAGTAGCCCACCAGGCTTCTCTGCTCCTTTCTAGGGACAGTTAGATTCATTCCTCTGTTTTCATTGTTATAGCCGTAGAGAGGCGTTGAGAGCATGGACCCTGGAGTCTGCTTGGATTTTTTTTTTTTTTTAATTTTTTGCTGGTTGACTTTCCTCTTGGTGCCAGGCACAGAGTTATGGGGTGTCGGGAAGGTTCTCGTGTGCCTTGAATAGTAAAGGAGATCCTCTTAACTTCCTTTTTGGCGTTCTGCTGTTTTGATATTAAAGAATGGAGCTGCTTCTGCTGGCTACTGCCCGTGAAGCCTTGAGGTCGGGGGCTGGGGGAAGGGGAGGGGTGGGGCAGGGCTGTTAGTGCCTAGAGCCTTGGAAGGAAGCCCAGTGGCTGGCGGTGACCACTCTGGATGGGGGGCTGGTGTTGGTTTTGTTGGGGTGGCCACCAGGCTGCTGCTTCCTCATTGTTTTCCAAGCCAGGTCACAGGTGACCATGCCTTTGGATGCTGGGGGACTGAGGACCTCCACACCGTGGCCATGAATAGTGGTGTGGACTTCTTGGAAAAGAAGGTGGCCCATCAGTGCCTGAGTCGACCTTGAGGGGTCTGGGGTGGTAGGGGCTGGCGTCCCCAGGGTACTGGGCACCTCTGCAAAAGTTGTTACTGAAAGTGAAACCCAGGGAGCCCTGGTGGTCATGGGTGGCCACTGGCTGAGCCGCTGGAGGGGCTGGTGGGAACCTCGACAGAAACCCACGGCTGGCAGGGATGAGGGCACTTGATGATGGAGCTCGTTTGCAGAGGAGACCAAGAGTGGCCACTCCATGACCCAGACATGGGGCTGCCTGCCCAGATTGAATCCCTAGAGCCACTTACTAGCTTGGGGACCTCTTGGTACTCAGCCTTCCTCTCACTAAAACAGGAATAACCATAATATGCACTGTTATCACAGGGCTGTTGTAAGGATCCAATGAGTTAACGTATGTCATGGATTTAGAACAGTTCCTGGCACATAGTCAATTGCTGATGTGTTAGCTGTTTTTATTATTGAGATGGTATTGAGATGAACATTCCTATCTATATCCTTGGAAACATATTATTTTCTTATGTTACATTTCTGGAAGTGGAAATTCTGGGAAACTAGGTATATGTTGAACTTATGTTCAACATATACTTTCATACTTGTCACCCACCTGCCCTCTAGAAATGTATCAACTGATTGGGAGTAAAGATGAGGGTCTGAAGGAGAATTTTTAATTGTAACTGTATATTTCTGTATTAATTGAAGTTTCATCAGAAGGTACTCATGCATTACTTGTACATATACTTTTAAATAGTTTGCTCTCTTACCAACATATCTTTAAAAGAACACATATGATCTCATCCTCACCAACACCGAGCATGTCAGTTCTTTATCAGTGTCAGTCTTTTAAATCTTCACCAACATGACAGGTGAAAATGTTATCTCATAATTTGTATCTCTTGCTCATTTTTCATATAGTTTGGGAGAAATAGTTATGTTGCATATATTATGAAACTTAAACATGTTTATGTCATTTGAGTCGATGACTCTACATCTAAGAAGTAAAATCAAGACATTATTAAAAAATAAAATACATTTTTAAAAATTAAAAAAAGAAAATTGATGTGATACCCACAGATTTATGTAACAATGATTACCTTATTATTATTTATAAGAGTAGAGAGTGGTTAAATAAATTATAAAGTATGGTATCATCTATGTGATGCTATGTCATACAGTCATTTAAAAAATCATGTTTGAGAAGAGTTTGTAGGATATTATTTTATAATAAATAGGGGGAGAGAAAAATCACATTAAAAATACAAAGGAAAAAAGCATGAGAAGGAAATATATTAAATTGTTAGCAATAGTTCTTTGGGGGTGATGGAACCTTAGGTAATTTTTTTCTCTTTTTTTTTTTTAACTTTTCTATATTTTCCATATTTTTAATGGGTATGTTCTCACTCTTGTAATTTTAAAAAGGGATCCCTTGCCTTGAATAATTAAAAACTTGCATTTACAGGGGACGCTGTGAATATTTAGGGGCAGAGAATATATAGGAAATCTCCGTACTTTCTGGTTAATTTGCCAGGAACCTAAAACTGCTCTAAAAAATGGGATCTAGGCATTTTTCTTTCCCAGACATACATTTCTGGGCACCAGACAGGAGAAGCAAATTCAGCTACAAACACAAGCATAGAACTCAGGCCTCATAAGATCACTCCAAAGTTATAGAGGATTTTATAACTAGAAAGGGTGAAATGCGGGCGAGGTTGAATTTCAAGTAAATAACAGACATAGGCAAGAAGCTCTGTGTCATTTCTTTTCAGTTGAAGTGTTTGAAGTCATGGGCACCAGCTTAAAAGTCAGTGTCTGGGGCATTCTCAACAACACAGATCACTTCTTAACCTGAGAACCTTTCTCTCTGTGAGTTTGTGCCCTTCCACAGAATCGCTCTTGAGTTCTCCCAAAAGCTCTTCCCCAAGAGGACAAAGAGGGTAGGCTGGGGTGAGACCAGCAGCTCATAGGTTATGTCTCTCCTTCTGTGATGTGTCCACGCTTGTGGAACAGCAAACACTTCTGACAGACTCCAGCAGGGCCACTGAGAACCAGTCAATAAAACAAGATTGGCCCTAGGGAGTCCTTAGATGAGAGGCACCATGTGAAGCCCAAGAGATACTGACTCATTCTCATCCCTGTGACTGATGCTCAGCCCAAGGTTTATACGAGGTTTATTGTTATTTCCTTGATAATGTTCCTGCCAAGTTTGGGTTGGGAAAATTTAGTGTTTGTCTTTGCAGGATTTTGTTCATTCACTTCCTAGACTCAGTTGGATTTTGACTGGACCAGCCTAGTAGATCACTGCCTCAAGATGGTTGGAGAAATATGGAAGGAAGTGGAGAAGGCAATGGCACCCCACTCCAGTACTCTTGCCTGGAAAATCCCATGGATGGAGGAGCCTGGTGGGCTGCAGTCCATGGGGTCGCTGAGAGTTGGACATGACTCAGTGACTTCACTTTCACTTTTCACTTTCATGCATTGGGGAAGGAAATGACAACCCACTCCAATGTTCTTGCCTGGAGAATCCCAGGGACGGGGGAGCCTGGTGGGCTGCCGTCTATGGGGTCACACAGAGTTGGACACGACTGAAGTGACTTAGCAGCAGCAGCCTTATCCTGAAACAGCCTCTCCTGAGCAGATTATCATGGGATCTAAGGGCCCACCACCAGTGATTCATAATAATGATCTCTTAATCACACACTTATATACAAATGCATTTTTGCCTGACCCATAGTATTTCTGAACAGCTTTCCATCCAAGTCCTTAGCAGGCTCAGCAAACTTTAGCTGCCACCTAAGACCTGTGCTAGGTGGTATATCTCAAGGACATACAGCATTTTTATGTTCTACTAAGGTGTTTTCACATTTGACCTCACCTCTGCTTCGTCTTCTTGTGGCCCCCTGCATTAGTTTCATGTGGCTGTAGGCAGGAGCGGAGGCACCCATTCATCTCTGGTCCAGCCCTGAGTAGCTCTGCCTGCTGCACTGGCCAATAGTGGAAATGGTGAGAAGAGGTCAGACTGATGGCCCAGTAGGCACAGCCCTGACCACTGACAGACTGAGATATAATCCCTTCAGAAGCCCTGGTGGTCCGTGTGACCAGTGCTCGTGAATTATGGAATCATCTACTGTGCTGGATTCACCAGCTCTCATGCAAGTTAACTTTGCCTCTTTCCTTAGGTTCTTTGTCTGTGAAATGGCGTTGATAATGCCATTTCCTAGGGGTTTGGTGAGGATTGCAGATGTTAACACATGCCCAGTACCTGAACTTGCACTCTCCAGCACTGATAATAGGTGTTTCTTAAATTGAAGCTTCCTTTCCCCCTAGGGCAGGTCTGGGAGGCCCCATAGTCTTGGCACTTTAGCACTGGAATGGGCTTAGGGAATGCCCTGGTACAGTAAGTGTTTCCAGACTTTTAGATTTCAATCATTAATAAAATAATAATTAAAAAAGGGATTCATGTTGATGCATGGCAAAACCAATACAGTATTGTAAAGTAAAATAAAAAAAAATAAAAATAAAATAAATTTATATTAAAAAAAAAAAAGGATCAGCCTGAGAGTTGCTGACACTTTATTTGCAGGTAAGGGCACAAAAAATAAGTGTACAAAGACTGAAATCTACTCTCATTTTATTTCATAAAAAAAGAATCTTAACCACCCTGTTTTTAAAAAAGAGGACTGGCATAATATCCAGCTTCATTAAAAAAAAAAAAAACTCTTTACATTGTCTTTTCTGAAAATCAGTGAAAACATCACTGACGATCCGTGATCGTCAAGCCAGGCCTTTGCTTTATGGATGAAGCCACTGAAGCCCAGAGAGGTGGCATGACATGCCCAAGGTTAGCCAGTGGCTGCCATGTGTCAGTTGCTGTCTAGAACAACACAGCTCAGTGGGAGAGTCCGTTTCTTGTGGCTGAGATGGGTGCTCTGAGCTGACGGTAGGTCTGGGCTCCACTCCCAGCCATTTGCCCTCAAGGCACATTTTCTGCCTTGTCTGCTTCTCTAAAATAGGGATGATCATCACCCCTTCACTCAAGACTGTCTGAGAATCTAATGAAAAAAGGGCTTCAGAACTGCTTGGAGGGACTTTCCTAGTGATCCAGGGGTTAAGACTTCACTTTCTAATGCAGGGTGTGTGGGTTCCATCCCTGGTTGGGAAGCTGAGATCCCACATGCCTTGGGGCCAAAAAACCAAACCATAAAGCAGAAGAAATGTTTTAACAAACTCTAGACTTCCACATCAACAAATCTTAAAAAAAAAAAAAACAAAAAACAAAAACCTGCTTGGAGATGTATTCCAGGGTATTAGAGAATGAGGTATTAGGAGTGAAAAGTTTCACGATCTGCGATTTGCTTAAAAGTATTTCAGCCAACAAAAGGAGATGAAGCAAATACGGCAACATATGAACAATGATTAATCTAGGTGAAGGGTCTATAGATGGGTATAGTTACCCTTATCTCTACAGTTTTCTGAATACTTGAAATTTTTCATAGCAAGCATTCCACCATCATCCAAAAAAGTACTCGAGCAAGGTAAACAGAAGAGACGGTGTTACTTACGGAGAAGATGCCCTCGGGGAGGTCCAGTCCTAGGGTCTTCAGCCAGGTGGGGTTCACCACCCCAGGAGCTGCAGCAGCCCACCCTTTACCAGCCTTGGGCACAGAGCCATGGTCAGGAAGTGATTTTGGTTTCCCTGCTTCCTCCCCAGGCAGGCCTGGTGCCTGTGGCTGGGTGAGGGAAGCCTCCCACCTCTTCTCAGTGCAAGGCACTATCTGACAGACCCAGCTCCGAAGCAGCCGCAGGCACTGGGGACAGTGGGGGCTGCCTAGCACAGCCAACCAGTATGGGGGTGATGGTGGGAGGGGCTGATGAATATGCAGATAGAGGCCGGAGCTGGTTGGCTGCCCCCTGCCATCTCCCATTCCCACCCCAACTCAGATGCGCAGAAGAGCCAGCTCAGAGAGGACCTTCTTGAAATACCATCTCTTCTGCTGTTGCCTAAGGATCCACAGAGCCTCTTGAAATTTTGAGACTGAATTATCCAGCTTCTCCCATTACATAGCGCTCTCGACCTCTGCTTCCAGATTCTCCAGGGAGTCAGCACCAAAGGGATCATTTTTCTCCCTGTCCCTCAAGTTTCTTGAGGAAACCAGCTCAGCACCAAAAACATGGCATCTCAGCTCTGCAGGAAAGCTGTGACTTCTCCCTCCAGCAGAGGTCTGGGGAGGTCATTTGCTGGGCCCAAAGCCCCCTTCTCTGGCAGAGCTGGTGAGAACTCACTGGCCAAATCACTTCCCCCAAACATCACTTGAATTTTAGCAACTTCTCCTTCATTTTGGGAAGTAAAGTGAATGTTGTGAAACACAGCAATGAAAGTTGATGAGCTTAAAGCTCAATTCACCATGGATAAGTCCTCAAAGCATAATGTTGAGTGAAAGACTTAAGTCACAGAATGATACAGGTACTGTGATTCCATTTATATTGCATTTAAAAATAGGCCCAAATGTGTAGATTATTGCTGAGTACTTATCCATTCATTATTTTTAATTACAAATGAATGAAGAGATAGATGGATGAAATCTGGGTATCATGAGAATAGAAAGAGAATATAGGATATAGTCTCTATGGACCCCAGGCTCTAGGCCCATCTACCATCTGGTAAATATTAGGAAAAATGTAAGAAAGGATTGAGTGTGAAGTTCAGGCCACACTTATGAATACTGGAGGATTTCAGTTAGAGAAAAATTAGACTGTGTGTATTATTTAGGCTGAGCTGCCCTCTTTGTGGGGTTTCCCAAGTGGCACAGTGGTAGAGAATCCGCCTGTTGATGCAGGAGATGCAAGAGACACAGGTTCAATTGCAAAGACCCAACACAACTGAGCACGCACGCACATGTCCTCTCTGCGGTGTTTATTTTTCTTAATTAACTGAGCCATTTATGCTTCCTAGAAATACATATTTTTTCCTTGTACGATTTGAAAGTAAATACATATTTTCCTCAGTTTAAAGAGCCAAAAACATGTGTACAGTTTAGGACACATGCAGACTGAAACTGTGATGAAAACAAGGAGATGGTTAATATACAGTCCAGTATAGCAGGGGTTAACTCTGGGATGACCAGCAAAGGAGGGTCACACAGGGCTTTGTCATTTCTTAAGTTGCATGGTGAGCATGGGTATTCTTTTTTATTCCTGTCCTTTAAATCACACACATGTATTTTATATGCCATATTGAATATATATTTTACCATAAAAATTTAAAAATTTTCTTAGGACTCCTGCCATAAACACAAGTTTATGAACTTGTAGTCATCAACTCCTGTCCCAGTAGATGATGCTGTGTTCTGGGAGGCTTTAAATACAGAAGGTATAAGCTGATTGGGGTGGACCTTGGGCTCCATGGAAGCTTATATGAGAATTTCAAGAAAATTAGTTTCTACCTTTATCCTGTGAGATAAATTTTGCATGTTACCAGATACGTGTGTACACACACATGTACACTCCTACATGTGTGCAGTAACTGATATTGTAACATCTAATTAACTTGGGTGATGACTGAAACTCCAGGAGAAATGCTTTGCCACATTTCCAGGCTTGAGCTTCTAAACTGTCAATGAGAATCTCAAAAACTAATTATTGAAAACTGCAAAAATTAAGTAGCTATTAACAAATATTAACAGCTACCCCTGCAAGAGATTGCCACGACTTCTGATCACTGTTTTTGGACTCTTCAGCTGCATCCGTCAGTGTTGTCAGCATGGCAGTTGTGTTCATTCCACTTGTATTTATTGAGTACCTACAGAATACCAGAGACTGCATCCTGTGCCGAGCATTCAGGAAAACAAAGTCTACTTTTCCTCCTGCTACTCTGCCCAGTAGAGGAGACAAACAGGTAAAAATGACATTACAATGCAATGTAGAGATACAGGCACATGCTTTGGAAAAACGGAAAAGATATGTTAATTCTGCTACATGGGATTTGGAAGGGATTCACAAGGTATGTAGAGGATGATTAGGAGTGCCTAAGAGAAGGCAATGGCAACCCACTCCATTACTCTTGCCTGGAAAATCCCATGGATGGAGGAGCCTGGTAGGCTGCAGTCCATGGGGTCGCTAAGAGTCGGCCACGACTAAGCGACTTAACTTTCCCTTTTCACTTTCATGCATTGGAGAAGGAAATGGCAACCCACTCCAGTGTTCTTGCCTGGAGAGTTCCAGGGACGGGGGAGCCTGGTGGGCTGCCGTCTATGGGGTCGCACAGAGTCGGACACGACTGAAGCGACTTAGCAGCAGCAGCAGGCAAACGGGAGCTGGGAACAGCCCAGGCAAAGATGTGAAGGAGTGAAAGAAAGCTACTGAAGCTCAGAACCTGTGCAAATGAGGGTGGGCAAGTAGAGTGAGGATTACAGCATAGCCAGAGGCCAGATTATCTGGTCACACTGAAGAGTTTGGACTTTATCCTACTGATAGGGAGAAGCAATCTAAGGACTTTAAGCAGGGGAGTGACAGGATTAGATTTGCATTTCAAAGACATCTTTGACACAGGTGTGGGGAATGAGTTAAGAGAATTTGGGAATGGCCCCCTGGGTCCTTTCAGGAAGCTTTTTAAAATAATCTAGGTGAAGGATGTTGAGGACTTGATCAGGGGCAGCGGCAGGGCAAGGATGTTTTCTCTATTTCAAGTTATGGCTTCTGCCCACCCCTCCAGAATTCCAGGGGAAGTGGCTTCAGGGTTTGCATCACTGAGGGCACCAGAAAGTTCCTAAAGACCAGGCAAGAGGACTCAACTAAAGAAACCAACATGAGTAGGCACCAAGTGGCTCATTCATTCATTTTTAATTCAACCAGAAGCATATAGAACACCTTTTCTATTAGGAGAGTGAACTATGAAAGTGAATACTCAGGAGCCTGGGACTTTAAGGGGAGGGAAAGCTAAAGAATAGAGGGAGTGCCATGTGCTTTCAGTTTGAAGCAGGGCAGTACAATTCAGCCCAGAAATTTTTACTGCACATCTAAACTATCGCAATCTCTGTTCTAAGTGCTGGGGATACATTATATTTCAAAAACAAACAAACATATAGAGAGATCTGACTTGTGGTTACCAGAGGAAGGGGGATTGGACTTCCAGTTATAAATAAGTACTAGGGATGCAACATACAATATGATAAATTATTTTGTATGTTATTAATATATATAAATGTTTTAAAGAGCGTAACTGCTAAGAGTTCTCATCACAAGAAAAACATTTTTTTAAAAATTTCTTTAATTTTGTATCTATATGAGATGATTTGTTGTTCAGTTGCTAAGTCATGTCCAACTCCTCGAGACACCACGGACTGCAGCACACCAGACTTCCCTGTCCTTCACTATCTCCCAGAGTTTGCTCAAACTCATGTCCATTGAGTCAGTGATGCCATCCAACCATCTCATCTTCTGCTGCCCTCTTCTCCTCCTGCCCTCAATCTGTCCAGCATGAGGGTCTTTCCCAATGAGTTGGTTCTTGCACCAGGTGTCCAAAGTATTGGAGCTTCAGTATCAGTCATCCCGATGAATATTTGGGGTTGATTTCCTTTAGGATTGACTGGTTTGATCTCCTTGCATTCCCAGGGACTCTCAACAGTCTTCTCCAGCACCACAGTTGGAGAGCCTCAGCCCTCTTTATGGTCCAACTCCCACAACTGTACATGACTCCTGGAAAAACCGTAGCATTAACTAGATGGACCTTTATCCGCAAAGCATGTCTCTGCTTTTCAATACGCTGTCTAGGTTTGTCATCCCTTTTCTTCCAAGGAGCAAGTGTCTTTTAATTTCATGGCTGCAATCACCGTCTGCAGTGACTTTGGAGACTTTATTAAGTCTGTCACGGTTTCCATTTTTTCCTCATCTATTTGCCATAACGTGATGGGAATGGATTGCCAAGATCTTAGTTTTTTGAACGCTGAGGTGATGATGCTCGCTAAACTTTTTGTGATAATCACTTCATGAGATGCATAAATCAAATTACGCTATCTTAAATCTATACAGTGCTGCTGCTGCGTCGCTTCAGTCGGGTCCGACTCTGTGCGACCCCATAGACGGCAGCCCACCAGGCTCTGCCATCCGTAGGATTCTCCAGGCAAGAACACTGTAGTTGGTTGCCATTTCCTTCTCCAATGCATGACAATGAAAAGTGGAAGTGATGTCGCTCAGTCGTGTCCGACTCTTCGCGACCCCATGGACTGCAGCCCACCAGGCTCCTCCGTCCATGGGATTTTCCAGGCAAGAGTACTGGAGTGGGCTGCCATTGCCTTCTCCGTATACAGTGCTACAAGTTAATAATATTTCAACAAAAACTGTAGTTTTAATAAATGGCCGGAGATATAAGAAGTGAACAAGATAGACCACGTTCCTAATCTCATGGAGTTTATATTCTAGGGGTAGAATGACGAACAGCCTCCAAAACGCGCAAGAGGTATGGGGAACAACCAGCTCGGCTGGAGAGAGTTTGAGCAGGGATGATGAGGAGACAAGGATGCAGAAGAAGGCTTGCTGAACATCTTCAGGTCAGTTAAAGGGCAACGGGAGCCCTTTAGAGGTTCCTCGGTGCTCCGTTTCTTTGTTCCGGGGTTAGGGAGCGAGCGAAGTTTTTTTTTTTTTTCCGCTCTATCTTTGAGGAACCTGAGGCTTAGGGAAGCAATGTCACCTGACCAAGGCCACACAAAGTGTAAGATCGCACAGGCACGTCAGCCAAGGTCCGAGTCCGAAGAAGCCCACGCCGCCTTCGGCTTTTTGCCCCCCGGGAATGCGGGGGAGGAATAGCGCGGTGCCCTGGGTGGGAGGGTGTCCCAAGAGAGATGGGCGCCGAGTTTATCCGAACGCTCCGCGGAGAGATACGGGGAGGGTGGGAACCCGGAGCGGGAGCGATCTGTCGCCAGACGGTCTCAGGAGTCTTCGGGAGGCCCGGCCTGAGCCGCAGCAGGCCCCCCCCCCCGTTCCTCCCGCCAGTGGTTCGGTCCGGACACCCATTCACCCCCCTCCCCGCGCAGCGGGTGCCGCGGCCCGCCCCACTTCCGGTTGCTGCCGGGGCCGATATCCGGTGTCCGCCCGCCCTCGGCTCCGCCGCCGTGATGCTGTCCCGGTCCCGCTGCGCGTCCCGGGCGTTCAGCCGCTCGCTCTCCGCCTTCCAGAAGGTACGGTCCGACCGGGCCGGGACCCCCGGCGGGTGAGAAAGTCGCCGGCGGGCAGACGGGGTGGGGTGGGGACGACAAGGGGCGTGGCGCGCCGGCCAGGCCGGGCACCAAGGGCACCGGGACGCGGAGGCCGCCGCCGCGGGGCTGGGCGGCCCGGAGCCGCTGTCGCCTCCGGGGCCGTCTTGTGGAGCCCAGCGGCCGGGAGCCTTTCCCGCGGCCGCCGGCGCCGCGGCCCCTGCCGGACCCCACCCTGCGTCCGCGCGGGCGGAGGAGCCGCCCAGAGCCGCGCCCGCCGGGACACCAGACTCTATTAGAGCTCGGGGACGGGGGGCGGGAGGCGCCGCGGAAGCCCCCGTCTGGATCCCAGGGCCTCTTTTCTAATCTGTTAAAAAGGCGGTGGGTTATCACTCCCGTGGGGGAAGGTTGAGATAGTCTGGCAGGCCCGGCGTCCCGCCTGCGTTGTTGCTGTTGCCTTTGCCTTTGGGAGGAGGCCCGAGGTTCACCTGTCACCAGTCCCGGGGGCAGCTTTAGGTCTATACTTGAAAAAGCTGTTTCTTCCCTCACTTTTCGTCTCGGGTGACCGACGTCTTCTTTCTCAACAGGGGAACTGCCCTCTAGTGAGACGTTCCGTGCCTGGTAAGTTCTGCCCTTTTGCCGTCCCCTAAAAATGCTCTCGCCTCCTCCTGGGCAGAGCCGCGTGTGAGGAAATTGGGTGCCTGTGTTTCTCCGCCTCGTGTTCAGAGAGAGAGAGAGGAGCGAAACAAAAGATTATTTTATTTTTAAAAATTATTGGTTTATTTGGCTGCACCGGGGCACTTGGGAATCTAGTTCCCCGACCAGGGATGGAACGGGGATCGCCGCCCCTCCCCAACCCCCGCCCCGCATTGGTTGGAAGTGCAGAGTCCTAGCCACTGGAAGCCACCCCAAATGCTATTTAGTAACAGCTGCCGTTTGTTCATTTAGCACAGTTACTCAGTATCTACTCAGTGTCAGGCACCTGTGCTGCTAGGCACTCACAGGGGATATAGCAGTGAAGAGGGGGTGGTGAGTTTCTCACCCTCCCGGAGCTTACAACCTAGCTAGGGAAAGACAATATGTAAATTGCTCAACAAATGTACTATCCTGAATGCTGAAAAGGAAACAAGTGAAGCTGGACACTGAAACTGTGACCCAGAGGATGTGACAGGACAGGCGCCATCCAGATTAAGAGCAGGAGAAGGAAAGGGAATGACATGTATAAAGTCCTTGAGGAAGGAAAGTGCTTGTCAGTATTTTGGAACTAGCAAAAGAGGTGATTTGGCCAGAGCATTTTGGTTGAGGGAGAGAGTGGCATGAGATAGAAGATGGCAGAAAGGTGAGTGGAAAGAATTCAGGTTATTATCCCAATAATTTCTTTATATGCCTGGCATAAATATTCATTGAATGAGTTGATTTTCTTACGGGCATTCTATGTGCCAAGTATTGTTCTGAGTGCTTTCTGTGCATTTTTTCAGTTACTCATCAAGAAACAGTAAAATAAATATTTTCTCTATTTTACGAATGTATGACTCAAGGCCAAGAGAGGTTAAGTGCCTTGACCAAGGTCACTGTGCCAACTGTTGGTCAAGCTGAGTCTGCTCCTCAGCCTGAACTCCTCACCCATCATATTATCATTTACTCACAATGAATAGATTATTTGTTGAATTGTCACTACATGCCAGACACTATGCTAGGTGGCAGGGAAAGAGGTGGTCTCTACCCTCCAGGAGGGTACATAAGTACCCTTAATTACATAAGTACATAATTACATTGTGATTACTGTGAAAGAGAAGTAGGGGGTAGGATGATATAGCCAGGCTTGGGAGGGTGGAGAGTGAGGTGGCACCATCAGTAAAGGCTTCCCCAGAGAAGTGACATTTATGCCAAGTCTTGGAGAATATATAGGAGATGGCCAAGAGAAAGATATTTTAGGCAAAGGGAATGGCTTAGGCAAAGTTTTCGGACAGAAAGAGGCATGACCAGTCATAGAAATGGAAAAGAAGCTTGTCTGGAAGGGCTGGACAGGAACGTGTAAAGGTTTTGGACTTCATCCTTAGAGTCATGAGATCATAAGAACCCAGCACAGTGTTAGCTCATAGGGGACTCTCATTAATAAACTCTTTACCTTGGAATTTTGAAAAATGTCAGTAAACATTTTCTCCATTTTATAGACTGGCAGGACAATGGGAAGCGCCTTGTTCTTGCCTTTTGTGTTCTGGTTCAGGGCTTCTCCTTGGGCTAGCCACTTAACCTCCAAAAGCCCTGCTTATATATGAAATGAGAAGAATGGCAATGGTCATTCCACTTCAGGGAGTGTGAGATGAAAATCAAAATGAGGTCATTATGTGAAAGCTTTTTATAAATTCTAAAGCACTGTACAAATGAAACTTGCTGTAGGATAAACTCTAAAGTGAACTTAGAGTTCCAAAAATCAGTATGGGCTGCTTGCTGGCTGCAAGCTCATCGACATGCTGTGTTTGGGATTTGTACTATAGTTGTTGGCTATTGATCATAAAGAGGTGACTTACTTGACTGAAACCTTGAGGATGTTTGTGGGAAGCTGGGACAAGAGAGAATTGTCTTCCAGTTGGTATTTCCTGTGCCCATGGTTCAGAAAGAGTTGTTTTTGATCTGAAAAAACAAGACACATGAAAGAATATAATCAGGTGAAGCAGATAGAGTAATTAGTTGTCTGTTGCAGCAGTGTGATTATTTGTAATAAGGACAATTGGTGGGGCAGAAAGAAGCTCTCACCTTGTTGAGTGTGACCAGAATGGAAGGTCTCAGCAAGAGTGGGAAGGCAATAAATGGAAAGGAGGTGTAATAGTTTGCTTGAGGAAGCTAAAGACCTTGGGCCAGAAGTAGCCTAGTCTTTGCTGTTGGGATTCAGGCAACAAAACTTCCAGTGCATTTTAAGTAACCAGGGAAACAAACTCGGACCAAACTTTCCACTGCTTCTTTAGGCTGTGTGTAGTCACAGGATAAGCTATCATGTGTCTCAGGCTTCCATAGTATTTGAAAACTTGGGAAGTAGAGGCATTCTATCATGAAAACATACAGGGATAATGAAAGTTTATGAATTTCGAGATAAATAAGATTATAGAATTCTCCCCTTTCTTCCTCAAACCCATTCCCCGCAGTCGCACATACCTGTTGTTCTCTGCCATTACGATTACTATGGTGGAAAAGTTTAAGAGGCAGGACTCTGTGTGATACAGATTATATTATTGCCTGCTGTTGATCCTGCTCTATCTCAGAGTTAGGGGGTGAACAACTTCTTCTCCATTCCCAGCAGGTATCCTGTATGAGATAAAGAGTTGTTGGTTAAGAGTTGTTTTGTTTCTTGCAGGGATCTCCTTATGTCAGGGACCAGGTTACCCTGACAGCAGGAAGACTGTGTAAGTATCACTGGGGAGCACAGATATGTGGACCCGGGGTATTGAAGACACCAGTTTGACCATCTGCTTTCTTTCCTGTCTTTCAAGCCTAGTAATCAAGCTGGTTATATTGAGTCCCTCGACCTGACCTTGATGTTAATTTATGATATGAGCCTGAGCTTCAGCCCCATGTGAAGTATTGGACCAGGAGTGTGTCAGGACCAGGTGTTCAGATTATAATGAAAGTGGAGCTGGAATCCTCTTTTTATGGGAATTGTTAGAAGGGTGATCCTAAATATTCTGGTTGGATACAAGTGAAGCTGAAGGACTGGAGGTTACGTTTATTGTGGAGGTTAAGAGCATCCTTTTGGTTGCATAGTTACGGATTTTAGAAACAGTAAAAGCAAGAGACTAGTATTTAACTCCTGGGACTTTGACTAGTGTAGAGGGAAGGAATGCTACTATTGCATAATGCAAAATTTGGAGAGAGGCCACCCATGTGTGTTTCAGATTAACTTCTGCTTATGAATGTTGCTTAATGCTACTTTGCATTCCAAGTATTTTCAGGGTGGTAGTAAGAGGACGCTCTTTAGTTTCCTGTTGAGCAGCTGTCAAGCTATTTTTCTCTATAGGTGGAATCTTTAAAATGAAGGGTCAGCAGATTGCTCCTTCTTCACTGTGCATTACAATGGCAGTTTGGCATTCATAAGTCTTTGGACTGTGTGTACCTTTTGATCTAGCAATCCCATTTCTAGGACTCTGTACTGAATGCCTAGTGTACCCGTGTTTCTCAGAATGGTCAAACAACAATGGATGGGTTAGGCTATGCTATCTTATATGTTCATTCTAGAAGTGGGAAAAAGCAAGTTATAAAATTATTCCTTTTGTATTGTATGGTATAGTCCCATTGTAAATGTTCTTTTTGCTCTTTCTAAGTTTACTGCTGTTAACATCTAATACTTTTGTAAATTTAAAATTATTTAGGGAGTGTCAAAGTGTGTTTCTCATCTATAGTTTAAATGAAAATTAGAGCGACCACAAATCCTATGCAATAAATAAAACAAATAACTATTTGAAAGTAAATTATTTTAAAAACCCCTAAACTTTGAATGATGAGGATCACAGATTAGGGTGTTACTCTAATCTAGTAACTGTTTTTGTATTGTATCTTGTCTTTTTTCTGTGCATAAGGTACCCATTTTACTAAAAATCTTTTATTGTAAAACTATGTTTGGTTTTTTGTTTTTATTTAATAGGTTACACATTTACATGGTTGAAAAGTAAAAATGTCCATGAGAAGACTTTATCCTGTTCTCCCATGCTACTGCGTTCCTATTCCCAGAGACAGCCGATGTGCCAGATTCTGGGTGTCCGCAGAGAGCAGTCTCTGCATTGACACATTACCCGTTAGTTATTGCCCATGAACATGTACCTGTACATGGTTGGAAACTTTTATGCAGAAAACTTTGTATTCTGTATTTTTTTAAATAACATATTTTCCCTTGATTTTACATAGAACTTAAAAATACCAAAGGCAACTTAAATCTGTTTCACTTTTTATTGTAAAGGTGCTCATTGTAGATTATTCAGACAGTCTTAAAGTATAGAAAGTGAAAGTTCCCATCAGTCCAAATCACTCTTCCAAAATGTATGTATATGACAGATAACCACAGATACCATATACCAGATACCATGATTCTCCATGGTCATATCATTCTCCAGGTTACGTTATTTCAGGTTAGTGTCATATCAGAGAGTACCTTGCTCTTTTGAGGTTCCTCTTGAATGAGTCCAGAGTGGACTGATGTGCTGCCTTCTGGCAGGAGAACAGGTGATTATGAGGTTTTCAGTGGGGTTTTTTGTTTGTTTTTTTGTTTATTTTGCATATAACACCTTGTTTTACTTTCATCTTGCTGTCTTACCTAAATCTTTAATCACATAGACAGAAATTCTGTTTTACATGGCAAAGTGGCAAGTACCCTGAGGGCACACAGTTTTATCTTACTTGGATTTAGTTAAGAAAAAACCTAATCAGGAGGCTGAGTCCTTTTGTGATTGTGCAAAGGACCAAGACGCTGTCTTTTTCTTCAGAGATGCAAACGTAAGTCTGTTCTGGAAGAGCTGGCATTTCACTGCAGCACATTTCACTCACCCAAGGGCCTCACTGCTTGAGGCACCCAAGTAATCCAGGCTTTACTCTAGACCTGCTGAGTCAGGATCTCTGGGAATGGGGCCTAGACAGGTAGGCTTTGAAAAAGTTCCCCAGGCAACAGTGATGGGCGCTCCTAGTCAAGAGTCACTGGTTTAAAGGGAAGGTGAAAGAATCTAAAAAAGAGTGGATATTTGTATAACTGACTCACTTTGCTGTACAGCAAAAACTAACACAACATTGTATATTAACTATACTCCAATAAAAATTCATTAAAAATAAAGGTGATTCGTCATGCCTTGTCTAGACTAAAATGTGAATAATTCACCTGTTAAAGGAGTTTACTTTTATGTTTGTTTTGTAGCATTAACAGCAGTAATATCTTCAGCGTTCGCTTCTTTAGAACTACAGCTGTATGCAGTAAGTACCTTCAGCTCCCTCCGTTCTTGGGAATGGAATTTTAATGAGAAGAATAGCAATTGACTGAATTTAATGGCAGAAAAAAAAGGAAAAATATGGACTGTGTGATTTCCCCCCTCCCCTTTTTTCCTAGAGGATGATGTGATTACAGTCAAAACCCCAGCTTTTGCAGAATCTGTCACAGAGGGGGATGTCAGGTGGGAGAAAGGTAAGATTTACTACCTTCTCACTTTTTAAGTTTAAATACTTTTGAAAAGTCCCCTTTACTCCCCTCACCTTCATGATAATCAGTGGAACCTGTGGCTCCACTCTTCTTTACATGCAGTGTACTTTCCCCTGGCCTGTAGGAAAGGGGTCCTGTAACACCTGCCAAAGGGGATTTTATGGCTACTTTTCTTGTTACCCACTGCTCACCCCTAACAGGTAGCCTTTGACTGTCTTTTCAGCTGTTGGAGACACAGTTGCAGAAGATGAAGTGGTTTGTGAGATTGAAACTGACAAGGTAGGCTTGCCCTGTTAGTGCCGTCTTTTCATGGTTTCCGCTTGGTGTCTTAACCTAATGAAAGGAACATGGACTTAGTTGTTTGAAGATAATTGTTAGCTGCCTCAGTAAAATTGTTGGAATAGCTCAGTAAAAAGAAAAACATTTAAAGTTTAATTTTAGATTGTTCTAGGTGTATGTCCTATGTACTTTAGTAGCTTTAGTTTTATAGCTGTTATGTGTGTATACATGAACTGTTTCCAGTTGTTTTTTATGTATCATTTGGCAACACTAACTGAATCTTGCTTTAATGTTTCTGGGAAAGGACAGACAAGGTGCATCTTCACAGTAGCATTGATTACTCTTATTCTGAAAGTGTGGCCTTGATGTTTATGCAGGGTCTTGTATATCTGTGTTGCAACTCTTGTGACTCATTTGAGATTCTATACAATTAATTTTCTAATGCTGAGTAAAACTTTGGACTCTTTCTCCATCTGTCTTCCTTTTGAAGACCTCTGTGCAGGTTCCATCACCAGCAAATGGCGTGATTGAAGCTCTTTTGGTACCTGATGGGGGAAAAGTAGAAGGAGGCACTCCTCTTTTCACACTCAGGAAAACTGGCGGTAAAGAAGTTCTCCTGGTTGTCAAGGTCTCCAGTGTTCCCCTTCGGAATTGGGGCTGAGCATAATATACTAATTCCTTGATACATCAAATATTATTTTGCATTCCCTCTGCCTTTAGTGAGGCAGTAAGAGGAGATATATATATATACATATATATATATATGTATATATATATAGTGTGAGCTTTAAATGTCAAGTTTTAGAAGAAAAGGGTATTAAGAAGATAAACCTCACAATAGTGTTCTTTTTGGTGCTGGACCTTTTCTTAAATAGGAAGGAAGAAGATTCTAGAGATAGTGTTTTTTTTCCCATCCCCTTCCCCCACCCTGGCAGCAGAGTCACATGGGGGCTTTAAAAATAATACAAGTGCCCAGATTCTGAGGCCAAGGGATTCTGATATATTAAATCTGGGGTTTTCAGATCCTGGTTATCTATCATAGTTTTTGTTAGTGTCTTTAACACTCTCCAAGTGATTCTGATACATAGCCAGGGCTGGGAGCCACTGTTCTAAAGTGAGAAGCAGCAGTGTTTGATCACATCTATTACGGAGAATTTTGGAGTAGTTTTTTCACATCTATTCTGTCACAGCATTTTTTAGGGAGGGTTGAATTTTTCTTGGGAAGAAATGAGAAATAAGGAAATGAATTTATATTAGATCTTATAGTCAGTATATTAGAGATTAGGAAAGAAGACTTTTGATTCTTAGTTAAATGCTGTAACTACTAAAGTCTATTTCATGGTTAAGATAGTTAAGCAGAAAGATGGTAGATGGCCTCATTATGCTCGATCAGGGTAAGATTAGAAGGAAAGAAAATACAGTAGAAGACTAGGGAATAAGATTGATTCTTCTGGTTGGAGAATTTCATCTTCTGACCATTCCTTAAGAGGATTGTTCTTCTGATTTAAGTATAAACCCAGATGGTGATATCCAAATGGGTAAAGTAAAAAAATATTTAAAGTTGTGAATTTCATTGCTTGACCACCTCATTGGTTTCTGAGAGTTATTCTAGATAAAATGCTTTGAACTCTTAAGTCTAAATGTGTTCTTGATTATTTAAGCGTTTATTTTTTAATAGTTAAGAGAGTTCTTCCACATGTGATGTTAAAATAGGAGACATAGGAGACAGTCAGTATTACTGTAACTGGAAAGTTGTTGGTTTTATGTGTGTGTTTCAGCATCTTAAATTGCTGGGTTTCTTTTGCTTTGAAGTCTATTACCATTGACTTAGGTGCTTTGAAAGTACTGGCTGAATTTGATGACTAATAGATATTTATGCAATCAGGAAGGCAGCTGAATTCAGCCAGTTATCTAATGTAGGACGTCTAGGGGTCCTGGGGAAACCGTGCCTGAAATCACTCTGTGTATCTCATAGCCTTACACGTATAGCAGGTACTCAGGAAGCATTTGCTAATTGATGAGAGAGAGAGCTTTTGCTGCTAAATTCTACTTAGTATCTGCAGTTTGGTTGCTTTCCATTCCACATAGTGCCAGTGGCATCTATTTTTCTTGTTTTCCAGCTGCTCCTGCTAAGGCCAAGCCAGCTGCAGCCCCTGCTGCCGCAGCCCCAAAAGCAGAACCCGCAGTGTCTGCTGTTCCTCCTCCCCCTGCAGCACCTATACCCACCCAGATGCCACCTGTGCCCTCGCCCTCACAGCCGCTCACTAGCAAACCAGGTAAGCCTCTGCCTCCCACGTGTCTTTCTACAGGAGACCATCTCATCTGTTGCCACGTTCCCTCAGAGGGCAAAGTCTAAGACTAATTATGGCTCTGGACAGGTTTCATTGGCTGCATTGTAGAAGAAACTCTAGACTATGTATCAGAAGACCTGAGTTTGCATCTCAGCTTTCTGTGTATAGCTGTGTGACCTTAGACTAGTTATTTAACTTCTCTGACCAGATTGTTCATTTGTGAAGTAGGAATGACTAATATATCTTAGCATACCTTGAAGCTTAAGTGACAAGTGCAGTGTGAAAGCACGGGCATATACTCAAGTAAAAGTTTCTCATTTTCTGATGCAGTGTACCCTCTCTTCATTTACAGTGTCTGCTGTAAAACCCACCGCTGCCCCTCCAAGAGCTGAGGCAGGAGCTGGTATAGGTCTGCGTTCAGAACATCGGGTAAGCCTCTAAGGACCACTTCCAAGAAAAAAGCCGAGGAGCAGTGTTGAGATTAATAAAATATGGGTCTGCTCTGCCTGCCTTTGAGTGACCGGCAGCTGATTCCCTCGGCCTGGCAAGGAAATTCAGTTTAGGAAGTGGCTTGTTCATTCATATGACTGTTCATTCAGATGACGAGACTAGAACTGGAGGCCTTCTGAACACTTGTCCATTGGTTTTTCCCACTCTTTCGTGCTCCCACTGAAGTGCTGTGGGTGAGAAAGGGGCATGCGGGGGATGGTAGCCTAGTAACGCGTCTCCTCCCTCCCACACTTCAGAGAGGTGGTTTAGTGAGCTCTATTCCTGTTCTTCCCTGATGCTTAGCTGAGGGCTACCCAGTGGCAGTCAGGGGCAGACATAAAACCTCAAGGAAGTATGGTCAAGAGTGTGGGTTCCTCTGCCTGAGAATACCTCCTAAAAATACGATAGCCTGAGAAATGTGTTGCTTCTGAGTTTCCATTCTACAAGTAGCTATTATCATGCAAGTCTTTATCACCAGGAATTGCCTTGTCTATGACGACTCTTGGGCTGGCTAGCCCTACACCACACTCTTCCTTTCCATAAATTGGTTTTGGTTTATAAACCAAACCATTTCCTGGGCCTCTATTCTTCATCAGACTTCAGGGCACATCTGAGTGAGTAGTTTTTGTCTGTATTTCCTTGTTTTTGCTCAGAGGAGCAAGCCACCACAGGAAAGAGGAAGCCTGGATACAGTCCTTAATTATCCCCTCCCAGCAAGCCCAGTGCTCCTGCAGACTAAATGGGAGGGCTAGGTCCAAAGACACCAGGTTGGCGATACTTGTCCCACTCCCTCTTTCAGGAGAAAATGAACAGAATGCGGCAGCGCATCGCTCAGCGTCTGAAGGAGGCTCAGAACACCTGCGCGATGCTCACCACTTTCAATGAGATTGACATGAGGTGAGAGCTCTAGTCCTCCTCCTCCCTGTGCTCTTTTTCTTGCAAAACACTTGAACTTGCCCCAAACTAACGTAACAGGAAAGAAGTACTTCTTTGCACTGTTTCTTGACTTATACAGAGTGACCCACTGGTTTCATTCTCTGATTGACTTTCCTAATACTATGCCTGTCTCCTCTGTGACTTAAAAAACTTAGCCTTGTAGATGTATACCTGAATCCCGTGATTTCTGATAAACGAGGCTGGTAATAGTCTTAAGCTCTAATGATCACTATTAACAAGTAGAGAGAGGGGAGCCAGGCCAACAAGGCTCCCCTTCAGGATGGAGGATCGTTTGACAGCACGCCCAGAGTCAAGGGGCCATTCCCTGCTTCCTTCTCACTCTGACTGCTCCTTATGTGTGTTCCTAAGTGACTCAGGATTGAGAGGGTAGAAAGGCATAGGCTTTTTATATCTTTCACCTTTCTCAACTTTGACAGTGAAATGGGAAGCAAGTTTTGCTTTGAAAGAAAAAGACCTCAGAATATTAACCAAACGGGCTGATTCAGTAAGCTCATTTCTATACTGAGCTAATTGTTGACTCACTTTTCTTCTTCAAGACTTTGTTTACAGATGTAGGGAAAAGAATGTAGTTAAAGTCAACAGGCGGTTTTTGAGTGCTTACTGTGCACAAGATACTACACTATATTTTTGTGGGATGCAAAGATGAGTGATAAAGAACCCTTAGCCTGGAGCTACCATCTTGTTGGATAAATGTAAAGTAAAATCTAGAAAAACAAGTATCACAAAAATACAAAAAGTGTGAGGTGGAGGAGAGAATGAGATCATTTGTTTTTGAGGTGGAGGTAGGAGTCAGGAAAGGCTTCCTGGAGAAAAAGATCTTTAAGGGGCCTTAATGATTCACATTTTGACATAATGGAGGAACGTCATTCCAGAAGATGTTAACAGTATGGACCTGGCACAGATAGAAAAGTACAGGACACATCTGAGAAACAATCACTGTGAGGAAGATGTGTAGGAAAGAATGGTAAAGAAAGTTGCATCCATATTACAGAATGTTTTAAGGGCCAGGGTAAGAGTTCATATCTAATACAGGAAGTAAAGTCATCAAGTCTTTAGGTCATCTCTTTGCTTTTTTTTATCCCAAGTGCTTAGTCTGCTAATCTGCATTTCACTGGGATAAACAGTTTTCTTTGGAAGGGGTCTGAAAAATGTAGAGAGGGAGAAGATTTAGTCACAGCATGCTGTAGCATTGTTCCCAGAGTAGGATTCTGTGGTCCATTTCACTGGCCGTCATCCATTCTCTTGTGAAGCTTCCCCAAAAGACTAGACGTCATCCAAGCCAAAGATTTCTCTTGTATCCATAGGATGTAGGGAAGGACCTTGACTAATGAATCACAAAGGCTGCAGCTTATGTTTCAGTGCATTAGGGCCAAATTGTACACAAATTGAATTGGATTTTGAAATTCTACCCAATTCCTTAAGACAAAACATGTAAATATTTGTGGCCTTGAAAGATGCAGTTGGCCCAACAGCTTTGATTGAAAAGTAAGTACAGTAGTTGGATCTCCTTTCAGCAGCTAATCGAGGCTTCACTTAATGATGGCCTGGGGTCCCTCTGCAGTCGGTAATCTGGTTTAGATTGAGTGCCCTTTGGGTCTTGTGGCGATCAGCTAACCCATAACGGGCCTTTCTGAGACTGCCTCCTCTCCCCTGTTGTCCCAGCCTCTGCCTCCAAGGACAGAACTCTGAAATAGAAACTACTTAATGACCAGACAATAGCATTTGGGCAGTTTTGAGAGCAGAGATGTTTATCGCTTCTCTTTCCCTCTTCTGCAGCTCTTGTGTCTTGGGAACCAGTAATGTCTTTAGGGTGGTAATCCTAGCACTAAATGTAGTTAGACTCAGGAAAACAAACATTTTAAACCCAATCAGTCCCCCTAGGAAAACTTCCGTTTTAAAAAACAAGAGGTCTAAAGAGGGGAGTTAAAGTTATACCATCTTATCTTTCGTGCTAATGTCAGATTAAGCCATTATAGGGAGAAAGAGAAAACTGAGCATTTGGGCCTGAGATAAAGTTAAATTCAATTTCCATCACACAACTGTCTTCCCATAAATAGGGAGATTTCTGCAGCAAAATGATGGGAAAGCCATTTCCCGCTATCTCTGGTTTTGTGAAAAACCAGCCCCAAAAGAACAAAGATTGGTCTCACTGCAAAGGTTTCCCAGTAGCCTTGTTGCTTATACTTTAAAAAGCTTAGGTCCACACATGGTCACTTTTTTAAATAACCAAGGAAACTATGTTCATTATATTAATTTTAAGAGCAAGAACTGTATATTGTCTTTATGTCTTGGTGTCTTGCATTGACCACCGTGTGTGGTGGGTGTGAGTGCCCATTTGAAGGAACCAAGCAGATGGAACTGCTCACTCTGGGGAGATGCATGAATACACTGACTTCCTCATGAGCCTAACACAGCACTGGATTGTATCCATCCATAGGTAGTCAAGACTGTTTTTGCTCACATGAAACCTGTGCACATGTGTGGTTTGGGGTTTTTTTTTGTTTTCATTTGTTAGGAATGTCACAAGAAAGTCATAATTAGGTTTGGTGGTATTTTGAAAACAAACACGAAATATTGAATGAAAAAGTTAGTCACTTAGTCATGTCCAACTCTTTGGTGACCCCAAGGACTGTAGCTCGCCAATCTCCTTTGTCCGTGGACTTCTCCAGGCAAGAATACTGAAGTGGGTTGCCATGCCCTTATCCAGGGGATCTTCTCAACCAAAGGATTGAACTTGGGTATCCTGAATTACAAGCAGATTCTTTACCATCTGAACCACCAGGGAAGCCTGTTTAATAAAAAGAATGGTGCTTGTTTTGTGGACTTTATGCTTTTAAGAAAAAAAAAAACCAAAACTCTTTTCAGAGTAGATAGCTCATGAATTCAGTGTAGCTAGAAGGCACTTTCTCGTCCAGGGTGAAACTGTTGATGTGCTATGGGCTCATTCATTTTGTCTGTCACAAAATCTCTGACTTCTGGAGCATGAAATCGTCCTTACACAGAGTGGATCTGATTCCCTTGGACCCAGGCTTTTAAAGGAATGAAGTAATTGTGTTAACCTCTAGTGGAGTATTTCAAAACTTGAACTTACATGGTCCAGAGTAAGGGAAAACTTTACCCAGTTGTATGCCTGGCATTAGAAACCAGTGTGAAAGTCAGAATTGAGGCTTTTGTGGTCAGTTTGTTTTGTAATGTGTTCTTGCAGTAACATCCAGGAGATGCGGGCTCGGCACAAAGATGCTTTTCTGAAGAAACATAACCTCAAACTAGGCTTCATGTCGGCATTTGTGAAGGCCTCAGCCTTTGCCTTGCAGGAGCAGCCTGTGGTAAATGCAGGTGAGTTTGTGATGGCCAGAATCAACAGAGGTCCTGAAGGTATGTGTGTAAATACAGAAATTCTCCCCCTGCTCAAGACACAAAAACGATGGTCCTCTGACTGAGGCTTCTTATTTCAGATGTGTGAGACCTTGAGTACCTTTCCTAGGGATTTCTGGACTGACCTTCCTAAATGGGCATCATGAGTGCTTCCTCCCCACCAGCCGGGCAGAACAGGTTCCCGTCCCAGTGCAGAGCTTGGCAGCGGCTCTGGCGACAGGCAGTTCTGAGCCAGTCCATCTCTCCAAGTTTCTCATGTCAGTGTGGAAACTCTTGCTGTGGCTGGTGCCCACTCTCCCACAAGTCCTGTAACTTGGGACCTGACTTCTGTACTTGGCATAGCTCCAGGGTGACCTTTGATTTCTGATCAGTGGACTGAATTGGAAGGCCTTGGGCTTGGCCTTTTGTGGGCTTAATGCTCATTTTCCTTTCTTTTTCCTCACCTACACCATTGAAATGTTGACTTAACAAGCAGTTCTCTTCTCCACTGAGACAATTCTCTGTGCCCTTGGAAGATTATAGCACATTGGGTACTTTTGCAACCCTTAGCAGTGCAGGGTCCCGAAAGGACTAGAAATAGAAGCCCTAATCCCTTCCGCCAGGTGGTGTGCCCTCAGGTAGGGGAAGGACTTGGTTTCATCCAAATGTGAAACCTCTGAACTTCTTCCATTCTTAGGCTTCCTGATGACTCTCTCCATCTCTTCTGCTTGCCCATACATGTAGGCATTTCTCAGAATTCCCTTGTCTTCTTTCTCACTTTGTGTGCTTTTCCGGGGTGTCTTATCTACAAAACAACATAGAATTCCTATGGAAAAGATTCTTGAGCCTGTGTTTTCTCATGAGCACCAGACCTAAATTCTTAGCTATTGGTTTGCTCTCTCAGGCTAGCATATTAAAGACAGACCACACTGCTTCCTACTGAGTCTTCTGGAAAGAGGCTTCCCTCGCTCCTTGTTGCAAGTGAGCAGCAGAATGGGTGACATCCCCCCACTTCCACTTCCTTTACTAACTTGCCCTTTCTGGGGGGTACTTTTAAACCTTAGCCGTTAGCTGAGGGAGGGCTGGAGTGGAGCTGGGGAACGAGAACTTGGGCACATACTTACCCTGTGTTAGCCCGTGTACCGATCCTTGTCAGGGCTGCCGAGGAGATGGATGCTCCTGTGCTCAAGCTTAGTCAGGACACTTGGGAGAAGTTAGGATTGATTGGCGTGGGAATAAGAGGGGTGCCAGCTGCCACTTGTAACACGGTGGTTTTTATCAGTCCACACCGTACAAAGCATCTCGGACTTTTACTCTATTAATGCAAATGTTTCCTCGCTAGCCTCGGCCTGGGGAGTTGTATGTAATGTGTGTTTTCTCTCTCATAGTGATTGATGATGCAACCAAAGAGGTGGTGTATAGGGATTATATTGACATCAGCGTTGCAGTGGCCACCCCTCGGGTATGTTGGAGCAAGAAGTGGAGAGCTCTGGTCTTTGACTCTTACCATTTGAAGAAGCAGACCTCTTGAGAGACTTTTTTCTGTACTTTGGTTTTTCTAGAAGGGAGTTGTTTGAAGAATAAACCTGTTTTTGACCATACCACATTCTTTTATCTTTTGCAAGTCTAAATATTTTAGACTACATTAATCATGTTGAGTAATTAAGATACTCTGGGGTGGGGAGACCTTTGGCTTGAATTAAGAGAGTTGTAACTATAATGGGTACTGTTGATTTACACCTGAAAAGAGCTTTTTACTCTCATCAGGGTCTGGTGGTTCCCGTCATCAGGAATGTGGAAACAATGAATTATGCCGATATTGAGCGAACCATCAGTGAACTGGGAGAGAAGGTAAAATGGAAGGGTGTGTGTGAGCTGCAGGGCAGGTCAGGGAAGAGACCCTGGGAAGGCTGGGCCAGTGAGCGGTGCTCAGGGAGCTGGAGCTTCCCATTGTTGTGAAAGGAGGACGTGGCCCCTGAGAACGGCAGTCATGAGCGAGAGTCGAAGTACAGCTCTGGTGGAGCTTATGGTGCTCTTGTGAGTGAAGATCTCATCTCATCCAGTTAAACCTGCTCGGAAAAGGAAAGATCCCGGAGTCCTTTCCTCCGGCGTGTAACTAGTCATAGGCATCTCAGTTAAAGCTAGAACTTGGACCATTAATCTCAGATGTGAGCCTTCGGGACTTCCTTTAGGTGGAGGAAGCTGAGTTGACATTACCTTTCAATCATGAAATCTGTTTTTAGGCCCGGAAGAATGAACTTGCCATTGAAGATATGGATGGTGGTACTTTTACCATCAGCAATGGAGGTGTTTTCGGCTCGCTCTTTGGAACGCCCATCATCAACCCCCCTCAGTCTGCTATTCTGGGCATGCATGCCATCGTTGATAGGCCAGTGGTCGTGGGAGGCAAGGTAGGAACCATCCCCGTTAATGTCCCAGCAGCTACATGATGAGGTGAGGGAAGTCTTAACTAAATGTTCCTTAAAGATTCGCTGTAATTTCAGGCGTAAGTTGAATCTCTTCATTTTTAATTAATAGCTAAGGCATTGGTTCTCAAATTGTGTGTGGAACAGCAGCACCTGGGAACTTGTTGGAAATGCAAACTCTTGGCCCCTTCCCAGACCTAGTGAAGCAGAAAGTACAGATGGTTCTGAGGCACGTTAAGGTTTGAGCACCATGGAGCTGAGAAAGCTTGCTCCTTCATCTGGGACTAGTCAGCAGGCTTCCTTCTCTAGGGAGCGTGGGGGTGCCATCGAAGGCGTGGTCCTTGCCTCGGGAAGTGGAGGACTGCAATGCAGAGCCACTGCCAGCCTGCTCGCTTGTCGTAACGAGGGTTAGAGCTTTTCTGGGAGTCAGGGAATGAGGTCAGAGGGTCTTGAGCTAGCCTCGCGAGCTATGTTGATAGGAAAATGTTTTCTGGGACCCCTGTGTTTAGAACCTTTTGAAGTCCCTAACTCCTTAAATCCAAAAATTATAGATATCTGCTGAAAATGCTCATATACCCAACCTTGCATAGAGTTTCAAAGAATTTGTGGACCCCAAGTTAAAAAAAAATATTGTCTTTAAAGAAAAAACTGCAGGTAGCCAGAATTGAAGAGGAACTTTTCCTTGTAGATGGCAGACAAGTGAGGGGGCAGAGCATGGTTTTTATTTAAAGACAGTTGTAAGGAGACTCCTTTTTTCTTGGGTTAAGCTTTTTGTGTTTGAGTATGTGAGTTTTGCACTCAGGGTCTGGCTTGGTCTTTGAATACATTGTATCTAGAAGCAACAAAGCAAAGTAGGAAAGTCTCTGGACCTGGGGACTTACCTGTGGGCTGTGCTTAGTCATCTCCCCGCTTCATCAGGGCTTTCTCTGCCCCACTGCAGACAAACCTGTTGACTTCTCTTCTCTGTAGGTGGAGGTGCGGCCCATGATGTATGTGGCCCTGACGTATGATCACCGGCTGATCGACGGCAGAGAGGCTGTGACTTTCCTCCGCAAAATCAAGGCAGCAGTAGAGGATCCCAGAGTCCTCCTACTGGACCTTTAGGAGGAAGCCTTGTGCCCTACACGTCAACCATGCAGGAACTGAAAACCAGTCTTACCCTGTCCCCTCACAGGCCCCAGGTTAGCCTGGTGACAGGCACATGCTGTTGGCCTCAAGCAAGGAAACCAGGGCACTATGTAACCAGCAGTCACAGGCCTCTCTCGGTGTTCCTGCTAGGCTCTCTCCCTCTCTGCACCCTCTCCTATGCGCAAATATCTGATTTCCTTAAGCTTGAGGGAGAGAGAGCCTTAATGGATGCTCGTTATTATTCCTGCCTTTCCTCCCATTAGCCCTCCACAGAGGTGATTTCACTTTCTTCCTGTCCAGTACACTGTAGGGAACCTGCCGGGGACCATGTGATTAAGTTTCTATCTTTTGAACGTCTGTTCTCCAGAGACGCCTAGGAGGGTGCTCTGCCTCCCGGGCTCGGAGCAGCCTCTGTCCTGGCTGTGCACGTCCTCACTCGATTCCACCCGTGTGGAGGTACTGACCACAGGCCACGGGGTGCTGCTTTGCTCAAGTGGCACCTGCATTCTCAGCTGTCATTGTCTAAAAGCTGCCTCTTCTACCTCTTCCAGGAAGCACATGCTGGGGGATCTGGAGGGGCAGAGCCGGGGAGTAGGCAGCGTTGAGGTGGGAGAGGGCGGATTCCGAGGTCATGTGTTACGAACGAGACTGGAGCAGAGCCCAGGCCTGCCCTCACACTCTCCGTCATAACTGCACCAGGAAGACCCATTTTGGCCCGAGCACACACAGCTGAGGTGGTGCCGACCTTTCCCGGCTGCTAGGAACAGTTTCTCCCATCCTGTCCTCACGTAGATGCCAGCACCTCTTGGCAGGGAGACCGAGCGTGTCCCAGCCGCGGGCTCGCATGGCTCCTGGTAGAGATTGGCGTGGAGGTGACTTCCTGTGGACTGGCTCGGATTGTCTTGAGCTTTTAAATCCCGTTGGTATAAACCTGTGGGCTGCAGAGGCGGTTCTGTTCCTTCCTGTGTCAGTGCCCTTCAGGAGCGGAGCCTCAGCTCTTCCTCCATAGAACACAGATCTGGTGCAGGATGGCTTGTGGTGGAAACCAGCCCAAGATGCTCGTACACAGTGGGGAAAAGGCCAGTGTCACCTCGGAGGTGCTGCCTTGGGTCTGGGCACCACATTGGAATTCTTCGGAGCATGGTTAAATGCACACATCTTGTCAGGAAAGTTACTGGGCTTCATGACATTGTATCCAACTGCATCCAGGCCTGAGGCTGCTGACCCTTGACAACCGGGAGCCATTTAGTGTGGAATGCCCATTTGTATCTTGAGCAGAAGCAAGGCCTGGGGGTTGGGTGGGGGGAGGGGTGGGAGCCAGTACTGAGTGCCTGCAGCAGCTACTACGTCTTCACTATTCAGAACGTAACTAAAATATTTAAAGAAACTGATTTTAAATGCAAATTAAAGGGCAAATGTTCGCAAACAGTGTTTCTGCTTCTGTACTTTTGGTTACTGAGGTTGTACTGATGAAGAAAAACTTCTTCCCCCCCTGCTTGAGGCCCCTTCAAATGCCGACATTTACATTTTGGTGGGGCCTCATGTTATTTCTGGGATGGACTGGGGAGAGGTGGAGCGACTCATAATTTCACATTTTCAGTTGATGGCCACGTGGGTACCCAGATGCTCAAGGTTGGTCAGAACAAATGAGAGTAGATCACCTCTTGGGGCAGTGGTCTGTGAAGGTTAGCGGGTGGGGCGGAGAGCTGATCTGTGTGGTGTACGTGTGACAGTGCCTGGTAGTGTCCAGGCTGAAACAGCCTGGCTGTTGCCCATGCAGTCCCTGCTTGCTGACCTTGCTCACAGTGGTACCATCTTTGTATGCAGGTCGGTCACAGGAACAGAGTGGCTCCTAGAGGGCAGAACTGGAGCGAGTAGGGAGAAGAAACTTGGGTTCAATGAAAGAATTTTAGAATGATCAGATCTGGGGCATGGAGCTACAAGCTTTCATATCTTTAGTAAACCTACAAAGGAGATGTATTTAGCCCCATTTTTATCAAATGGAGACAGACTGTAAGCCCCGCTGGGACCACAGTTCTAAACCCAAGGCCTAGCAGAGTGCCAGATGTGCAGTGCTTATTGCACAAAGGAGGCCCAGAAGTTCCAGAGGCACTTCGTTCGGTGCTTAGAGGTGGTCTTGACGGAGTGTAGCAGAGGGAACAGACTTGGAACGGGCTCCACCAGGCTCTGGCCAGGCCCTCTCGTTTACCTCCCTGAGCTCCAACATTCTCAGGAGCCACCATGTGTTCAAGGGGTCTCTGTGAGGACTGGACCCCCACCCGCAAGCACCACGGCCTTCTGAAGACTTTTCCAGTGTCCCCTACATGCTGGGACTTTTCTGTGGGTTCACAGCTGCTCTGTGGGGTATAGGCTGGCATGCTCTTCACTACTAGCCCTGCTTCCTCCTTCCTAGCAGGTTCCAAACACACTCTTGGTTATCATGGAGCTCCTCTGGGAGAACCCTCCTTTATCCCATTCTTGCAGGGCCCCTCTCATTGCGTTAATGAGGCAAGGACACCAGAGGTAAGAGGAAGCTTTATTGGAGTGGGGGTGGAAGGGGTGGGCAAGCCCCAGGGAGAGCCAGTACCTCCCTGTGTCCTTTGCCTCAGACTCATCCCAAGGACCTCCCCAGAACACCAGTCCCCAGCCCTTCACAGCCAGGACTGGAGGGTGGTGTCCCCCTGGTGGTGATGGAGACTCAGGCGAGAAGGAGTTGAGGGCAGAGGCCGATGGAAGTTTCTGTCTTGGATGCCACACCCCAGTGACAGGGTGAGTCCTAAGAGGAAGAAGAGGGCCCCCAAATCTGGGGAGGGAATTATCTTTGGGGGTAACTACTTATCCTAGCTCTTCAGAGACCAGAAACTTCTTGCTTCTGGCTAGAAGCTTGGGCAATCATTCTGGGTGTTGCGTGGTTTCATTTCAAAAGGAAATGAAGTCACAGTGGGCAGTGGATTGAGTGGACCCTCAACACTGAAATGCAAAATGGTAAACAGGACAAATGTCCAAGAAGGGAACCCGAGTGGAGACAACTTTCCTTCAAGTGGCTTCAGGCTGGAGTCGGTTTTGTGGTCCCCCAGCTCAGACCCACAGGCCAGGGTTTGCTTTTTCTCCACGTGGGTGGGCTAGCTGGGGAAGGGAGCCCTTTATTCTGTTTATAAAGCTTCTGTAAGTGGCAGAGCTGTGCCTTCCCCTCTTTCTCCCCCTCCCTCCTTATCCTTATTTTCCTCCCCTCCTTTCCTTTTGCTCTCAAAGGTCTGTAATTACAAGATAAGCAGCATGGTCAGGAGGGGGTGGGTTGTCCTGTACCCCCCGCCCCTCCCCGCTCCACCCCATATCCGCTACAGACTTCTTCCCTGCTTCCCTCCCTCCCCCACCCCCTGGGGAAGCAGCCTTTGGGAGAAGGGGCACACTAGTTGCGTGGCTAAGATGACGAGCTAGGACAGCCCTGGTTTGGAGCCAGGAAGCCAGGGGACTAGTAACCTGAGATGAGTCTCCAGAGACACCCTGAGTGGGGCACATGGCAGATCATGAGTCAAGATTTCTCGGCTCAGCAGGTGGTCAGTAGCTCAGAGCTAATGCCAAGGAAGGCACCTTTTAACAGGGCAGGTCCCAGTTCAAGGTACAGGGTGTAGACACAGCAGGTGACTGTTGACTGATGGGTGGAGGGTGGACAGGTGGAGACGTTCAAGCTGTCTAACAGGCTGAGATGTCTGCCCCTCAGCACCGACTAGAAAGCATTTCTCCAAGAGGTGGCTGGGGGAGTCCACAAGGCCCTTCCTGGTCAGTGGTGATGAGACTTCTGAGGCCCAAGGGTGGAGTCCTGACCAGGAAAGGCAAGCTGCCTTGCATTCTTTGCCCGAGAGCCACTGCTGGGAAGTGGCAGGCAAAGAGATGAGAGGAGATCCAGGCCAGTCCAGCCGCTCCCGTCGCTGATGCCATGCCCTCCTACCCCCCCAGTTTGCTCCACTGGATGGAACTGAAAAAGGGGTGGGCCTTGAGTTCATGGACACCGCCTCCTCCAGCGCCCAGGCGCCGGGCCGGGTCGAACTGCAGCAGCTGCGGAGAAAAGCCCAGTCAGCCCTGGGCAGGCCGGCCAGGCCCCGGGAACCCTGTTACCCTGTTACCCTGGGGGGGGGCAGGGGGTCGACATTGGTGTTTGGCCACCGAGGTATAGAAATTTGTTGGCCCTATGACCCTCCTGCACCCATGCCGGACACCTAGTACATGGGGTGACTTGTTCACACACAGGGCTCTGCCCTCCCTTCTGTCCACCCTCAGGCCAAGAAGGCGCCACCGGGAGGCCGCCTGCACCTCACCTCAGTCAGCAGGGAGGCCGCCGGGCCACTGAGCCACTCGGGCAGCTGCAGCTGGGTGTGGGGCTGGATTCCTGAGGGGTGGCTCTGGGACAGCGCCTGGGAAGACACGGGGAGGCGGCCCCCAGGAGTCTGTACACTCCACTGGCGGCCGAGATTGTATTTCTTCCCCCTGTGTTATACCTCACGGGCATGGCCATGACTCCATCGCCTTCTGCTTTGGATCTGCTGCCTGCCGGGCTGAGGAAGGTGCCTGACACCTGTGATCCCTAGTTTCTGCAACAACCTTCAAAGTAAGCAATTGGCACCCCCATTTTAAGGGCAAGAAGCAGGTTGACAGATTTGTGCTGAGTTCAGGGTTTGAACCCAGGCCCCTATGGCTCCAAGCTTGCTAGAAGCACCGGTCTTGGGTTGCCATCGGGGCAGGCACTCTATCAGGAATAGCACTGAAACCTGTCTCCTTACAGAAAGCAAATCTCCACGGGCGGCTCCTTTGCCATGGCATGCTCCTGCCAGGGTCAAGGCAGGGCTGTGGTGGGAGAAGAAGGCAGGACCTGTCTGTGTTCCAGAAGGGTGCAGCTGCGGGGGAGCAGAGGGGTGTGTCTGGAGGTCAGGAAGACAGGCAAGAAGCCACCAGGAGGAGGGCCAGGAGCCCTGAGCTGGACAGGTGGGAGGGCCCTGGCTAATAGGAGAGAACCACTCTGGGCGGCTGTTTGCAGCCAGGGCCCTCAGAGGCCCTGGCCTCGGGACCAAAGCAGGAGGGAGCCAGGAGTGACCGGTCAGCTCTGAACTTCCAGTTACACCACATCCACTCAGGGCACTTCCTGCTCAAATGGAGCTTGGCCTCTCCCTGCTGCCTGATTTAACCAGCCCCAGGTGCAGCACTGAGCTCATGAGGGAGGACAGAGAGCTGAGCCCACCACCCTGAGCAAGGTGTTTGCGAGGGGAACTTCAAGCTCTGGTTCGACCCAGGCTGGACAGGGCAGCTGCCGGTCTGGGATGATGGATACCCTCTCTCTGGTCTTCCAGCCAAAGTCTGGGGGTCACAGCTCTGAAGGGTGTGTGTGTGGGGGTGGAGAGTGGTGTGAGCAGTGGGGAGAGGAGGCCTGTGAGGGATGATCTGAGGAACAAGGCTGTGTCACACTCAGCTGCCCTCCAGAGCCAGGCCCAGGCGCCCTCTTCCAGGAACCTTCCCTGAGCACCGCAGCTCGACTCTCCCTCATCTAAGTTGACAGTCTCCCTAGCTATCGCCACTTGCCTGACGAGGGTCGGGGTGCAAGGTGTGGCCAAGGCCTGGGTGGGAATTGCTTCCTCCTTCTCTCACAGCCTCTGGGCTGGGGGAGAGGGGGCCTGTGCTGACAAGACACTGGGCCCAGTGGCCAGGTATTGAGCAATCAGGTAGGCTCAGCCCCCAACACTGACTGGTTGGACTAACCCCAGCCCATTCTATGCTCAGTGACACCAGCCAGGCTCCACACCCTGCCCACACAGAGCTCACCGTCCCAGTCAGCAGTTCATACAGGAGAGACCCAAAGCTCCACCAGTCGCAGGCTTCGGTCAGCTCCGAAATCCCACCGACCTCTGTGGGAGCCAGAACAGTCCTCAGTCTTGCTGAGAGGGCAGGTCTCCCTTCAACCCCTTCCCCACCACCCCCACCTCCAGGAAGGGCCTGTTGCCTCTCTCATCCTCAGTCCCCCGGCCCACCCACACACAGACACTCAGGGGCTGCCTCGCCCTTCCCTTCTTGCCTGGGGCGCTGTAGAGGTTGTGCGAAGCCTCTCTGCAGCACTGGGGCTCCACCTCTGACCACTGGCCAAAATACGTGAGCCGGATGTGGCCTTGTCATGCCGTGTGTGTGCAGGGAGGAGCCAGAGGGGGACGAAAACCGCAGTTAGTCATCTTGGAGCCTTTGGCGTGGGGCAGGGGACCCCAGGAGCCAGTGGGCCGTGCTGGGCAGAGGTTCCCTAGGGGCTCGGCCCCCCAAGGCCCCTGGAACAACTTGGTCATCACAGGAGCGGCTGCCCCAGAGCTCAGGGTGGGGAAAGGGTCTGCTTTCCAAGCTTAACCACAGCCGGCCAGCCGGGCTTGGCCGAGGCCTTCCCGAAAAGGCAGGGGGTGGGGGTGGTCCAGGGGGAACAGTCAGATACCATCTGCCTCCTCTTGGCTCTGGGGAAATCTCAAGGCTGTGGGGGGCCTCCCTCCTGAGGAGTGGAGCGGGGTGGGGTTAGGGCCCACTCCTCTGCCCCCAGCCCCCACACCCCGCCTGGGGCTCCTACCGGCCTGGTCCAGGAGCAGATTCCGGGGATTGAGGTCCCGGCACAGCACCCCTTGCTGGTGCAGCGCCTCCAGGGCCAGCAGCGTCTCGGCCGCCCACTGCCTCACCTGCTCCTCCTTCAGACTCCAGGCGCCCCCGCCGGACACCAGGCTGGCCCCTCCAGAGGCCGAGAGGCGGCTCGGGCCTCTGCCTCGGCTGCAGCCCCCCAGCACCCGGCCGGCCCCGGCCCGAACCCAAGGGAGCCCCCATGGGGGCGCGGGCTCCGAGCTCCGGCCAAGTCCTCGCCCCGTGTGGGAGTGCAGGCGGCCACCTGGGGCCTTTGGAAGGTCCCAGACGCGGGCAGTGCTCGTTCTGGCTGAGGCTTCACCCCCAGCCTCTCTCTGGGGTTTAACGGCCACCACCCTCCTGGCTGGGGTGAGGCTCTGAGAAGTCCACGGAGGCTCCAGAGGGATTCCGTTCCGCGGGCGGGTGTGCCCCGGGGGCACTGAGCTGGTCCTGAGGCTGAGATGGGAGTTTAGTGGAGCCTTCATCCTCTCCAGGCTGGAGCCAGATCCGGTCCCAGACTGCTGGGGGCACGGCTGGGAGAGCAGGTGGGACCAGAGCGTACCTCCTGGGCCAAGCAGAGGGAGCCGCAAGCGTGGGGACGGGAGAGGAAATGAGTGTGGACGCGTCTTGGTCCCACGCCTGCTCCCCCTCTGTCTTGGGCACAGACCCTCTGCCTTCAGATCCTCACTCGGCTCCCTCCCCTCCTGAAGCCCAGGATGCCCTCTCTCCTCCTCTCCACCCACCCGTGATGGGGCCCCAGCCTCACAAAATAGGTGCTTAACCCCTAAGAAGATGTAAATTATTCTCTAATGTCCTTGGTCTAGGTGGCGGGTTCTCCAGTGTCTGATGTATTATATATTTTTCAAAGGGAGAATCCTGGAGAAGGGCATGGCAACCCACTCCAGTACTCTTGCCTGGAGAATCTCATGGACAGAGGAGCCTGGAGGGCTGCAGTTCACGGGGTCACAAAGAGTCGGACACGACTGAGCGACTGAGCACAGCACAAAGGGAGAATAGTGTCATGAATTTAATTAAGTAAAATAAAAGAAGGCTAGGCATGGATCTGTGATGACTATATGTCACGATCCAGAGAGATGTACCTCATTGAAAACAAACAAACAGAAATCCTAGCTGATCAATAAATATCTGCTGTGGCCCAGTTCCTGTACTTAACAGCTTTGGCACCATCATCCCATATGGCCACTCGGGGGGGTGGGCATGGACTAGAAAAGTGAAAAGAGCCAAGACTGGGGGAGATGGTGACAAAGGGGACACCTGCATATGTGCCCTCATTCAGCCAAGATGTGAATGTCCTCCTTGGACGTCTCCTGCCCCCTGGCATCACTGAGAAGCCCGCAGCAGGCTAGTCCTGCCTTCACCCTCCAGGAAGGCTGGGCCTGTGGCTGGGTAACGAGCTCCGAATTTTAGGGGGATGAGACAGGACAATCTCCTGAAGGCCTGAGGAGCCGATGGGGCCCCTGGGGTCCACTCACCTTTCACGTGCTCCAGGTGCAGGAAGATGGAGTCATCAGTCACAAAGTACCGCAGCAGCTGGGTCATGTAGGGGACGCCGTGTGGGATGATGGTCAGCCGCTCCCGGCTTGCCACGTGGCACCTGGACAGGCCCTGAGGAGGGGGCAGGCCGGGCAGATCAGCTGGGGACCGGCCAGAGGCCACTCTGCTCTTCAGGGACAACCAGATGAAGTGTGGGAGCCCCCCTGAGGAGCAGCTGCCTCCCCCTAGTTCCTGTCCTGACCCTCAACCCTCTTTCCACCATGGAAAGCAGGCCCTCCCCTCCCTGTCTGGGCCAAGGGTAGGGCAGTATATGTGTGTGTGTTTCTGGGAAGTCAGGCACATGCCCGGGGTGCAGAACTAGCAGCTGTGGGATCTGGAGGGAACATGGGCTTCCCATACGGGTTCTGGGTAGAGGTTCCCCAGAGGGGTTTCCAAGAGCTCCAAGAAGGTCCCAAGGGGAAGGAGGAATGGCAGGGGTGGGGTGGCACCTGCCTTCACCACGAAGGTCCCTCCAGTCGCTAGGTCCTGGACCAGCTGTACCTGCAGAGGTCCAGGAGGCACTAGTCAAGGCACAGGCTAGTTCCCGGGGCTCCACACCCCCAACCCCAGGCCCCACGCTCCTCCACCCAGGCTAGGCAGGGACGTCAGGCTTTGGTGGTACAGAGTATATCCCCTCCTCCACCAACATGACATTGAACCTGTGATTCATCCACCCTCGTTAGATCTGCAGGTCTTATCAGGTACCACCTCCTCCAGGGAGCCTTCCCAACCTCAGATCAGGCCAGGACTCCTAATCTGTCTGCAGCGCTCTCCCGGCTCACCCCCAGCACACTGTGTGTGATTTCTTGTCGCTCCACTGGGCTGTGAGCTCCAAGAGCGCAGGGACCATGCTGTCTAGCTCTGTATTCCCAGAGCCCTGCGCCGCACAGGGAAGTAGTCAGGGCTTTCCACACATGAGGTGAATGGTCCATTCCACAGGATCTGAGGGTGTCATGGCTGGAAGGGACCTCAGGGCCAGTCACCTTCTCTCAACTCTTATTTCACAGGTGAAGAAGCCAAGGCTCTGAGAATGTGGCCCCAGTGGTGCCCCAAACCACACGGGCTTGGCGTGCTCCTTCAGGTCGTACCCCCTGCCCCCCACTCCCAGTGATGCGATGGTCTTTTGCTTTTTTTAAATGGTTTTCCTCTGGACTCTGTCTTTGGCGAGCAACCTCTTCCTTCTCCTGTCGGTTTTGTTTGGAGGCAGTGGTCTGCCAACTGCTGGGTCAGAGCCTTGCTTAGAGCTGGGCCCTAGACTCATCTCCATTATGGGCAGGGGTGAACCCCAGCCATAGGAGAGGACCTGTCAGGGCAGAAAGGTAGAAGATTCAGCCCAGACAGAGGGGCACGTGAGGGCAAGACCCGCACCCTGGGTCATAGCAGTACCTGCTTCAGAAGGCCATTAAGAGGGTGTTGTTAAGTCAGACAACTCAAGTATGGCAGCAGCTCGAGCCTGCTGTATAACGTGCTCTCTATAGTCTTTGCTGATGGCTATTAATATCGGCACAGGGAAACTCGTGCGTAGTATTACTGTATAGTACCACTCTGTGTAGTATTACTATAGTATAGTATAGTACTATATTGTATACTGTATAGTATTACTCTGTGCTAAGGGCCTTATCTGGAGAAGGCAATGGCACCCCACTCCAGTACTCTTGCCTGGAAAATCCCATGGACGGAGGAGCCTGGTAGCCTGCAGTCTTGGGGAGGAGCCTGCAGACCCTCAGCCTGGGGTCGCTGAGGGTCGGGCACGACTGAGCGACTTCACTTTCACTTTTCACTTCCATGCATTGGAGAAGGAAATGGCAACCCACTCCAGTGTTCTTGCCTGGAGAATCCCAGGGACGGGGGAGCCTGGTGGGCTGTCGTCTATGGGGTCTCACAGAGTCGGACATGACTGAAGTGACTTAGCAGCAGCAGCAGCATAGTATTACACTGTATACTGTATAGTACCACTCTGTGTAGTATTACTATAGTATAGTATAGTACTATATTGTATACTGTATAGAATTACTCTGTGCTAAGGGCCTTACCTAGCTTACTTAGTTTCATTCTTACAGCCCTACCCGGTGAGGCCCTGTGCTGCTGTGCTGTGCTTAATCGTGTCTGACTCTCTGAGACCCGCCAGGATCCTCTGTCCACACGATTCTCCAGGCAAGAAGACTGGAGTGGGTTGCCATTTCCTCCTCCGGGAGATCTTCCCGACCCAGGGACCAAACCCACATCTTTTGCGTCTCCTGCATTGTCAAGCGAATTCTTTACCACTGTGCCACCTGGGCAGCCCCAAGTATTACGTGACTCATTTCATTGATGAAGAAATCGAGGTTCAGAGAGGTAATGTTGCCTGCGGTCCCACAGAGCCGGGATGAGAATTCAGATGGGCTGACCCGGGAGCCTTGAAGACATAACTGGAAACGGGCATAGCTAGGTGACCTGGCACATGCCTTCCCCTCTGGGCCTCAGTTTCCCTGCCATCAGTGAGATGAAGGTGGTGGATTCCGACGGCTGGGGCATCAGGAGTGAGGTACCCCTTATGACCACTAGAGGTCTCTCCTCCAACAGCCGGAGATGGAGTCCAGCCTGGTCCCTGTTGCTCTGCCCAATGAGTTTGAAAGAGAGAACTTTGGGGTCATTTAGGATAACACGGTTTCCCACAAGTGCTGACACTGCGGATAATTCCCTACTGCCTCTTGCCAAGTGGGATTCCCCACCACCTTGTCCTGGGCAAGGCTTCTCGTTTACATATTCAAAAAAAAAAAAAAAAAACCCAGCAGGGAATGTCAGAGAGGCCAGAAACAAAACTTGATCAGTACACTGAAACAGTGCGTTAAAAAAGAAAAGAAAACACACACACACACACACACACACACACACACACACACACACAAGAATCAAGAAAGAATTAGGCCACACCGTCAATGCTGGTTATCTTGGAATGAGGTGGGATGGTGGGCGATACATGCTGTCGCTGTTGTTTCTGGCCAGGCTTGCGGGATCTTAGTTCTCCAACCAGGCATCAACTGTGCCTCCCTGCAGTGGAACTGCAGAGTCCTACCCACTGGACAACCAGGAAATTCCCATTTACTGTTTCAAACTCTTTTCTTTTACATCCTATTTCAAAAGAGTAGCACAGGGGGCATGCCCCCTGCCACCATTAAACCAAGCAAACAAAACAAAAACCCCCTTCCTCTTTTGTTCTGTGCTACGGGAGACAGAGCCTTGGTTGGTCACTTGACCTCTATGAGCCTCAGTTACATTCTCTGTGGAACAATGGTTAAAATGCAACACTCCCAGGAGGACCTTCTGCTGTAACAGAAATATTGTCTATTTGTTCAGTGTAGAAGCCATGAACCACACGTAGCTATCAAGCCTTTGAAATACAGCGGGTGCCACTGAGAGAATATTTATTTTTTATTAAAACTGGACTTCCCTGGTGGTCCAGTGGTTACAGCTCTGCGCTTGCACTGTGGAAGGTGTGAATTCAATCCCCACTCGGGGAAGTTCTGGATGTCACGCGGTGTTATAAAAAAATATTTTTTTTAATAGTATTATGGGCTTCCCAGGTGGCACTAGTGGCAAAGAACCCGCCTGCCAATGCAGGAGATGTAAGAGACTTGGGTTCGATCCCTGGGTTGGGAAAATCCCCTGGAGGAGGGCGTGGCAACCCACTCCAGTACTCTTGCCTGGAGAATCCCATGGACAGAGGAGCCTGGCGGGTTACAGTCCATGGAGTCGCAAACAGTCGGACACGACGGAAGCGCCGATTCCATTCCATTCCGTGTGGCTGGTGACTACTATATCTGGCTGTACTGTATAACCCTTCTTCCCCCGCAGGGAGACTGAGCGGGTTTAATGCAGCAGCTGTGCCAGCTACAGTGGGCTTAACAGGTGCCAGGAGAGAAGGCTATCAGGAAGGTGTAAGGCAGTTCTGAGTGCCAGCTCCCATCTTTCTAAAAAAGGAAGTCTCTTTTTAAAAAAATAAAACCCACTGAGCTCTCGGGATATGTGGACAATTAAAACTTTGGTAAAACACATTAACCCTTTATTTTAAAATGTCCAGAGTGTCAAGGCCAGGAGGACTCCCTCCTGGAGCAAACAAATCCAGAAGTTTCAAATAGGTTCTCAAGCACAAAGGTCCCCAGGGGCTGTTCATGTGTGCCAGTGGGCAGGACAGGAAAGGGCAGGCCAAGCGCCTCATTAAAGCAGGCAGCCCTTCATCTGCCTGGGGTTGACAAGCAGGAATGTGAGCCTGCATTTCCAGATCCTCTCATTTCTCAGGAAAAGTAGGAAACTTGGGCTTTCTCTATGAAACCTGCCAATTTTCAAATGCTGATAAATAGTAATAATTTTAAACACCCTCATGTTGGAGCCAAAAACACAGAAGGGACTTGGCTGTCCTTCTCTTTCTTCCCCATCCCTGACTCAGGGCCTAGCTCCTGGACGAAGCTCAGCAAATAGCCAGTGTTGTCTCCTAAGCCCCTCAAGGCTCCCTGAGAGTAGACCCTAGGCATCCTGGCCAGCTGCTCACCTAGTCCCTGACCCACCCACCTCACTGTTCTCTGCCGCCCCCTACCCTTGCAGGTATCTCTTCTGGCCCCAAGGAAACCCTCTTCAGCCCCATGAACCCTCACAGTGGGACCTCTCTGGGGGCTCTCAAGGCTTCCTAAGTGGGGCCCTTTGCTGCCCTGAGGCTGGGGGCTGCTGCAGACTGGCACTGCTCTGCCAATCACCCGCCCTGGGCTGTCTGGGCACAGCTATGGAATGAAAGGCAGTGACATTCATCCAGGCGTGGCTGCAGGGACCTGGGCCCAGTGGCCCTAACATCTCTCCTAATTTGGGAGACTGATTTTCCTGGCTTGCGAATGACACAGGAAAAGGCCACAGGATTTTAGGAGGGATGCGGAGTGGCTAAGTTGAGTGCCCAAGAAAGGGTAATAAAGGAAAAAAGAGGGCACTTGTAAGACAGAACGGTTGGGCTTGGCCTGAATCTGTTTTTCCCATATGCACAGGCCTCGGAATACAGGATTCCAAAAATGCTTTGCACATGTGTGTCTGGGGTTAAACAAATTCAAATTCGGGGAATTCTGTCATAGACCTCCCTTTTGGAGATTCACTGTGTACATTTGCATCCTCAAAGCCTGAAACTTCCTAGAATTAGAGCAATGAAGTAATGTAACTTTAACGCACTGTTTCTAAAGCTTATTTGACCCAGAACCCCTCTCTCCATAACACCATCGGTTCAGTGGGATCCCCCACGGGCGAACAGTGGTGGCTGTCGCCTCCTTGGCCTGCCCACGGGGGCAGCCGAGCCACGTGGATGAACGCAGTGGGCGGGAAGGGCTGGGCAGATGGAAGCTGGCTGGGCCTTGGCTGACAGACCAGGCGCCTGCTCCAGGGAATAGGGAGCAGCCGCTGGAGCGAGGCCAGGGATGGGAAGCCTGCTTCCTGCTGACCCACTCTTGTCATCAGCCTTCAGCCATCGAACTTGTATCAGACGCTTTAGCGTGTGCCAGGCCTTTCCCAAAAATTATTTCACTTTAGTTCCCACATCCCCCTGGGTGGGTGGGAAGATCCCTTCCCCACTTCCAGATGAGGAAACCGATGCCCAGAGAGGGCAAAGAGCTTGCCTGGGGCCACGTGATGCCCGTCCAGACAGCACTTCATCCTCGGCAGTGTGTGAAGGAGCACACACCAGTCCTCTTTTCTCTGCTGGCTCCCACACCCGCCCGAATCCCCCGTGAGTGTCTTAAATGACAGATGCCTGGGTTCAACCCTAGAAATTCTCATTTGGTGGGTTTGGGATGGGGCCCAGGCATCTGTGTGGTTAGGAAACTCCCCCAGGTGATTCTGAAGAACGGTTCAGTTTGAAAAAAATAAAAATAAAAACACTTAAGCAAATACTCCAGCTATCTCTGGGTCCGGGCAGAGAGCAATCGAATATTGGCTCAAATTTCATTTGACCCAACCTGTCTGTCCTTCTGCTGAGTGTCCAGGTCCAGTTCGCACTGTCGACTCCTGTCTGCCCTGAATTAAGGGAGCCAATCCCAGATTGGGGCACCGCGGGAGAAGCCAGGAGACAGAGGGCAGAGCTGCCAAGGACCTGGACAAGGCAGGTTTCTAGCGATGAGCACATTCCTGCCGCAGGAACCTCTGGGCTGGGCTTGGCAGGGGAGATTCTTGGCTGCAGCCCCTGGAGGAAGCGGGAAGTGGGGGCGCACAAGGCAGCTCAGGCTGGCTGGGTGCCCCTGCGGCTGCTGTCCTGAACTGCCGAGGGAGCGGTTCTGTGTCTGAGCTGGAGGGTCTGTGGAGAGGCGCTGTCTGCCTCTGTGGCTTCCTCACTTTTTCCTTGCCGGGGCTGGTGTGTGCTGGGCTGGAGGAGGGGTGGGGCACCCCTGGACCCAGCTGCCCTTCTCCGCTTGGACCGCCTGCCCCCTTTCCAGCACTGGCCACTCCCGGTCACACACACTGTGTCCTCCCACACCTTGGGCGTCGCTTGCTCACCTTCTCGATGACCCCGACGACCTTGCAGCCCCTCAGCTGCTCCAGGGCAGAGCTCAGCGTGCGGATGGGCCGGAGCCTCAGGCTGCTGAAACCCTGCGGTGGTGGGAGAGAGCCCCGCAGCAGCCTCAGGGTTACGGCCTCCTCACCCAGCTGCGGGAGCAGGGCTTGGCTTGCCAGGAGACCAGTGGCCACAGAGGGCAAGGACCAGGGTACGGGCAGACCCCCACCTCACAGAGACAGACCCAGCCTTGGTCCAGGGTGGCCAGGCCACCCTCTCAGCTCAGTGCCTACCTGGGCTTCCTCCCAGGCTCAAGGAGTCCTCTGAAATCCCCTCTCAAAAGTGGCACCCACAGGAGACAGATGCTCTCAGGGGTGGGGAAATAACCTGGGCAACAGACTTCAAAGACCAAGGCAGGCCCAGGTACCTGCACTGTGGGAAGCATCTTACAAGGTGGATCAGACTAGAAGGAGTGTGTATGCGCACACCTAGGGGTTGAAAAGTGGGCGTGCATTCTCAACCCTCTCTGAGGGGCCTGCTGGGTCAGGATGTGGGGAGAGGATTTGTGCACATTTGTATATGCACGTATTCATGTGTGTATATATGCACATGGGTATTCATGTCTGTGTATACGCATGTGGGTGGGTATTCATGTCTGCTCCAAACACTCACTGCAGCCCAGCCGAAAATCACTCTGGGAGCCTGAGTGTGTACACAGGTGAGTGTGTGTATGGGCTGTGTGGGAGGGTGAGGAGCTGCCTCTGTGTGTGTGTCTCCTCTGTGAGGGTGCGAGACTGGACTGGAGATGATTCACCAAGTGTTAGAATGTGAATGAGCTACGGAGAGTGTGGGAGAGAGAGGGAGGAAGCCAGGAGGAGGAGGGCAGGGCGGCAGCCCCGGGACACGCGCCAGCCTGCCTGTGCTCTCCACCGTCTGCCCAGCCGGGGATGGCAAGGCGACAGCTCCCTGGCCTGGGGGGTGGGGGCCTTAGCTCTCTTCCCCCGGATCCCTCAGTCTTCTGGGGGCTCCTCACCTCATCAGGGCTGGCTCCGCTGCCCAGCGTCCTCTGCAGATGGCAATTAAAGATCTCCTCCGCCCGCCGCAGGTACTTGGTTATCTTCAGTTTGACAGCCTCACACCTCTCCTTGTTGGGGTCGACTGTGGGGAGAAGGGGTCAGGAGGACCCTGCCACCCCTGGGAGGAGGCGGGGGTTTGGCTCCCATTGCCCACACTCTGCCCCCCACAGGAGGGCAGCTATTTCTGAGGCTGATCAGTGGATTCTGACCCCGCATCTGTTCTTGGGTCCTCTTCTGGGTGGGAGACCAGCAGGGGAGGAGGACGAAGGATGGTGGCCGGAGAGCCTGGGAGCTGGGGTAGGGGGGGTCCCTCAGACTATAGCACCTTACAATTGGCATGCACCACATCCTGGCCACTGTCACAGCCTGGGAAGGGATGGGACGGAGTTTCCCTGTCTGTTTTTCAGGAAGAAAGAGAAGCCCCCAGAGAGCACACCTTCTGCTATCTTTGATTCCCAGTATGAAAGAGGCCAGAACAGGCATTGGGCCTGGAGGGTAAAGGTGTTCATGGTACAGGCATGAAGCCAGCTGTTGAGAGGCATCATCAGTGCAGGGACTAGAAGCGTGAATTGGGGCCTGACTCTCAACCCCAGGCTGGCCATCAAGGCCCTCGGGTGTCTCCAACTGGCCTCAGGACCAGCCTCTCCCACAACTTGGAAATGCCTCCTTTTGCCCTGAACAGGCCTCCCCTCTTACCTTCAGGCCTTTGCCTGTGTTCTCTGCCTGTCCCCTCTCTCTCCCACTCCAGGCTCTTCAGCTGGACAGCATACCTACCATTCTTCAGGGCTCACATTAGGGTTTTGACTTTTAGAAAATGCGCTGTGCCAGGTTTGCCTGGCCTCAGTCTCCTTCTTCCCTCCCTTTACTTCCTCCCCATTGTTCTTGCTACCTGGGACTATAATTGTCCATCATCAACTCATCAATCTTCTGCCATCAGAATGCAAGTACCCAGAGGGCAGGACCCCAGCCCAGCTCCAGGGGCAGGAGAGCTTAGTGAGCCAAGCTCACAGCCTCTGGAGCCCAAACTGTTCAAATCTCAGCTTTGTCATTTGATAGCTGTGGAGTCTTAAGCAAGCTATTTAACTTCCCTGTGCCTCAATTTCCTCATCTGGAAAATAGGAATAAAAATCATTCTTGTATATTTGGAAGTACATGTCAGAACATACACAGTGGTTTGTATTACTGTGAATCAGAAATGAACTGATACAGGTAAAGCCCTCAGACCAGTGCCTAGTGTAAAGGAACTGCTTTATAAGTGAAGGCTATTATTATCAATACTACTGTCCTTCTCATAGGTCCTGCAGGGCCAGCACAGAGCCCTGCTCACCCAGCACAGATGGACAGATGATGGGATGGGCCCTTCCTTGGCCCCTGCCCAGCCCCAGCCTCACCGTGCATGCCTCGGAGGAGAACGTCCACGCCGTTCTGGTAGTGGTTGAAGGCGGCCTCGTAGTCCTCACTGACGTCGCGCTCCAGGGCCAGCCGGATCTGAGTGGCTGCATCCACCAGGTAGTCGTGCTTAGTCATGTCAGGTGCCCCCGGAGCCACCCGGTTGCGAATCTGCTCCAGGTACACGCGAGCCTGGGACCGTGCTCGAGAGCAGGGCTCAGGCTCCAGGCCAGGGCCAGGAGGGCACTCACAGGCCACCAGGCTCATGGCTGCCTTGGGTCAGGGACCTGGAATGAGCAGAGGCATTAGGAAGAACCCAGTTGGAGACAATGTCCCATCTGTACCCTGGTTTCTTCCACTGAGTATTGTGGAGACTGATACTCACCTCCAAGGGCTGGAGGGATCAGAGCTAATGGGGGTAATACCCCTTACTAAGCCAGATCTTTCCTAAGTGGTGGTCATAACAGAATAAAAACATGCTTTGGGCTCTGAGTTGTTTTTACAATTCTTTCCATTCAAATTCAGTTCAACAAGTTCTGGAGCACCTACTATGTGCTGAGCATCAGAGAGAGCTGAAAATATTTGTGATACAGAGCTGCCTTCAAAGGGCCTCTGTGCACATTAAACATATGCAGGTCACCATACTTTGAGGCTGAAGCAAAAGCCCGGGGCCCAAAGGCCATTCCTTATACTGCGCCCTGTCTGCCCCTCCCTCCTCCTCCCATGGGAATCTCACTTATCCTTCAGGGTTCGGCTCCATGGTACCTCCCCGAACAGGAGGGATTGCCCCTGCTTTATTTCATTTCCCTTGGTCCCAAGATCAGTGTGGTCAGGGAGTGAGGACCCCCAAGGAGCCAGGTGGAGAGCTGGGCACAAGGCTTGGCCTTAAAGACTGCAGGCAAATGAAATGACTGACTGGCAGATTCAGTACCACTCTGGATGGAATTAGATGAATGAGGTCAGAGCCCAGCCAGCCCTAGGGAGGGGATGGCTCTGTCCCCCTGGCTCTGCTCTGAGAAGTCCAGGAAGGCCACGTGGCCTCCAGGGACCTGACGGCAGCTCCACCCTGAGCAGCAAGTGATACAAGTGGCCGCCAGGGTTAGAGCAGTGGCAGAAGGAGAGGAAAGAGCTCAGAGGCCAGAAAGCTGCCTCTATCCTTCACTGACGCCTCTGCACCTTTGCTCTCTCAGGCCTCATTGGGAAAGGGCGGGGCCCAAACCCCAGGTCATTTCTACTTCTGTGGAGAGAGGGAAGAGAGAACAGGATGGGGAGTGAGGCAGAGAGGAAAACCCACATCGCCAAGCCAGCGGGCAGCTGAGCCCTGGCCAGGATGCGGCCAGGAGGTGGAGGAGGGGAGGAAGGGAAGCCGCGCCCTTCCCATTCGGCCCAGTCACCAGGGCATGCGGCTCGGAGGCCTGTGATCAGAGGCACCCATGTCGGCAGTGTGTGCTGCTCTGAGTCAGGGCCTAGCTTCAGGGTCCACCCGCCGGGCCGGGTCCTCCTAGGCAGAGCTGCAAAGCTGCGTCTGGACCCAGAAAGACGTGCATCCAGCCCGCGAGTCCCCTGCACGCAAGGTGCACCGCCCCGTGAGGGTCGCCAAGGAAGGGGACTGGGGGAATGAGAGGTGAGGGCATTCTCTCCTGGGGAAGAGGGGATGGAGGAGGAGCCAGGCTAACACCGTACCTGCCCGAGCCAGGAGCTCGGTCCGCGCGGCCCGACTCAGCCCTGCGGCCACCTACCCTTCGCCCCCGCGGGGGGACATAGCACCGCGGGCGGCTGCTTTCCGCCTTCCTCCTAGGTGCGGGGGTCTGGCCGGTGCAGCCTGGTCATTGGTTGCAGATGAGCTCATCCGCTATCGTTAGAATAAACCACCAATCAGCGCCCGGCTCGGCTTCTGCGGACTCTTAAAGCAGCAGCGCCGGGAAAGCGGAACTGTGCGAGAGGGCATCGAAGGGATGGGGATGGGCAGGGGGTGCGATGGGGATGGGGATGGGGATGAGGATGGAGATGGAGTTGGGGACGAGTGGGTGGAGCTGCGGAGAGTGGAGGTCCAGACTCTCTCAGGGATGTGGAAGGAGTTGCTTCGGAAGTTTAGGCCGACTAAAAGCACACGCGCCACTTTGGGGACTTTTCTCATTCGTTATTTCATGCATTTATTCAACTATTTGAATATGGTTGAAGATGGTGACTGCAGCCATGAAATTAAAAGACGCTTACTCCTTGGAAGAAAAGTTATGACCAACCTAGATAGCATATTAAAAAGCAGAGACACTACTTTGCCAACAAAGGTCCATGTAGTCAAGGCTATGGTTTTTCCAGTAGTCATGTATGGATGTGAAGTTTGGACTATAAAGAAAGCTGAGCGCCGAACAACTTTTGAACTGTGGTGTTGGAGAAGACTCTTGAGAGTCCTTTGGACTGCAAGGAGATCCAACCAGTCCATCCTAAAGGAAATCAGTCCTGAATATTCATTGGAAGGACTGATGCTGAAGCTGAAACTCCAATACTTTGGCCACCTGATTTGAAGATCTGACTCATTGGAAAAGACCCTGACGCTGGGAAAGATTGAAGGTGGGAGGAGAAGGGGAGGACAGAGGTGAGATCGTTAGGTGGCATCACAGACTCAGTGGACATGAGTTTGAGTAAACTCCGGGAGTTGGTAATGGACAGGGATGCCTGGCATGCTGCGGTCCATGGGGCTGCAAGGAATTGGACACGACTGAGCGACTGAACTGAACTGATTCAACTATTTAAATATTATGTATTTAGAGAATACTGTGCAGGAGGAGCTAGATGGCAAGATACAGCGACTGAGTAGACACTGTCTGCTGATGTCTTCCTGGGGTTTACAGTCTAAGTGAGGGGATACAGGGATTAAAGAACTAGAGAATACCGTCGACATTTCATTCCAGGTGTGATCAGAGTTGTAAGAGAGAAGCACCATAGGGGCTGTGAGACTCACAGGAAGGGGAGTAACCTAGTTTTGGGGTCAGAAGACCTTTGGGAGGGGGTGATTTCTGAACTGGACACACAGACTTCATCTGCACCCTAGTGCTGCCTGGACTTATACTATCCTTCCCTAGTACACTTGCTCCCTGCTAGATGTCACTCCATTCCCTTCTGATTCCCAGTGCCTTCCTCCCATCCTTACTGTCAGCCAAAGAGCATGCTTCTTCCATCCCTCAAAAACATAGGAACACAGACCCCTACTCTGCCTGCTGGCCAAGTCTGCATCCACACACCGTCTCCCCATCTCTTTCCGTAGATGACCTGTCTGTGCCGCATCAAAGGCCAGCCTTCCCCTTGGGGTCAATCTTGTGCCATCACCTACTCAAGGAACCTCCTCCAGCAATTCTCCCCTCTCTTTCCTCCACCATTAATTTTTGGCTTCTATTGCATCCTTCTTTCTCATCTGAAACAAACATCGTGCTGATTCTTGCATCTTGAAAACCATACAAAAACCAGTCTTGGCCTCACTTCTCCCCTCTCTATCACCCCAGGGGAGAAGAGAAATTGGAGAAGAGAAGCTTCCCACTGGAGAAACTACTTGCTGTCCTTAGTTTCTCTTCTCCCGGTCTTTCTTGAACTCTCTCTGATGAGGCTTTCTTCCCCAGCATTGGTCTGAAATAGCTCTTTGTCATGTTACCATGACCTCCTGGTTGCTAAACCCAATGGTCATTTCTTGGTCCTCATCTTACTTGACCTCTTAGGAGCCTCTGAGACCCAGGGGATCACAGCCTTCTCTCCATGCGGTTTCTGCCTAGGCTTTCAGGATCCCCAGTCGCTGTTGCAGACCCTTCTCAGTCTCCTGTGATGGCGTCTTCTCTTCCAGATGTTTAAGGGTTCCAGGGCTCAGGTGTCCCAGATGCTTGACATCTTTGTTCTCTCTGTGCTTACTTTCTTGATGAGGGATTGCACTTCATCTCATGATTTGAAATAGTGTTATTCTATATGTTAATGATTCTGTGCATCTATTTACAGATATCGTATATCTTCTTTATCCCTTAGCCCTTATCTCTCTACTGCTGCCGCTCCTGCTGCTAAGCCGCTTCAGTTGTGTCTGACTCTGTGCGACCCAATAGACAGCAGCCCACCAGGCTCCCCCGTCCCTGGGATTCTCCAGGCAAGAACACTGGAGTGGGTTGCCATTTCCTTCTCCAATGCATGAAACCTAAAAGTGAAAGTGAAGTTGCTCAGTCCTGTCCGACTCATAGCGACCTCATGGACTGCAGCCTACCAGGCTCCACCGTCCATGGGATTTTCCAGGCAAGAGTACTGGAGTGAGGTACCATCGCCTTCTCCAAACCTCTCTACTAGACTTAAATATTTAGAAGTTTAATAAAACACCTCAAATTCAACAAGTCCGGAACCTTGAAAACAGAATGCTGAGTGAAAGGAGCCAGACACAAAAGGCCACATGTTGTACGATTCTATCTACATATAGTTTCCAGAAATAGGGAAATTCATAAAGACAGAAAGTAGATGTCAAGGAGGGGGGAATGGAGAGTGGATAGTGGGTATAGGTCTTTTGAGGGAGTCAACGAATTTTCTGGAATTAGATAGTGTGGTGAATACACAACTCATGAATATACTGAGAAGCATCGAAGCCACATTTTAAAGAGGTGAATTTTATGATATGTGAATTATAATCAATAAAAAATCATCATAATGAAAAAGAAAAACAACTGAATTCTTGATTTTCCCCCACCTGAAACCTTATCCGCCTAAAGCCTCTTCCAATCTTCCAGCCCCATCCTTCCCATCGCTCAGGCCAAAGTTTTGAAGCCACGTTGGCTTCTTTTCTCATGCTTTACTCTAATCCATTAGAATATCATCATGGTATTTTCCTTCAAAATATACCCAGAATCTGACCACTGCTCAGCATCTCCACTGCTATGACATCTTCATCTCATACCTGGTTTACCATGGGGGACTCCTCCTATCTTTTTGTTTCTGCCCTTACCAGCCTACAGGCAGTTTTCAACACTGCATTGGGGGATCCTTCTGAAGCACAGTAGACTCTGTACCTCTTCTGCTCCAAACTCTTCCAGAGCTCAAAACTCATCAGCCCAAGAAAAACTCAAGTTTTTGCTATGACCTCCTCCAAGGCCCTCATGGTCAGCCTCCTCTACTATTTTTCCAGCTTCATTGCTTGCCAGGGTCATTCACTCAGTTTCAGCTCCCGAGCTTCCTCACTGATTTTAGAACCCACATGGCAACTCCCACCCTAGGGCCTTTAGCTCGCAGCTGCCCTCTGCCTGGAACAGTCTGCCTTTGGATACCTGCCTAGTAAACTCTGCCCCTGTTTTGAGTCATTTCCCTGATGTCACCTCTTTGAGAGACTTACTCTGAGTGTACCCTCCCTATACCTCCATTTCTCCCTTGCCCTGCTCTGCTTCTCTTCTGCTGTGTCCAAAACTATTGACAGAGACTTCCCTGGTGCTCTAGTTGTTAAGAATCCGCCTGCCAATGCAGGGGACACGGGTTCAATTCTTGGTCCTGGAAGATCCCACATGCTGCAGAGGAACTAAGCCCTTACGTCATAATTACTGAGCCTGAGCTCTAGAGCCCAAGAGCTACAATTACTAAGCACATATGCTGCAACTACTGAAGCCCATGTGCCCTAGAGCCTGTACTCTGCAACAAGAGAAGCCACCGCGATGAGAAGCCCGTGCACCACAACAAGGAGTAGCCGCAGCTTGCCACAGCTGGAGAAAGCCCGTGCGCAGCAACGAAGATCCAGCGCGGCCATAAGTAAACAGATAAGTAAAAGTAAAAAAGACTATTGGTCTGCATCTGATTTACTTATTTGTTTCATATGCTTATTTCTTCCTGCCCCTCAGGGTAAGTTAGATCCACAGGGGCAAGGCTTTCATCTGCTTTGTTCACTGCTGTCCTAAACGCCTAGAATAACATCTGGCACATAGCATTGCTCAGTCAGTATTGATTGGATGAATGAATGAGCTCTAAAGAATGAGAAAGAATTCACAAGGAAAGTGTTTGAAGAGGACTGTGGAGGAGAATGTTTTAGGCAGAGAATCATCATGTATAAATGCCTTAACAAATTAAGGCAGAAAAACAATATTTATACATAAAACAGATGGCATAAAACCAGTTGATAAAATTTAACACTCATTCACGATAAGGATACATTCTTTGCTTAATGAATTCTAAACAAACTCATGAACTGACTTCTAAACTTGATAAAGGGCTATCTAGCAGAAACATAGAGCAAACACTGTATGTGATGATGGAGCATGAGGCACATTCCCGTGGCTCAGCTGTCTTTCTGACACATGGCAGGATCACACCTTCCTACTCCTTTGGAAGTTAGACTTGGCCATGGGACTCTCCTTGAAATGCTAGTGGACAGAATACGAGTTACTTCAGGGCAGAGGCTTCCAAAGCCAGTGTGCAATTCCTTCTGTCATAGCAATCGTGGAAGCGCATGTCCATGGAGGAAAAGAGCCTCCATCAGCTTGAGGCTTTGAGAAAGAACAGTAAGGAACGCCTCCCTTACCCACAACTTGTGTTGAATATGAGGTACAAGTGAGAAATAAAGTTTGATTGTGTTGAGCCACTAGATTTTGGAGCTGTTTGTTATTGCAGCAAGCCTTGACCTTTTTTGAATGATACCCCCAATGCAGTCAGAAATGAACGAATACCTCTACTCGTCAATAGTATACTGGAAATTACAACTAACACAATAAGAAAGTAAAGACAAAGAAGAGGTTTAAGACTGGTAAGGAAGAAGCCCTATTGCCATTATTTGTGATAATGTGATTACTCACCTTGAAAACCCAGAGCAACAACTGATGTGTTCACCAGATCAATGTTTGAAATCAAGAGACCTTTTCTATATATCAACAATAGCAATTTGATGGGACTTCCCTGGTGGTCTAGTGTTTTAAGAATCTGACTGCCAATGCATGTGAGTTCAATCCCTGGTCTGGGAGGATCCCACATGCAGAGGAGCAACTAAGCTCCTGCACCACAACTACTGAGCCGTCCTGCCTGGAGTCCCTGCTCTGCAGTAAGAGAAGCCACTGCAATGAGAAACACCCTCATTGCAACGAAGAGTAGCCCCTTCTTGCCACAACTAAAGAAAGCCCATGCATAGCAATGAAGACCCAGTGCATCCAAAAATAAACAAAGAAATAAATAAAAAAACTTTAAAGAAGTTTAACAAAATAGTAATTTGAAAGTGTAATAGTAACTTTAAAATTTCATTCATCAGAGTAACAAAAACTGTGACATACTTAGGAAGAAACTAATTAGAATTATATAAGACCTTCTGCTTTGTTTTTGCATTTCTTTTCCACGGGGATGGTCTTGATCCCTGTCTCCTGTACAATGTCACGAACTTCATTCCATAGTTCATCAGGCACTCTATCTATCAGATCTAGGCCCTTAAATCTATTTCTCACTTCCACTGTATAATCATAAGGGATTTGATTTAGGTCATACCTGAATGGTCTAGCGGTTTTCCCTACTTTCTTCAGTTTGAGTCTGAATTTGGTAATAAGGAGTTCATGATCTGAGTCACAGTCAGCTCCTGGTCTTGTTTTTGTTGACTGTATAGAGCTTCTCCATCTTTGGCTGCAAAGAATATAATCAATCTGATTTCGGTGTTGACCATCTGGTGATGTCCATGTGTAGAATGAAAACTGACCTTTTCCAGTTCTGTGGCCACTGCTGACTTTTCCAAATTTGCTGGCATATTGAGTGCAGCACTTTCACAGCATCATCTTTTAGGATTTGAAACAGCTCAGCTGGAATTCCATCACCTCCACTAGCTTTGTTGGTAGTGATGCTTTCTAAGGCCCACTTGACTTCACATTCCAGGATGTCTGGCTCTAGATGAGTGATCACACCATCATGATTATCTGGGTCATGAAGATCTTTTTTGTACAGTTCTTCCATGTATTCTTGCCACCTCTTCCTAATATCTTCTGCTTCTGTTAGGTCCATACTATTTCTGTCCTTTATCGAGCCCATCTTTGCATGAAATGTTCCCTTGGTATCTGCAATTTTCTTGAAGAGATCTCTAGTCTTTCCCATTCTGTTGTTTTCCTCTATTTCTCTGCATTGATCACTGAAGAAGGCTTTCTTATCTCTTCTTGCTATTCTCTGGAACTCTGCATTCAGATGCTTATATCTTTCCTTTTCTCCTTTGCTTTTCGCCTCTCTTCTTTTCACAGCTATTTGTCAATTCCAATCCCAAAGAAAGGCAATGCCAAAGAATGCTCAAACTACCACACAATTGCACTCATCTCACATGCTAGTAAAGTAATGCTCAAAATCTCCAAGCCAGGCTTCAGCAATATGTGAACCGTGAACTTCCTGATGTTCAAGCTGGTCTTAGAAAAGGCAGAGGAACCAGAGATCAAATTGCCAACATCTGCTGGATCATGGAAAAAGCAAGAGAGTTCCAGAAAAACATCTACTTCTGCGTTATTGACTATGCCAAAGCCTTTGACTGTGTGGATCACAATAAACTGTGGAAAATTCTGAAAGAGATGGGAATACCAGACCACCTGACCTGGCTCTTGAGAAATCTGTATGCAGGTCAGGAAGCAACAGTTAGAATTGGACATGGAACAACAGACTGGTTCCAAATAGGAAAAGGAGTACGTCAAGGCTGTATATTGTCACCCTGCTTATTTAACTTCTATGCAGAGTACATCATGAGAAACGCTGGACTGGAAGAAACACAAGCTGGAATCAAGATTGCCGGGAAAAATATCAATAACCTCAGATATGCAGATGACACCACCCTTATGGCAGAAAGTGAAGAGGAGCTTAAAAGCTTCTTGATGAAAGTGAAAGAGGAGAGTGAAAAAGTCAGCTTAAAGCTCAGCATTCAGAAAATGAAGATCATGGCATCCGGTCCCATCACTTCATGGGAAATAGATGGGGAAACAGTGGAAACTGTGTCAGACTTTATTTTTTTGGGCTCCAAAATCACTGCAGATGGTGACTGCACCCATGAAATTAAAAGACGCTTACTCCTTGGAAGAAAAGTTATGACCAACCTAGATAGCAAATTCAAAAGCAGAGACATTACTTTGCCGACTAAGGTCCGTCTAGTCAAGGCTATGGTCTTTCCTGTGGTCATGTATGGATGTGAGAGTTGGACTGTGAAGAAAGCTGAGCGCTGAAGAATTGATACTTTTGAACTGTGGTGTTGGAGAAGACTCTTGAGAGTCCCTTGGACTGCAAGGAGATCCAACCAGTCCATTCTGAAGGAGATCAGCCCTGGGATTTCTTTGGAAGGAATGATGCTAAAGCTGAAGCTCCAGTACTTTGGCCACCTCATGCGAAGAGTTGACTCATTGGAAAAGAGTCTGATGCTGGGAGGGATTGGGGGCAGGAGGAGAAGGGGACGACAGAGGATGAGATGCCTGGATGGCATCACAGACTAGATGGACGTGAGTCTGAGTGAACTCCAGGAGTTGGTGATGGACAGGGAGGCCTGGCGTGCTGTGATTCATGGGGTCGCAAAGAGTCGGACACGACTGAGCGACTGAACTGAACTGAACTGAACTGAAGACCTTCTGCAAAGAGGGAGACCCAGGCTCAACCCCTGAGTCTGGAAGTTCCCCTGAAGGAGGAAATGGCAACCCACTCTACTATTCTTGCCTGGAGAATCCCATAGACAGAGCATCTTGACCCACTGTAGTCCATGAGGTCGCAAAGAGTCAGACTTGACTGAATGATAAAGCTTGGGAACACACTTGAACTTTCCTGGAGAAAACAATAAAATTGAAAGTCACCAAAAAGGGAAGAGATGTGTTGTGTTGGGAAGATTCCCTGGAGAAGGAAATGGATACCCAATCCAGTATTCTTGCTTGGAAAAATCCCATAGACGGAGGAGCCTGGTGAGCTACAGTCCATGTAGTCGCAAAAAATCAGACACGACTGAGTGACTAATGCTGGACAGCTGTTTTGTTCAATAATGGGATAACTATCATCATAAAAATGTCAATTCTCCTCAAAGTAATGGAAAACTTGAATGCAATCTCAAACAAGATACTCAAAAGACTCTTTGTAGAACTTGATAGGATGCTTCTAAAATCCATGTTTCTTCATTTCCTGAACAAAAACTTACGGAGGGCCTACTTCGGGCCTAACCTTGTTCTAAGTACAGAGGATACAGTGGCAAATAAAACAAAACAAAACAAAAAAAGGCTTCCTGGAGCTCTTATTCTAATGCAGTAAAAACAGTACTAAACACACAGACATAGATACCTAATATCTCATGATGGTTTTATGCAGTATATATAAATGTTACATTAGCCTCCTAAAAAAAAAGACAAACGATGGGATCCACTTTACCAGATCTAAAGACTTACGATAAAGCTGCAGTTTTAAAAACAGCTGGCTACTGAGACCGTGTGCAACAACTACTGAAGACCACCATTCCTAGATAGAGCCTGTGCTGCACAAGAGAAGCTACAGCAATGAAAAGCCTGTGCTGCAACAAAGAGTAGCCCTTCACCCCTGCTCATCACAAACAGAGAAAGGGTTCAGCGACAAAGACCCGTGTGGCCAAGAATAAACAAATAAATTTGAAAAAAGCAGTTGGCATTAGTGCACATAAAAACTGTGTTGGCTAAAAAGTTCCTTTGGTTTTTAAGCTTAAAAACAAAAAGACACCCTTCTCATTTTCACCAAGAATGTTACTGAACAACATATTCACCGTTTTGTTCCACTACTTCTTGCCATTTTCCAGGCAACGTCACATTTCCAATTTCTCAAAACTGATACTTTTTGAGCAAAGAACCATTCCAGGTGACTTTTAGTTTTCCAGAGAATTGACATTTTTTCCATTTAAGAGAATTTTGCAAAGACTGAAATAATGGAAATCTGAAGGTGCAATGTCTGGTGAATACGGTAGATGAATCAGAACTCCCCAGCCAAGATGTGACAGTTTTTGCCTGGTCATCAAAGAAACAGGGTCCTGTGCTACCCTGATGGAAGATTACGTGTTTTCTGTTAACTAATTCTGGATGTTTTTTGTTCAAATGCTGCTTTCAGTTGGTTTAATTGGGAGAAATACTTATTGGTATGAATTGTTTGGTTTTCTGGAAGGAGCTCATAATAGAGGACTCCCTTCCAATCCCACCATAAACATAACATCACCTTTGGATGAAGACCAGCCTTTGATGTGGTTGGTAGTGGTTCATTTCACTTGACTCTTCTATTCTAAATCATTCTGCATATCCACTTTTCATCTCCAGTCACAGTTTGTTTTTAAAATGGAAGTTTTTGTTATGTTTAAATGGAGAATTGCTGCTGGAAATATGGTCAAGAAGATTTTTTTCACTTAACTTATGTAGAACCCAAACTTCCATGCAATTAACATACCAAGCTGGTGCAGATGGTTTTCAAGGCTTGCTTTGGATATTTTGAGTGTGTTTGTTATCTTGCGTGGTATAACATTGATCATTCTCAATGAATGTCTAGGTTTGATTGCCATCAACTTCAACTGGTCTACCTGACAGTTCAGCATCATTCAGTGAGACATATTCAGCACAAAACTTTGCAAACCGTTTTTGACTCTGATCAGTCACAGTACCTTCTTCATATGCTGTACAAACTTTTCTTTTTTTTCCTTTGCATTTTAATTGCATTTTTACCTTTCTTGTGATAATAAAGCATATGCTGAAATGTTCCTTCTTTTTCCATTTTTATTATTAAAATGGCTACACAAAAATTCACCAATTTTGATGTTATTTTTAAAAACACATGCTAATATAACAGCTGTTACAATACAATCCAACAAAATTGTTTTGAATGAAATTAAAGACAACTATGTGCTACAAGAGGCTGCTAATAGAAAAAATTCTTTTTGGTCAACCAATTCTGTAAGAAAAGACTAGAGTCCAAAAAAAAAAAAATTGATAAAAGCACTTCATGCGTCTGAGGGGGATTTGACTTAGGATAAGGAAGGCATTTTTAACCAGTGGGGTAAGGACAACTCTTCATGAGAGGTGTCAGGACAATTGACTTAAGGAAAAAAATCGATCTCTTCCTCACAATATATACAAAAACAAATTCATGTATAAAATTCTAAATTACAAAAAAGAACAACCTCACAATTTTATAAGAATTAAAGAATATCAGCAAGATCTTCAGGTAGAAAATATCTTTAAATATTCTTGGTGGAGAGGGTTATATGAATTAATGCATTTTGGAGGGTGATTTATCAGAACTATTTAAGTGGAAATACACTTAACCTAAATTATCTATAACCTATCAATTCTACTTCTAGATATTGAAGGAAAAAAAAAAAACTAGCCCAGATTCATAAGGATATATGTGGATATTCATTGCAGCATTGCCTGCAATATTTAAAAAAAAATTGGGAAAAAATTCCAAACATGTATTGTTGAATATCAGTGTAGACTAGAATTAATAAAATGAAGTATATTTATATATTGATTTGTTATTAGTTATTCGGCATTTTAAAGGAATGAACTAGGACTAAATCTATATGTACAAACATGCAAGATCTCAAAAATGTTTTGTTGAGTAAAAACAGTCAGTTCCTAAAAGCTACCTACAATTTGATGCCATTTATATTTACATTTTTAAAGTACACACCAAGACAATACTAAATGCTATCCACATTTTGCAGACTGTTAGGATTCTCCAGAGAAACAGAACCAATAGGATGGATAGACGGTAGATAGATAGTTACTCTTACTGTAAGACATTGACTTGTGCAATCAGGGAGGCAATTATCCCAAGATCTGCTGCTCTGTCTGCATGCTGGAGACCTAGAGAAACCTGGCACAGTTCCAGCCTGGGTCTTAAGACCCGAGAACCAGGCGCAATGATGGTCTAAGTCTCAGATCAGTGTCCCAGCTCAGTCAGGCAGAGAGAGTAAATTCTCCCCTCATCCATTTTATTGTTCTGTTCAGGCCCTCAGTGGATTGAATGATGCTCATCCTCTCTGGGGGCTTCTCAGCTGCTCAGGGGTAAAAAACCCACCTGCCAATGCTGGAGATGCAGGAGACGGAAGACATGCATTCAATCCCTGGGTCAGGAAGATCCCCTGGAAGAGGAAATGGCAACCCACTCCAGTATTCTTGCCTGGAGAATCCCCTGGACAGAGGAGGCTGGCCGCCTACAGTCCATAGGGTTGCAAAGAGTTGGATACAACTGAGTGACTGAGCATGCGCACACACACCCACGTTGGGGAAGGCCATCTGCTCTACTTAGGCTACCAATTCAAATGCTAATCTCATCTGGAAACCCTCTCACAGACAGATCCAGACATAGTGCTTAACCAAATATCTGGGTACTCCATGACCCAGTCAAGTTGACGCATAAAACTAACTATCACCGACAGTAATAGCTAACATCTATCCAGCACTTACTACAAGCTTGGCACTATCCCAGTTATTTACCAAGGAACACCTTATGTGAATCCTAATCCTACACTATTAGTTACTATTATTAATCCTTACCTTACAGACGATAGAACTGAGGTTAAGTAACTTGCTTAATCTTACCCACTTAGGAAGGAGGAGCACTGGGAATCAAATCTAAGCAGTTTGGCTCCAGAACCAAGCTCTGGACCCCTATGCTGATCATACTAAGTTTCTAACAGTGGTGTTACCCAGGGAGTGGGGGAGGCAGGGACCGAGACTTGGGAGAGGAGATGGTCAGTGGGCAAATAAAGCTCTACAATACCTGTAATGTTCTATGTTTTTCAAGGGTAAAGTAAACTGGTATATTATTTGTGATAATAAATTAATTTTAAATATAGGTATTTAAAATGATATTAACTATTATATTGGGTGGGCCAAAAATTTTATCTTACCAACCCAATACATGAAATTAAAGAATTACTTTTTTGGAACATGGTGATTCACAGGACTTCCTTGGTGCTTTCCAATGTACAGGGATGTAGGTTTAATTTCTGATCAGGGAACTAACATCCCACATGCCACAGGGCAACTGAGCCTGTGCACCGCAGCTAGAGAGAAGCCCGCCTGCTGCAACAAAGACCCAATGCAGCCAAATAAATAATCAAATATTTCTAAAAGCAGAAGATAGTGGTTAATGCTAGTAGGTGGTGCTCCACAAGCCTCTAATGGTGGGCTGTACCCGGTTTGATGCGGAGTGGGGTTTGGGAAACTTTCTTTGAGCTGAGCAGTGGATGATGTGTATGTGTTAGTCAGCAAGGGTGAGGAGCGGGGTGTGGACAGGGGGTGGGGCGGAGGGGGCGTAGATTTCCCGGCAGAGGAAACAGCATGAGCAAGAGCCCTGAGGGGGTCACCACACACCCCCGGAACTAAGACAAGTGTGTTGGAGTCTAGAGAAAGAGGGAACATGGCTTGAAGTGAGGCTGGAGAGGTGGGCAGGCATCCGACCTCATGGAGGCTGGTAGGCTGAGGAAAGGCCTGAGAATTTAATTCTCAGAATACTGTGTACTGTTGGGTAGGGTGAAAACTGGACGCTGATGGCATCACCGAAATCCCTGGAGTCATTTTTGCAGAGCTGTGTCCCGGGAGTGGGTAGACACGCCAAGAAAGAGACTGAAGATGTAGTGGTGTTGCAGTCACTAATTCACGTCTGAGTCTTGCAACCCTATGGACCAACCAGGTTCCTCCATCCATGGGACTGCCCAGACAAGAATACTGGAGTGGGTTGACCTCAACAGCTCTCAAAACATGTGGGTCTGAAGGATGAGGCTGGGATAGAGAGGCACCTGGAAGGTTAACAAGCCATTGAAGGCTGAGGTTAACTTTGGCTGGCTGTCATGATCTTTATGATGAGAAAGATTTACACCCAAAGACACATCCACAAGAATGTTCACCATAGCACGGTTTATTACAACAAAAGGAACTTAAATATCCAACAACAGTTCAATTAACCGAATAATGGAGTATCTAAGCGATGCAAACCAAACAATAGTATACTCAGACTCTTGTTTCAGACAGTGAGTGGTCACATCTTCCTCTAAAGCAATTCAGTGCTTAAAAAATCATTTTGTAGAAGAATATCTATTGTTGTGGGGGAACATATAAAGTTCTATAGCATATTAAGTTTAAGAAGCCAATTATAACATAATGAGTATATTATGATCTCATTTTGGTATTGGGAAGTCTCCTCCATCTTTACCTTTCTCCCCGTCTTCATGCCTCGTGGGGTAAGAGGAGGGGGTCTTTTGACATAATGCACCATGGCAAAAATTATGCCATGGGAAGTGATCCACTTTATCAAACGAGAGATCTATTTGTCTTATGGATGCTTCATGTCGGTTCAGAAAGGAGCTAGGATGTTGTGGGGAGGGCAGAGGGGTTAGAAGGAAGGTCCTTCTGGCCCCAGCTTAGGCCAACTTTATACCAAAGCTGAAAAAAAAAAAAGGTATTGTTCATTCTCTAGACTTTGGAGGAATATGTGATAGGTTATAAGAAAGATTTGGAGGTGGGGGGGAGTTTTAAAGGAAACTGTGATCACTCACTACATGAAACAAAAGACTTTGAGTCCACTGCTTGCTGTGGACAGCAACGGAGAGCTGTTCCTGAAAGGCAGTCTCTGAGCAAAGCAGAGGGGTCATCTCACACAGACTTTGGGGAAGTGAGGAGTGCAGCACTGGGTCAGCTTTCAGAGAGTTTAGAAATGGTTGACCCTCTAGAAGCACGGTCAATGGAGTGAGGCTGCTGATACCTGGTTGTTCTCAGAAGAGTGGGCTATTACTAGTTGAGCACGAGATTCCAGGTTCCTGAAGCAAGTGCTCATAGAAGTGAGGTTTATACCTAGTGTTAAGAGTTCAGTTCAGTCGCTCAGCTGTGTCCAACTATTTGTGACCCCATGGACTGCAGCATGCCAGGCCTCCCTGTCCATCACCAACTCCCAGAGCTTGCTCAAACTCAGGTCCATCGAGTCGGTAATGCCATCGGTGTTAACAGTCACCTAACAATTTATCTTTGTGTGTGTATGTGGCCGTGCTGCTGTGGCTTGTGAGACCTTAGTTCCCTGCTCAGGAATCAAACTCAGGCCCCTGGCAGTGAGAGCATTGAGCCTTAATCACTGGACTGCCAGGGATTCCCAGCAATTCATCTCTTCCTAAGAGGATGGGAAATGTTATTTCCTTAGGGGAGAAGGACTGAGACAGCAGGACAGTCTACACATACATGAAGATGAATGGTCTCAGTGAAATAGCCCAGGTGGGGCCTCTGTGCTGGAGCTAATCCCGATTAGCCAGGACTGGTTTCTAAAGAAGGATCCCAAAGACATCCAGAGTTTCCTGGATTTGGACTCAGGATGTGGTCGTGAGGGAAGAGTCTTACCCGCTCCTTACCTCCCCCAGTCTGGTGACAGGGTGTATTTCATGTTGATGGTGGGGGCGGTGGGGAGTAGCCCCTGGGCACCCCCCACCCTCAGGTTCTGACTGGGCCCTACTCCCTCCTGAGTGATGCCCTCCAGGACCCCGCAGGGCCAACCGCCCAGTCCACAAGCAGATCAGAGCCTGCGAGGCCTTGGCCTCTGCCTCACCCTGCGTGGCAGCCGTGGCCAGCTGTCGGGCCCCCCTAACCCTCCAGAGACTCTGGGGCTGGAATTCCCTGGGCAGATTTCTCACCCTCTCAGTACTTCCTTCCAGCTTGTCTGGCAAACGAGAAGACTTCACAGACTTCAGAAAGAGGGCTGTGGCAGAGACAGATTTGAGAGGGATCAAGAGCTCAAGGAGGGGAGGATATCACTGTTACAGTCTAAACCTCAGGCCCCGCTGGGGGCGTCGGACTATCACATGTCTATAAACAACCAGTGCTGCTGGCCCGGCTGTGTGAGTGCAGAGGCTCGCGTTACCGAGTGGCCCACATGGTGACTCACGGGTCCCCGGCTGACGGCTGGGTGGGTGGGACAGGGGCCTTAGAGGGGAGAGAAGAAGGGGGAGACTTCGAGATAGGGGTCGGGAGTGGGGTTGGGGTGGGGGGGGGTGTCTCTCCTATTCTGAGCCTAGTGAGAACAGGGGGCTGGACCTTCTGCCTGTCATCCAGGTGACACTCTCAAGTGAGAGAAATGGAGGCGGTGGGGGCGGGGGACCCAGCTCTGTGGGGAAGCCCTCACCCTCCTCCCTGTCTGGTGGTTTCTATGGTAACAAAGTTACCTCAGAAACTAGAAACATGCCATCTTGTTTGCCTGGAGCCCCATTGCCTGTGAGGTGGGGCCCACAGACAGCTAGCAGGGACCAGGCTCTCATCTGCCTCAGTCACAGCCAATGTTGGGTGGGCGGTGAGGGGCCGGGAGCCAGGCTCCCTTCAGGAAAGGGAAGGTTCAGCTTTCTTTAGGAAAACACAGCTGCTGGGCTCCGGTGCTGACAGAACCTTCTTTCCACACCACGGCTCTGTCCTGTCACCACCCTGTCTGGAGCCTTGGTTTCCCACCAGAGTGTGCAGAGGGGCCTGTTCTGTGGACCCACCTCATAGATGTCTGGCCTGCTTCTCAGATTTGGAGCAGACACCATTTGCTTCCCCGCCTCCTCTCCTCTGTGCTCTATCCTGAGATGAGATAATATGGTGAGGGGTAGAGAGCACAGGTTCTGTATTCGGATCTGTATTCAAATCCATTCCAGTCACTGGTCAGTCATGAAATTCTGGCTCACTTAACTTCCATAGCTTTGGACACAACTGGTCCTCAGCGTTTGGGCTTCCCTGGTGGCTCAGAGGGTAAAGAATCTGCTTGCAATGCAGGACATCCAGTTTGATCCTTGGGTCTCAGCTTCTTCATTTGCAAGATAAGGAGACAGAAATGGATTATTTCTAAGTTTTCTTCAACCTTGAATGCCAAGATCATGCCACACTCAGGCTTAAAGCATTTCAGTGCCTCCCACTGCTTTGCAAAGTCCTAATTCCCTAGGATGGTATCTGGGGTCCAGCCCACCTTCCCCTTCCTGCCTTTTCCATCTGCTGGTACCTTAGGCATCATATCAGCTACACTGAACCACTTGAAAACCCCTGGCTTTTCTACCCTGGGTCTTGGTTAATGGGTTTTCTCCAACCTGTTAATGGGTTCCCCAGCCATCTCTCCACACTCAATCTGGCCTGTTCCTCTATGTCACTGCCTTTGTGAAGCTGACCCTGATTTTCCTCATGTGTAAATTGGTTCAGACTTCTTTAACAGCACTCCATCTGCGTTTGCTGACTCTACATGGACTTTCCCCCTTCTATTGTGGTCATCTGTGCATATCTGATTCCTTTGACTCTCTTTTTAGGGTCAGGGAAAATGTCTTAGCTATCTCTGTATGTGTGTGTATCCATGTGCTAAGTCGCTTCAGTTGTGTCCGACTCTTTGTAAATCAATGCACTGTAGCCTGCCAGGCTCCTCTGTCCATGGATTTTCCAGGCAAGAATACCGGAGTGGGTTGCCATGCTTTCCTCCAAGTGATCTTCCCGATCCAGGGATCGAACCTGCGTCTTTTATGTCTCCTGCATTGGCAGGGGAGTTCGTTACCACTAGTGCCACCTGGGAAGCTCTAGCCCCATACATATCTGTATACACAGAAAAATACAGAAGCCCTGGCCCTGTATATATATCCATATATATATAAATATATAGCCCTATGTATCTATATAGATATCTATATATATATAAGAAGCCTTATATATATCCCTATATATATATCTCTGTCCAGCTCTCTCTATGTATATCTCTGTACAATCCAGGTTTTTCACTGGGCTCTGCTTCGCCCTAAGAACATTAGGGCTGGACATCCCTGGTGGTCCAGTGTTTAAGAATCTGCCTGCCAATGCAGGGGACATAGGTTAGATCCCCAGTCCGGGAAGATTCCACATGTGCTGGGGCAACTAAGCCTGTGCGCCACAGCTGTTGAAGCTCATATGCTGACAGCCTCGTTCTGCAACAACAGAAGCCACTGCAACGAGTGACCTGCCCATTGCAACTAGGGAGTAGCCCCTGCTCACTGCAACTAGAAGAAGCAATGAAGACCCAGCACAGCCAAACATAACTAAGAAAATAAATAAAATTTAAAGGAAAGAACACTAGCACCTTTGGGAATTCCCTGGCAAGACAGTGGTTAGGACTCTGTGCTTCCACTGCCAGGGGCTCAGTTCCAATTCCTGGTGGGGGAACTGTGATGCCACAAGCCACAGAGCCAAGAAACCAAAGCAAAACAAAAAATTAGGGCCTTCAACATTAGCAAAGTAGTGTATCAACACTTCCCAAGTCACTTCCTTCACACCCCATACTTATTATCAGAAGCTCCAAACAGAACACCAAGTTCCTTCTCTAGCTCTGACCCTGATGTCTTTTATTTCCCTCTCCCATCGTGCCTTCTCTCTCTTGGTTCTCAGGTAGACAACTTAGCCTTTCTAACTAAGACCTCTCTCTTTATCCTTCTTTCTTCCAGAATGGGGTTTTCTTCAGTAAGTGGGAAACTGGGAAGACTTTGAGGAGATACCCCACATCCAAGGGCAAAGGGGAAGCCCCAGTGAACTCATCTTGGGAAATAATACAGTATCCATCCTTTCTGGCTTCATTATGTTGATTTTATAGCCATATATAACAAGAGATTATGTCTTCTTGCCAGTGGGAAGAGGAAAAAAACAATGAAGAAGAAGAAAAATTTCGAATAAACTCTTCATGAAAGAAGATATAAAATCTGAGGCTCTGGAAGGTGGCCACTGCATGACAGGAGTGAGCCTCAACCCCTGAATGGCACCATGGAGCAGAGCTGTCTCTCACAATTTCTTCACCTTGGGTGAGACAGAAATGAAGAGATGTTTCTGAAGTTGGTTATTTCCCTTTCCCCCCATCAAAGTACAATTTAAGGAGACATCCCACATTCAAAGGCATAGAAGCCCCAGCAAGATTGTAGGTGCTGGAGCGACAGCTGTGTGGTGCTGGAGCGACTTTGAGGAGATACCCCATGTCCAAAGGCAGAGGAGAAGCCCCAGCAAGATGGTAGGAGGGGTGAAATCACATTTAGAATCAAACCGCATACCTGCCACAGATGCTCAGAGGGCTCAAACATACCTTGCGCACACCAGGACGCAGAGACCCTACAGAGACTGAGACAGAACTGTGTCTGGGTGTCTTCTGAGGAGGTGCAGGTCAGCAGTGGACTGCTGCGGGGGCAGGGGCTCTGGGTGTAGTAGATCTGGGTATGACATAAGCCCTCTTGGAGGAGGTCACCATTAATCCCACCATAGAGCCGCCAGAACTTACACAGGACTGGGAAACAGACTCTGCGAGGACACAAGCAGAACCTTGTGCGCACCAGGACCTGGGGGAAAGGAGCCGTGATCCCACAAGAGACTGATCCAGACTTGCCTGTGAGTGTTCAGGAGTCTCTGGCGGAGGCGTGCGCTGACGGTAGCCTGCTGCAGGGTTGAGGGCAATGAATGCGGCAGTGCATGTATGGGACCTTCTGAAGGAGGTCGCTATTATCTTCATTACCTCCACCATAGTTTGGCCTCCCTCAAATAACAGGAAGGGAACACAGCCCAGCCCTTCAACAAAAAATTAGATTAAAAATTTACTGAGCATGGCTCCGCCCATCAGAACAAGACCCAGTTTCCCCCTCAGTCAGTCTCTCCCATCAGGAGGCTTCCATAAGCCTCTTATCCTTCTCCATCAGAGGGCAGACAGACTGAAAACCACAGTCACAGAAAACTAACCAATCTGATCACATGGACCATGGCCTTGTCTAACTCAATGAAACTATGAGCCATGCCATGTAGGGCCACCCAAGACAGATGGGTCATGGTGGAGAATTCTGACAAAACGTGCTCCACTGGAGAAGGGAATGGCAAACCACTTCAGTACTCTTGCCTTGAGAACCCCATGAATGGTATGAAAAGGCAAAAAGATAGGACACTGAAAGATGAACTCCCCAGGTCAGTAGGTGCCCAATATGCTACTGGAGATCAGTGGAGAGCTAACTCCCAAAAGAATGAAGAGACGGAGCCAAAGCAAAAACAACACCAGTTGTGGATGTGATGGAAGTAAAGTCTGATGCTGTAAAGAGCAATATTGTATGGGAACCTGGACTGTTAGGTCCACGAATCAAGGCAAACTGGAAGTGGTCAAACAGGAGATGGCAAGAGTGAACATCAACATTTTAGGAATCAGGAACTAAAATGAACTGGAATGGGCGAATTTAACTCAGGTGACAATTATATCTACTACTGTGGGCAAGAATCCCTTAGAAGAAATGGAGCAGCCATTTCTCCAAAAGAGTCAACAAAAGAGTCCAAAATGCAGTACTTGGATGCAATCTCAAAAACAGCAGAATGATCTCTCTTCATTTCCAAGGCAAACCATTCAATATCACAGTAATCCAAGTCTATGCCCCAACCAATAATGCTGAAGAAGCTGAAGTTGAACAGTTCTATGAAGACCTACAAGACCTTCTAGAACTAACACCCAAAAAAGATGTCCTTTTCATTATAGGGGACTGGGATGCCAAAGTAGGAAGTCAAGAAATACCTGGAGTAATGGGCAAATTTGGCCTTGGAGTACAGAATGAAGCAGGACAAAGGCTAACAGAGTTTTACCAAGAGAATGCACTGGTCATGGCAAACACCCTCTTCCAATAATACAAGAGAAGACTCTACACATGGACGTCACCAGATGGCCAACACCGAAATCAGATGGATTATATTCTCTGCAGCCAAAGGTAGAGAAGCTCTATACACTCAGCAAAAACAAGACTGGGAGCTGACTGTGGCTCAGGTCACAAACTCCTTATTGCCAAATTCAGACTTAAATTGAAAAAAGCAGGGAAAACCACTAGATCATCCAGGTATGACCTAAATCAAATCCCTTGTGGCTATACAATGGAAGTGAGAAATAGATTCAAGAGACTAGATCTGACAGACAGAGTGCCTGAAGTAACTATGGACAGAGGTTTGTGACATTGTACAGGAGACAGGGATCAAGACCATCCCCAAGAAAAAGAAATGCAAAAAGGGAAAAATGGCTGTCTGAGGAGGCCTTAAAATAGCTGTGAAAAGAAGAAAAGTGAAAAGCAAAGGAGAAAAGGAAAGATATACCCATTTGAATGCAAGTTCCAAAGAATAGCAAGGAGAGATAAGAAAGTCTTCCTCAGTGATCAATGCAAAGAAATAGAGGAAAACAAAAGAATGGGAAAGACTAGTGATTTCTTCAAGAAAATTAGAGATCCAAGGGAAATTTTCATGCAAAGATGGGCTCGATAAAGGACAGAAATGGTGTGGACCTAACAGAAGCAGAAGATATTAAGAAGAGGTGGCAACAAAACACAGAAGAATTATACAAAAAAGATCTTCATGACCCAGATAATCACGATGGTATGATCACTCACCTAGAGCCGGACATCCTGGATTGCGAAGTCTAGTGGGCTTTAGGAAGCATCACTATGAACAAAGCTAGTGGAGGTGATGGAATTCCAGCTGAGCTGTTTCAAATCCTAAAAGATAATGCTGTGAAAGTGCTGCCCTCAATATACCAGCAAATTTGGAAAAGTCAGCAGTGGCCACAGAACTGGAAAAGGTCAGTTTTCATTCCAATCCCAAAGAAAGGCAATGCCAAAGAATGCTCAAACTACTGTACAATTGCACTCATCTCGCACACTAGCAAAGTACTACTTAAAATTCTCCAAGTCAGGCTTCAACAATACGTGAACTGTGAACTTCCAGATATTTAAGCTGGATTTAGAAAAGCCAGAGGAACCAGAGATCAAATTGTCAACATCTGTTGGATCATCAAAAAAGCAAGAGAGTTCCAGAAAAACATCTACTTCTGCTTTATTGACTATGCCAAAGCCTTTGACTGTGTGGATCACAACAAACTGTGGAAATTTCTTCAAGAGATTGAAATACCAGACCACCTGACCTGCCACCTGAGAAATCTGTATGCAGGTCAAGAAGCAACAATTAGAACTGGACATGGAACAACAGACTGGTTCCAAATAGGAAAAGGAGTACTTCAAGGCTGTATATTGTCACCCTGCTTATTTAACTTTTATGCAGAGTACATCATAAGAAGTGCTGGACTGGATGAAGCACATGCTAGAATCAAGATTGCTGGGAGAAATATCAAGAACCTCAGATATGCAGATGACACCACTCTTATGGCAGCAAGTGAAGAGGGACTGAAGAGCCTCTTGATGAAAGTGAAAGAGGAGAGTGAAAAAGTTGGCTTAAAAGTCAACATTCAGAAAACTAAGATCATGGCATCTGGTCGCATCACTTCATGGCTAATAGATGGGGAACAGTGGAAACAGTGAGAGACTTTATCTTCTTGGGCTCCAAAATCACTGCAGATGGTCACTGCAGCCATGAAATTAAAAGACACTTGCTCCTTGGAAGAAAAACTGTGACCAACCTAGTCAGTCAGTCAGTCAATTCAGTTGCTGAGTCATGTCTGACTCTTTGCAACTGCATGGACTGTAGCACGCGAGGCCTCCCTGTCCATTGTAGACAGCTTATGAAAAAGCAGAGACATTACTTGGCCAGCAAAGGTCCATCTAGTGGAAGCTATGGTTTTTCCAGTAGTCATGTATGGATGTGAGAGTTGGACTATAAAGAAAGCTGAGCACTGAAGAATTAATGCTTTTGAACTGTGGTGTTGGAAAGGACTCTTGAGAGTTCCTTGGACTGCAAGGAAATCAGTCCTGAATATTCATTGGAAGGACTGATGGTGAAGCTGAAACTCCAATACTTTGGCCACCTGAGCGGACTCGTTTGAAAAGACTCTGATGCTGGGAAAGATTGAAGGCGGGAGAAGGGAACGACAGAGGATGAGATGGTTGAATGGCATCACGGACTCAATGGACATGAGTTTAAGTAAACTCCAGGAGTTGGTGATAGAAAGGGAGGCCTGGCATTCTGCAGCCCATGGGGTCGCAAAGAGTCAGACACGACTGAGCGACTGAACTGAACTGGAAAGACTTTCATGTGCTAATATATTTTGCCCCTTCACACATGTATCCATTACAAAATGCCTGGTCTTAGTAGACTCAAAAAATGTTCAGGAATGAATGAATGATCAGGGTAACCAGCTCACATGCATGATTAAGATCGAACTCTCTTCTGGCCTTCTCAGTGGTATTTGTACCTGGTCTCGTGCCCCTGGGGTCCATTCTCCACACGGAAGGCAGAGTGAGCTTTAAAAAAACGTGCAGATTATCACTTCGTTTCCTTGCTTGAACCCCTCCAATGGTTTCCATCCACATTATAACAAAATTCAAACTCCTTACCCTGCAAAGCCCTTCATGATCTGCCTACCTTTAACATCATATGTCACGGCTCTTCCTCCCTTGCCCTTCAGGCTCCAGACACACTGGGATTCCTTCCAGGCTTTCGCATCAGCTGTGTTTTATGTTTGAAGAACTCTTGTCCTGCTTTGGAGTAATCGTCACATGACCATAACTTCACCATAAAGATCACCTCCACAGAGAGGCCTTTTGTGACCTCCTGGTCTAGAAAACTTTCCCCAAACACTGTCTCATCACCTCTCTGTATTTCCATGAAGCCTCCATTGCTGCATGACAACTGCCTCCAAATACTCTGTTATTATTTTATTTCATAATTCAACAATGAGGAAATCAATTAAGGTACAGTGGGTACAGCTTCTCTCTCCTCTCTCTTTTTAATTTTTGTTTAGTGAGAAACAATTTCATTATGTATTTGTTTGGATGTGCTGGGTCTTTGCTGCAGTGCACAGGCTTCTCTTGTGGAGCAGGGACCCTGGAGCGTGCCAGCTCAGTAGTTGCAGCTCACAGACTAAGTTCCCCTGCAGCAGTTCCTCAAGCAGGGATCAAAGCCACATCCCCTGCACTGGAAGGCGGACTCGCAACCACTGAACTGCCAGGGAAGTCCCAATCTGTCTGTTCTCTAGGGGGTCTGAGGCTTCATTTGAGATGACTGTAATGCCCGGGAGTTGGAACAATTGGAGGCTGATTGATCCCCTCCCCCCCGCCTCCTCCCTACGCACGGCTTGGGCTTCCTTCCAACATGGTGACCTCACCATAGCTGGACATCTCACATGGCAGCTCAGAGTTCCAAGAGACCAAGGCAGAAGTTGCCAGTCCTCTTTAAAGGCCTTGGAACCATTATAGGGTCCTTTCTGCCATACTCTATTAATCAAAGCAGACCCAGGTCTACTCAGATTCAAACGAAGGGCCATCTCTAATGTGCCAGACCCATACTCTGGCAATAATACCATTTTCTCATTAATTTCTCTGTTTACATGTATCAATTGCTTATTGAGCAAGCCGCAGGAATACAAACAAACCAGTTTCCTTCTCTCATCGTTGCTTCTAGATGAACTATGTTGTTTCTCCTTTTCCTGTCTCTTAATAGCATCTTGGGCAGATCTTCTAATGTTCCTGTCACTTTAATTTATTAAAGGCCTGGCCTCATTTAAGCTGGTCCATCTAATTGAAGGCTAACTCCTTTCGCTCCTGGGCAGGGCCTGGATTGAACTCGAGCGAGCAGGAAGAGGCATGGTCTGCTCTTAGACCCCTCACCACTTTCCTGGCCAAAGTCCTTTTCTCTTTTTCACAGGGTCAGGCAGGAGAAATCAGGGGACAAGTTCCTCTTAGCAGGGGCCATTTCTTCTCTTGCTGTGAACGTACCTGGTATGGTAGGCATCGAGATGCCAGCTGTCCTGTGGGTGCACCGCAAGGTTGCCCGGCTATTCTGTTCCCTATTATGCTCCTTTTCGAGGTCTGCACCTGACACCCCACTCAGTGATCGCCCCAACTCTATGCCCACAGCCGATAGCCTCTGGGGCCTCTTCACCTGCAGGTGTCCCTCTTGGGAGACCATGGGCAAGGCAGCTCACGGCCATTCACCTTTCCCACATCCCCCAACCCGTGGGAAATAACTGCTGGGTGTCCTGAAGTGTCCCCTCTCCCTGTCCCTTGCCTCTATTCAGTTCTCCAGCCCTCCAACCTCCAGCCAGATAGCACACGGGCTAATCTGAATGGCAAATCCCGCTCCAGGGAGAGGAGGGTAGACACCAGCAACCCAGGTATCCAACGACTGCCCCTCCCTCTCTCTCCTCCCCTCACCACCCCGTACCCTCCCCCACCCCTCTGCTTATGGAGGCTGTAGAAGGGCGCGCTGGGTGATGTTTGAGCCTAGCAGGACTACTTCAGCCATCTCCTATTAATCATAAATCCTGTAGACAGACGTGTCCAGAGCCAAATTGCTGCTTCTTTGTTTTAAAAAGTGTGGCGGTGCTTAAGACCCCTTTCTCCTAAGTGCTGGGTCCAGTCTCCAATGTGAAAAGCAATAAAGTCCACCCCACATCCCAAATCCATGATTACGGTCCGTCCCTCCACTCAAATACGTGATCCACAAGAGCAGGTCCTGGATGTTTCATTCCCCACTGGGTCTCTGGTGCCTAGGTACACAGGTGGGGCTCCACAAAGAGATAAAGAGCAGAAGAGAAGGGCCTGCTACGTCCTGAATGACCTGAAAGGATGGCCAGGGTGGTCAGATGCACCCGTCAGTTCCCTTCCTACTGGCTCCAGCTGTGAGGTTCTGGCCACAGATGCAGAGTTTTGCTTCTGGCCTCTGGCTGCTCCTCTGGTCTAGTTCTCTCCAGGGGTAGCTGGTCTGGGTGGGGAGGCAGACCTCCATGTGGGTGACTTGTGAAGCTGAGAGCCTGGGACATGCTACGAGGGCTGGGGTAGTGTCCCGGGGGGCCCATCAGAGACTGACTAAAGGGGAGGGTGCTCTTCTTAGCTATCTATCCCTCGGAACGGGTGTAGCCCATGAGGGAAGAGGCAGAAGAGAAAATACCTTTCTCCCATGAAGCATGTCCTGCGGGGCTGGCCCACACCCACTCTGTGATCGCCGGCCAGAAGCACACTCTGACCGGGATGTCCTCCAAGGCGGCCCAGGCCTCAGTGGTGGACAGACCACCAAGGGCAGCTGCCTCGGCAGCGCTACCCCACCCAGACCGTCCCTGGCTTCCCTCCAAAGCCTGAGGAGGGCTCCGGCCCAGGCCCTGTGGCTTTATCTGAGCAGTCTGCAACCAGAGAGAACAGGGAGCACCCTGTCCCTAAACATAGCCGGAAAACAGACACACCTTGGGGGTCGGAGGCTGAAGGGAGTCAGATAATAAGTGGTTTGGATTGGGGGGGGGGGGGAAAGCATTTTTTCCTCCTTTCATGCCAAGGCATTCAGGAGGAGACAGAGGAAGATGGGAGGCCCAGGGTGGAAGAAATCAGGCAGCATCTGCCAGTCCCTGCATTCAGCAGCCGGAGCAGGCTGGAGGTGGCGTGGTTTAGGTCCCTGGAGCCAGGAACTGTGGCACCTGAGAGCCAGGCATTGGGCTAGGGGTAGGGTGGCCCTGGGGAAGCTGACAGGTACCAGGGGAAGAGGACTGTGCTCTTGAATTTGAGGGTGTTCAGGGGTGGCTGAGGCCTGGGCCCCCAAGTTTAGGGCCAAGTCTCCATTCTGGGGAACCTCTCATTATGGGAAGAGTGGGCCTCAGGGTTTTGCCTAAAGCTTCTGGAGAAGACACCCCAGGGACTGCAGGATGGACCCCCACCCACCCCACACCCCCAGGCAGCCTTGGAGCCCACGGTCCTCTTTCCTCTGTCCCTCTTCCACTTCCTGCTGTCACCCGCTGCTCTAGCAGGAACGCTCCCCTGGAAAGCAGTTGCAGACTAGAATACTTTATTCAAGAGAATCTGGCTTGGCGGTCAGACAGCCATGCGAGGGCAGCTCGCTCCATGTCCAGCTTGGGGCCCGCTTTTTGCCTTTGTCCTTGAGAGGGGTGGGATGATGATGCCTTGGCCACAAAGAACAATGTTCCAGCACAAGCAGCAGTTAAGAGGTGAGGCGAGACTGAGGGGACGAGGAGTGGCAGAGGCCCCCCAGGCAAGCACTGTTCTCCAGAGCCGAACATCCGACCTCCAGGGTGCAGAGTGGCTGCCTGCCCACCCTCTCAGCAGGGCCAGCATGGCCAGAGCAGTGGCCTCCACCCCCCACTTCCACCAGGAGCTGCTCCAGCAAGGGTTGCTGGTCTGCACGGAGCCCAAGGTTCCAGGAGGGCAAGTGGTGGGTCTCCAGTCCTTCCTTCTCCAGCCTCCTGGAGACCCCCGGGGCCTCTGGGCCCAGGCCTGCCCATCATCACAAAGCCGCAAGTCTTGCTCCTTCTCAAGCTGAAGCCACATGGGTCTGTCTTCTTTCTCTCACGTTCTGTTTAAGGCACTGAATTCCTGAGGGTCCTGTCCCCGTGGAGGGAGTGAGTCATTCAGCAGGGATACAATTGGCTAATAAATAGAGGGCAGGTGCCAGCAGGGAGGTAACTGAGAATGTGACGGTAATAAATACACGAGCTGGGTGTAGGGGGTCTCTCTCCTCCGAGGGACTGGTTACCTCCGGGAAACAGTATCACCACACCTGCCAGAGACCAAACACAGAAAGAGGGTATCAGCCCAGGGTGGAGGATGGGAGGACTTCCTGGAGGGGAAGTTTGGACAGGGAGCACGGAGAGCCTGCAGTGCTCTTGGATCTCTGCTTGCACGAGGCTGAGAAGCAGCTAGGAAATAGTCTTCACCAAGCACTTACCCAGGTGCTCAGCCCTGCGCCAAGCACTCTCTCATTTACCCTTAATGATATTCCATGAGGAAGGGTGCAATTACTATCATCCTTTGGCAGATGAGGAAACAGAGGCTCAGAGAGGTTAAGAAACTTGCCCAAGGTCACACAGCAAGTTAGTGACAAAACCGGCTTTGAACACAGTCTGGCTCCATGCACCAATGCCTTTGGTTACTTTGGGGCAGCAATCTTCAAACAAGGATACCGGAACCCCTGGATGCACATGAAGATTGTCCAAGTCCTATGTGAGTATTGGTGGTTTTAAAGGAATCTGCTCCCAGCCTCTACCTGCACTCTGCCCGAAAATTGTCTGCGACAGAGGTCTGCTTCCCATCATGTTGTTGCCAAAGGCCCTTCTCCCTCAGAAAGGAAGGAAGTTCCTGTTACAGTACTTTGTCCCAAGGCAAAAAGGATTCAGAGGGACACTGAATAAAAGAATAATTTGATAGATATTGGTGCAGGTGGTTGAGAAAAGAAATACGGTGAACTATTGGGTAACCAAGTCTTTTGCAAGTTGGGTGGTTTCCACATCTGCTTTCAACAAAATTGAAGAGATTAGCTAAATCGTCAGCTAATATGTCAAGAGAAGTAAATTCTTATAGCACATCACTTTCAGGTTTTCGGCAAATATTGATAACTTGGAAGGAGCTCAAGTGATTGAGTAACACCCAGCCCCATTTACTTATTTATATGAACATGGTTTTTCAATCTTTTCATCTGCAAAAAATGAACAGGAATGGAATTACTGCTGAATCCCGTCTCAGTCTGGCAGGAGATAACGTTCATTGCCAGGTTCATCAACTAGTTGAAAAGAAGTAGCTGCAACCATCTCATTGAGATGCAACCCCAGTAAGACTGACTGTCCTTTTGTGCTTAGCATCTAGAAAAATATAATGTATTTGTGCTGTTTGAACCAATGGGTACTACTAACAATTACTGTGATAATTCATTCCAAGAAAAAATTTAATTTCAAGTTTTCTGCTCACAGGAAAATTTAAAATAATTCAAATTCATATACCATTGTTGTGGCAGATAAGTAAGACAAGGTGGTACATAAAAGATGTTTGACTATTTAAAAAATATTACATTAGGCTGAAATTCTGTGGGAAAAGTAAAATGGAAAGACATGTTTGAGGAAAAAGGAAGCAATGGAAATATGCAGCTATTAAAGGAGAGTGTTCATGTACTTTTTGATGTTGTTAAACAATTTTTAAAAAGTGAATGATGGTATTAAATTTGGGTGGCTTATTCCACAGGATACATCTGGAGAGTGATATAATGACTTTATATTAAAATATTAATATATTACATTCTTTGCAACTATCTACAATGTTGATCAAAAAGGTTAATGTTGACTTAAAAATGAACAAGGGGGCATGTGGGCTTTGGAAGTTCTTTCAAGAGATTCCTGAATGAAACATTTGAAGGCTGCTACCCCAGCAGCTAGGACAGGACGCTTTCCATCTGGGGCTGCCCAGTTGGGGAGCCCTGTGGGGACTGCCAGCCCCGCCCCTAGTCACTGCTTGGAACCAGGGGAGAAATAAGGGCTACATGCCTGCAGGGACCAACCTCCCCAGAATCCCTAGCTTCACAGAGTGGGGTGGATGTGTCTGCTCCTGCAGGGACAGGCTCACAGGGTAGAACTTGGCCAGCTCCAGCCCCATGACATGAGAAGATCTGTGGAAAAGACAGGACTGTGGAGACAGTCCTGTCACTGGGAGGAGACTGGTCTTGAAGGAGAACCGTGGTGCTGAGTTACTGCGCATGTGATCTCCTTTATTTTTACTGTTTACTCTCACAGATTCAGGGTTGCCCTTTGTTAATTCTTCTCTTCCAACACTCAGGCCTGGACCCCAGCCACCTTCTCCAGAGGTGAAGCCTAATGGACAGGTAACATGGACAAAGAAAGAAAAGCAAGTAAGCCCCAAGGCTCCCTGGGAGAGTGAAAGAAATACTGGCCTGAGAGCCAGCAAGGGGCTCTACCTTCCCTACGGCCTCCAGGAGGTAGTCCTGGTTAAATTTTTGGACTTAAAAAAAAAAATCTTACTTTAAAAAAATAAAATTTTTGGCCACACCCTGCAGCACGTAGGACCTTAGTTTCCTGACCAGGGACCCGTGCGTTGGAAGGTGGAGTCTTAACCACTGGACTGCTGGCCTGTGTGTGTGCTAAGTTGCTTCAGCTGGGCCTGACTCTTTACCACTCTATGGACTGTAGCCCACCAGCCTCAGTCCCTAAATTTTTGGACTTCCTAACACTAGAGTGTAAGCCCTGTAAGGGCAGAAATATTATTGGTCTGCCCATGAAAGTACCCGGCACACAGTAAGTGCTTGGTAAATGTTTGTAGATTCACCAAATGCCTGTTGGACCCTGCTGACCCTCACTCTACACACAGAAAAACTAGGCTCAGAGAGGTGATGTGACTTGCTCAAGGCCACACAGAGACTTAGAACGAAGCCAGGACGGCTTCCTGGTTCTTGTCTTGGCTCATCAGAGGCTTCCTAGGGCCTGGAATCTCTAGGTTCTGGCCCATACTGATGGCTTTGTCCCTCCCCGACCACTGACCGTGCTGGCAGGGTGGGGCTCCCCTCTGGCCCAGCCTCCTTGCCATCCCTGGGCACCCCCGTGCACTCACAGGTGACAGTCTTTGTGTTTCTGCTCCTCTCTCTTCCTCGGGCCCCTGACCCTGGATCTCCTCCTGCAATAAGCCAAAAGCGTCAAGACAGAGCAGCAGGGGGCCCCCATGCTAGGGCAGGCGCTGGCAGGCCTGAGAACAGCCCGGTACCCCTGCCAGGCTGCTTACCTTTTTGGCTTCATCTTCCCCCGCAGAGGTCTGCAAAAACAGAGAGAGGAACAGAGGAGAATTAGGACAGCCGTGGGTCGGGGCTCCCTGGCCAGACTCCCCTGGCCATCACTGGGGCTGGCCCTGTATTTGGTGCTGAAGCCACTAGAGGGTAGCATGGAGCTAGTGAGGGAGAGATGCCCAGAGGCCTGGGGGCTTCCACTCCCACTCTAGGCCCTGGCAGCCCCACTACGAGAGGTGCGAATGCCCTCTTGGAGGTCCTCCCCACACCTGTCTGCTCTCCTCTGCTTCTTGGAATCAAATCTGGGGACCGAGTCTGCTCTCTGCCGCCTTTCTCTGTTCATTTCCTTCCCTTGCACCTGCCAGGGTGCCCTTTTGTTCCAGGGTGCCCTCTGGGAGTCTCCTCGCTGACAGTAAATGAGGGGCAAGGCCACCTGTCAAGGCACAACTGCCACCACTCTACCCTGGGGACGTGTGACGTTGCAGCAGTCTCAGGGACTCAGGGAGTGGGATGACAAGAGGTGATCGAAAGCCCCACAGTCACCAGACTTGTCCTGGCTCTGTCTCCCAGGGCTGTGGCTGTTGGCCCAGAAGAGAGAAGAAAGATGGCCCTGTTGCTCAGCCCTCTGGACGGCGACAGTCTTCCCTGGGAACCATGGTGGGGGCGTGGGACAGCTTTGGGCCAGGGAAGGCTGCCCTGGGCTGGCTGTCTCCCTTGGGAGCCAGGGCAGGGTACCAGCACCTCCTGGGACTGTCTGGTCCTGTCTTTGCCATCTGGGATCAGTCAAAGACACTCTTGGACCCTTAATCTTCTCATCTGTCTGCCCCAACATACAGGTTATGAGGGCAAAGGTGATGGGGAAGGTGAAAGGTCGCTGTTTAGCACTGCCAAGGAGGATTTGCTACTGAACTGCTGTTACATGGCCAAGTCTTGGCAAGGGAGGATGGGAGGAAGCATATTGAGGGAGGGCTTCTAGCAGTGGTATAGGTCCAAGAGCAGTGGCTAGAGCCCTGGACACCAGGCAAGACCAAGCCCAGGGCAGTACTGGGGCTTCTGTAGAGTGTCGTAATGGCCATGAGAGGTAGCATGAGAAAGGGCAGGTTTAGGGGTCAACAGGCTGGGGTCAACCCACTAGCTGTGGCAAATCATGTAACCTTAGCAAGCCTTGGTTTCCTCATCTGTAAAATGGGTGGTTAGGAGACAAAGGACCTGGTCTGTCTTGCTCACCACTGTATCCCAAATATCTGAGACCATACCTAGCATACAGTAAGTGCTCAGTAGATGTTTGCTGATTAAATCAGAAAATATACTCAGGTCGGGTGCTTATGTTGGGTGAGGCACAGAGCAGACGCACCATAAACGGTGGTTCTCCCCTTCTTCCTGCCCCAAGATACGGCTCAGGACCTCTGGTCCTGTGCCTCCATCCCACGGCACAGAGGTATCAGGAGTGCCCCGGAACCAGTCGCCAGTGCCAGGCCTGCTGCTCCCGGTAACTAATGCTGAAAGTGCCCTGGGCACCAGCAGCAAGATGTGTCGGGGAGAGGCTCTGCCAGGTGGAGACTCGACTTTAAAGAAAGCCCGTGCCTCCTTCCCTCTGCCTCTTCCCTCCTACCAGGGTTTGTCTGTCTTTGAGCTCCTCAATCCCATTGACCCCTCCCGTGGGTCCAAGTGCCTCTTCCAGAGCCCTGGCATCCCCATCCCAGCTCAAGGAGGGAGACAGCGTGCCCAAGCCTGGCCAGTTTGGGAGGGACCCTGGCTCCCTCTGTCCCTGTGGCTTCTCAGTAGCTATGCTCCAGCTCCTGGGACCAGGTCCCTGGGCTGCCACTGGTCCCCGACTTCCCTGGCCTCCGTCAGCTAGGGAGGAGGCACAGACTGCAGCACGGATAGGCAACCCCTGGCTGATGCCGCCAGGTGCATGGGGGCTGTCCCGGCCGCACCCAAGGACCCACTTGCACTCGCAGCGGACGTGCTGAGAGAAGCTCATCTCCACAAAGAAGGGCTGGTCCAGAGAGTGGTACTTCATGAGCTGTGAGGAGACAAAGGTTGGGTGACTGGGCTGCAGGGGTGGCCTGCGGGTTTCCAATACTCCGTTCAGCCACCCCTTAGGGGAGGACCGGACTCCCTGTTTCCCACCAGCCTCTGTCCTACATGGGCTTCCCTGGTGGCTCAGATGGTAAAGAATCTGCCTGCAATGCAGGAGAGCTGGGTTCAATCCCTGGGTAGGGATGATCCCCTGGAGAAGGGATAAACTACCCACTCCAGTATTCTTGGGCTTCCCTGGTGGCTCAGATGGTAAAGAATCTGCCTGCAATGTAGGAGACCTGAGTTCATTTCCTGGGTAGGGAAGATCCCTTGGATGAGGGCTTGGCAACCCACTCCAGTATTCATGCCTGGAGAATCCCATGGACAGAGGATCCTGTGATATAGTCCATGGGATTGCAAAGAGTCAGACGCAACTGAGCGACTAGTGCTTCCTTCCTTCCTTCTGTACTGTACACCCTCATTCTGCTTGGAGCATGGGGCAACAGCCCTCCTACCTGCCTGTGGACCCAAGGAGGCTCCTATCCCCCCTCTTCCCAGGGCCATCAGCAAAGCACAGGGTGGGAAGGTGGCCCGTGCTCTGAAGGCAGCAAGACCTATGTTCAAATCTTGGCTTTTCCACTTGCTAAGTAGGTGAAATATCATCTCTGAAGCTCAGCTTCCCTCTGTGAAATGGGAATATCACTTGGCTCCAAGGATTGAAAGTTGAGGTAACATTTCTGAAGCATAGTGCTTGGAAATTTCTGAAGTTTCAAGTGCTCAGAAAAAAACCCCAACATTGTGAGTATGAGTGTGGAAGCAAAGCTCAGGGCACCAAACACTCCTGGTATAAAAAGGGATGTCTTGAATCCGAACAGATTTCTTTCCCAACCTCAATCAGATACCTTGTGTCCTAGGGTAGGGCTAAGCCAGAGCCTGAGAAAGCTGCTAAGGGAGGAAGAGAGGGGGGCTCAAAGACGGGGTGGGGACTCAAGAAGGAGGAGTGCTGTGGGTAAGAACACCTGGGTGTCAGTTCGGGTCCTGTGGCCCTGGCCTGCCCTCTCCCAGCCCCCCTCTCTCGGGGGGCAGGCTCCGTGGCCCTCTGAGTGGCTGTGGATGGCGGGGCAGGCTGGGGCCCGAGCCGGGGTGTCACCCTACCTGCATGGTGACGTTGGCTGTCTCCAGGGGCATGCAGTGCATCGTCTCATCGCTGCAGCAGCCGGTGCAGCGCATCAGGGAGACGCAGGATGGGCTGAACATGTGCTCCACCTCGCTGGGGTACTCAGACACGATGTCCACCAGCCTCTCCACCGGCCGGCAGTAGCTGCGGCTCCACACTTGCTCGAAGGGCACCACTGCAAGGAGGCACAGACAGCCGGCTCAGGTCCCCAGGCATGGCAGGCCCTCCCAGGTGCAGCCCACACCCGCTCCTCCAGGAAGCCCCCAGCCTACGTGAGCTCTCCCCCTGCTCTGAACTCCTGATGTCAATTCTCTGGGACGACAGTTGGGCCTCCCCGCTGCCTGCCCCGGCTCATCTGCTAGATGGAAATCCCAGGGGAACAGAACTTCTTAGGGGCTTGCGATTCTCGGCTCTGTTTTCAGCTCAGGTGCCGGCATAGGCCTCGGGGGCCTTGGAGCTTGGAGGAGAGTGTTCTGGTAGTCTCCCCAGGCCTCTGGATCTTTCTCAGGGCCTGACCTGGTCCTCCCTTGGTCTTGGGTAATTGGCAGAATACAGTTAGCTCTGCAAGCTCCGTAAGACTGGCTTGCAGAGTCCCGCAGGGAGGGTGAACCTTCCCCTTAGTCCTTCTTTCCTCTAATATCTGGGCCAGCTCCTCCGCCTGGTGGCCCAGACTGCAGCCAACGACGTGCCCCATCCCCGCTCTCCATTTTCGGTTGGACCACCCTTGCATGGGCCCAGGGCCGCATCACTCAGATTCCCTCTTTCGGTCCATGCTCCTTGCCCCCTTCTCACTTCTAACCAAGTAAAGCCCACCACCCACGCCTCTGGCCCTGCCTCCCTGCCTCCTCTCTGAAGCCTTCTCCAACTTGTCTGATATGAACAGATGTTCCTCTTTTGAGCATAACTCAGCCCCAAGAGCTTGCTTTATCTCCGTCACTGGTGGCTTTTATCATTTTTACAAGCAAGTTGAGGCTCCTTGTAGACAGGCACCCAAACACCCAGTAAACACAGGCTAGGTAATTACTGACTGAGTAGATGATGGTTCACTAAAAATTATCAGGGACATCCCCGACCCCCACGATGTCCTGGTGGTTGTGACTGGATCTTTGGGGGCCTGATCTGGAGTCTCTCAAAAGATGCTGCTCCTTTCGAGGAGGGCCTGGGGCCTGGACCCAAACACAGACTCACAGGAAGTGAATAGCCAGAGCCAGGAGACTGGCTCCTGGCCCTGGCCATGCTCTGGCTGTGTGACCTTGGGGAGGTCACTGCACCTTTCTGGGTGTATCAGTTTCTCCAGCTGGGGAAAAAGAAGAAGGCTGGGAAGAGATGGTTGCTAAGGGCTCCCCCAGCTCTGACAGGCGCTCTGTGTTTCTGTGTGCACTGCACACACGACCCAGCCCAGCCTTGAGACTGCGGGCGGAGACACATCGCCAATCCTGGGTCACCCTGCCCTGCACTGGATAGTCGTTCTCCTCTGGCAGGAGAGGACAGGGGAGCTGGACCACCTGGGGTCCCTGCAGCCTCTGCCCTGGTGCAATGGCTGCTCCCAGCAGCCCCTCAGTTCCTTCCACAGCCCTTCCTAGGAGGCAGAAAGGGCTGAAGTCCATTCTACTGAGCCTGCAAGGACATGAGTCTCAGGGTAATCTCAGAGGAAAAATAAACTTCAGCTCTAGCAGAGGCCCTCAGGAAAGACTGCAAGCCGGTGGAAAATACCCAAGAGGCGGTGTGTCCACGTGGAGCTGGCTGGGGCAGCACAGAGCAATAAACCATGCTTATCTGGGCGTCTGCGGCTCCATTCTGCCCTGTCTGTTGCAGGGGCGCTAGGGCTGGGTCCGGGGATGAGAAGGGGACCAGAGGCCTCCCTGATCCTGCCTCTCCAGGCCTCTGGGCCACTCTCCCTGGACCCAAGCAGGAAACAAGGCCATGTCCACCAGGCAGCTCCAAGCTCCAGGAAACTGGCCTTTGCAGGGAGAGGTCAGAGGAGCAGCACCCTAATGTACCTCCATGAGTGCGTGTTTAGTCTAAAACCTTCATGAGCACTACATAACTCTCAACGTTTAATCTCTGCCTTGGAAAACATAAATAACAGCAGAAGAATAGCCAGCTGCCAAAGTGCCATAGAAGATTCAGGGTCCCGCCCCGGGACCAGCCATCAGGAAGAGCACAGAAGCAGAGGAGGGGCCCCGAAGCCCCCTACCATCCCACAAGCAGACTCTAGCCCAGCCAGGCTGTGGAGCCACTGCCAGGCTAAGCAGAGCCCAGCAGGGCTGAGAAAGTAGAAGAGACTTCCTATTCCCCCCCACACCCACCACATGGACTGTGTCAACAGGACCCAGGCTCCAGGGCCCTGAAGCCCGGCACATCCTGGGCCACACGGCCCAGACGGCGTTGGGAGAGGGCGGTGAAGGCGGTGGGCTGGCCTGGTGGTCATCAAGGAAGAGGGCCGCTCATCCATGGGGCTGCTGTCTTGGGGTGTGGGAGAAACAGAGGGTGCTGGGCGAGGGGCCGGCTGAGAGAGTGCGATGACTGCTCCCAGATGTGGGCTGAGCCCCTCAGCAAAGAGCTCTGCTCACCTGCTCCTGAGAGCACTTCCTTTGGCCCCCGACCTGCTTAGAAGCCAGGGTCCGAGAGAGGAACGATGTGTGGGGAGGGTGTTGCCTGTGGCCCAGCCAGGCGCCTGGCTACCCCCAGGGCCATGAGTGGGCTCCCTTGCCAGCCCCTGGGCAAGCTTCCAGTCTGGCTCCAGCTGCTTACCACCCAGGACAGAGGAGATCCCTGGATGGGAAGTGTTTCATCCTGAGAGCAAGCTCCTGGGGAGGCCACTGGGTTGGGGTGGGGGGACAGGACTGGGCAGAGCCACAGGCCACCAGCCCGAACCCAGCAGGTATCCCCTCTGCGGTCACCGGCAAAGCACACAGCCAGCCTGCCTCGAGAGACACCCTGTTCATGTCTGCTCAGCTGTGAGCCATGGGGAGGCTTGGTGTCATAAACTCCAGCTCTGCCACATATCCTGAGGGGTGTCTGAGCCTTTAGGCAACCCCAAGGGCCTCTCTGAGCCCCAGAGCCTTCATCTACAAAACATAGAGAATATGAGTGCTTTCCTAGTTCACAGCTTGTGGTTAGCATGGAGTTACAGTAAGTGGCCGATACTATCACCATGAATAGTAACAGTAAAAAAAAAATCAACGTCTGTGGCTGCAGAATACAGAGCGTGCTGTCTCTTGTCTGGTATTACGAGGGGATGTCGTTTTCAGGGTTTTGATAACTGGGGTCCAAAGTTCTTTCCCTGGTCACAATACAGGCTCCCTAATCAATGATGATGATGACAGGGGAGCTGCCCTAAGGGGCTGACACTTCCAAGCCTCCTCACCCAGGTCCCTGGGATATATATACTATTGGGACACCTCTATGGAGTCAGAAATCCTGTCACCTGGGAAAAAGAACCTTTAGATATCATTTGGTCTAACACTCCCATTTTACAGATGATGAAACTGAGGCTCAGACTTCTTTGTCCAAAATACACTAAAAGGATCCAAAGGGCCATGGGGTGGAGCTAGGTGATGGGTCCTTCTCCAAATCCCAGAAAGCCTAATGTTGTGCCAGTCCCAGAGGGGACAGCAGGGATAGGGAGAGGGTATCAATGAGATCAGTGGCTGCTACTGCCCCCACCTTCTCAGTGCCCAGGGGGCCTGGGACTTAAGCTGGCAGAGCATGACCAAGTCCAGGAGAAGCTGGCTACCAGGCGGTAGAGGGAGGGTGTTCCCAGCACGCAGAGGCTACCACGCGTGTGCGTGCGCACGTCCCTACACGCTCCCTTTCTTCCGTGGGAAGTGGTGTGTGGCCTGCCTGCACGTCTCGGAGAGGCAGGGAGGGAGGAGCAAGGCGGGGGGCCTGACATGGGCCTCCTGCCTTCTGCACGTATGTCTCTTTGGCAAATGTCTTGCCCTTTGAAAATTCTCCCTTGATGCAACCTAGGGTGGGGAGTGGAGGGGCCGGGGAGGGCACGACTCACTCTGTCTGTGTGTAATCAATGGAGAGGTCTCCTCAGATCCTTGAAGTTCCTCCAGCCTGGCTGCTGGGAACTCTTGCCCCTCCCTGGTCCTCTTGATTGCTGACCCACTGCAGCCTGTTTCTGGACCCTCAGTCTGGCCCTTGGCACTCATCGCTGCACAGCCTTCCAAGACCCCATCTGCCCCCTTGTATCATGCTGGGAAAGGGCTCTGAGCCAACTGTTTGGACACTGGGTATATACGCTCCTGCCCTGTTCTCTGGGTGCCCGGTGACCCTGGCCCAGGAAGAGACCTCTCTAGGCCTCTGGGTCACAATGGAAGGGGGATCTCTCAGGCCCTGCCAACTCTGTCAGCTAAGGCCTCAGCTAGCTTGCAGACACTTCCAACTTAAGATCGGCCTGCACCCACTCTTCATGCCGACCCTTTCCCTGCACCATGCCCTCCCCACCCAGCCAGCTTACCTTCCACCGCCGATGAAGTGCTCCCAGGAGACAAGGCCCACTGCTGTGGACAGAAAGGTGCAGAGGTGAGGGGGACGACCTTGGGCCTCTGTGCTCTGGGGTCCTGTGTGTTGGCAAGAGCACAGAGGCCCCCTCTGCCCTCCTGCCCACCTGCTGCTCAGACATGCCGCCCCATCTCACGGCTCGCTCTTTCCAGTGCAACTGACAACTCGAGGGAGCCTGGATGGGTCCCACTTTCTCCGGCCTCAGTTTCCTCATTCGGAAAGAGTGGGAGACTAGAGAAGTTTTTGGAGACCCATTTGCCTGCTATGTCCCAAAGATCTGGTGACACTATGGGGGTCTCCCTTCTACCCAGCCCCCAGGCAGCCTGGCTAGGTCCAGTGCAGCTTGCCTTGGCTGGGTGCCAGAGCCCAGGGGGAGGCCATCAGCTGGTAGGAGTGGAGGCGCTGGAGCTGGTGGCGCCAGGAGCTGCTGCCGCCGGTAAAGTTACACCTCTAAGCAGCCCTGCAGCAGGCGGGCGGGCGGCGGGTGGTACGGCTCTCCTGCCCCCTCGTGGAACTTGCCCAGCCCACCTACTTCTGCGCCGGGCCGGGGACTCACAGGGCAATGGGATAGGGCCGTGGGGGTACTGTGGTGGGAAGGGAGCTTCATTGGCTTTGTCAGGATCTCACTGCCCCAGCTGGCTTGCAGCCAGACTCACCCAGCTCCTGGGAAAAGGGCTCTGCTCACTTCCCCAGGCCCTGCACTCAGGACCTCCGGCTGCCCACCGGGGGAAAGAGGGCACAGTGGGACTCTTGTCTCACCCCCACCGCCCCAGCCCACCCAGGAGCCCTGGGCTCAGCCTGGAGCTTTGGCGGGGGCAGGGCCCAGCCTCCCCACCAATGGCCTCTTGGGCTGGCTTCCCTTCCACCAGGCCAGGTCAGAGGTCCTGGGGGCGCCTGCCTGGTCACAGGGCCTCGACCCTGACCACAAGGCCAGGGACCCGCCTGGGATTAGCAGAGAGATGCTTTTAGCAAAGCCACTGGGGGCTCCAGGGGCCAGACAGGAAACCTCCCTCCCTTCTCTGTGGCTTCCCTGCCCCCGCCAAGACAGACCCCGGGGGGCTGGAGTCTGGGACAGTCCAGCCCGAGGTCTCCTCCCAGAGGACCAGTCCGGCCTGGCTCCTGGGAAGCGTGTGGACATCCTTGAGGGTGCCACTGCCCGCTGTGGGTCTGGGATTTCAGAGCCCCGCCCCTCCCCATTCCCAGACTGGGGGTGGGAGTCTTACCGGCGCAGGCAACGCCAGCCCCGTCAGGAGCTGCAGGAAGCAAGTGAACAGTCTCACGGTAGGCATCTTCTCAGACGTACCAAGCCAGGGGACTCCAAGAGAAAACCACCATGCTCATCTCCAGGGGAAGCCCCTGGCGCAGGACCGGAGTTGGATGGGAGCTGGATGCCCCCCTCACTGTTGCCCCGAGGTCCCCGTGGGCGGCCTGAGCATCCTCTGAAAGTCCTGGAGATTCTGGAGGCCCCCGCAGGTAAGGCTGATGCAGAGTCCGGCGGGGCCAGGCGGCGTGGGGCAGGCGAGTCCCTGGGAGGGCGGGTCAGGAGCCCCAGCGCGATCCCGGGTCCTCTCTCTCTCCCTCGCAGCCGGCCAGTGATGCCGCTTCTCGCTCAGACAGCAGCTCCCTTCTGGGACTTAAAGCTTGTTGGCGGCGGTGTTTCAGGGGCCGCGGACAGGGCGGGGCCGCACGGCCGCCCCGCCCACCGCCGACGAGGCTCCAGACCCGAGTCCCAGGGAGAGGCCGAGGCCAGCGGGGCCAGAGGGCGGCCGGGCGGCGTAGATCTGAGCCCCAGCTCCCACGGCCCGCAGTGCGTGGAAGGGGCGATCCCGACGCGGACTTGAAAGAAGGCCAGCCGGACCCGTGCCCGCATCCTCCCCGGCGACGCTCGGAGCTTGCTGCGGCCGCCAAGCACGGGGCACCATCGGATTCAGGCAGCACCCAGTGCGGGCCGCGGAGAGGGGACCACAGTTCGGCTCTGGCCACCTCGGGTGCGGGGCAGCCAGGTTAGCCCGCCGCCTGTGCCCAAAGCTCCTGATGTTAGCGGCCTCTGCAGAGAAACCGCTTCAGACCCCCCAGGAAGGCAATGATTTGGTCTGGCACTTCATGGTGCCACCTTATACCATCGCCATAATCCTCCAGGGTGAAAGAATTATCAGCCCTATTCTATAGAGGAAGCCATGTCCGACTCTGCGGCCGCATGGACTGCAGTCGGCCAGGCTCCGTGGACAGAGCAGAGTCTGACACGACTGAGAGGCTAAGCACAGAGCACAGCACAGAGATGGAGAAACCGAGGTTCCAAGAGTGCCCCTGACTGTATGTGTTGGACACACATATGTACTCTTGAAAAGTGTGTGTGTGTGTGTGTGTGTGTGTGTAACTAAGCCAAGCCATGTGGCTGTCTCTTCAGTCCAAGCACCATCCTCCTAGCCAGGCACTCAGACAGCAGGCACCGGCCAGGACTTCAGCACTATTTCCTCTTGTGGGAAGCAGTTTTCCCAGGCCTTGCCAGCAAACTGGCCACATGTGGGTTGGAGAGAGGCCGAGTGCAGCATTTCCTCCAGGTCCCAGGAGAAGGAGGAGGTGTTCCAGTGCAGCAGGGGGTCTGTGTGTGTGTCTGTGCCTGTGCCTGTGTGTGGGCATTTAGGTGTGGCTGTGAAGGTCCCCCGTGTGCTCTCAGTCACTGCGTAGTCTGAGTGTCTGTGTAAATGTCACTTGTGTGAGGGTCTGTTCTCTTGGTATCTCTGCATGCCTGTGTGATTGTGTGTGTGGTGTGTGGTTTTTCTGCTGGCTTTGGAAGTGTGTCTAAATGTGCCTTTCAGTGGGATTGTGAATTCGTATGCCTGCCCATGTCTTTGTGAATATCTGGGCCGGCTTCTGTGTGTGACTGTGCATCTCTCTGCATATCTGTGTGTGTCTTCAAGGGTTCATCACTGCCACCACCCTCCTCTGCGCACAGCTTCCTGGACTCAATAACCTGGCAGGACTTGGGGTCACGGGTTGGCCTGGGCCTGGGGCTGGTGGGCGGCTGTGGGAGAGGGGGGAGGCCTGAGAGGCGGGCCCTACAGCTCACATTCCAGCCAGGAAAAGAGAGGCCAGAGCAGGCCCAGCCCTCACCCCAGTGACCTCTGCGTCCGCTGTCTGCCCGCCCACCCATGTGGGGCTGCCTCCTGCTTGGCTAGCCCCAAGCCCAGCGCTCTAGGAGCCAGAGGCCAGTCACCAGCCAGCTAGGTGGGGGCTGCAAGAACTCTCTGACGAGCTCCAACATGCTGAGGCTCATGGAGCAGACAGATTCCTTCCTGGGCCCAGGGTCTTGGTGGAGGATGTCTGGGCATCGCTGCTATGCATGTGTATGAGGGGTGAGTAGATGAGTGTTTGGGCATATCTGGATCATATATGTTTGCCCATAATATCTGTGTTTACACATATGCATGTGTTTATGTGTTTCTTTTTTTGGATTTGTGATTGTGGGCACGAGTGTGTTTTGTGCATGAGTGGGTGTATTTAAATATTTGTATTGTACATGCTTTGGAGAAGAAAATGGCAACCCACTTCAGTATTCTTGCCCTGGGGAGAATTCCATGGACAGAGGAGCCTGATGGGCTACAGTCCATGGGGTCAAAAGAGTTGGACACGACTGAGTGACACACACATTGTATATGCTTGTCTATAATGGAATTTTTTGAGCACTTATGCACCTTTGCATATGTATTCAGTTCAGTTGCTCAGTCTTGTCTGACTTTTTGCCACCCCATGAATCGCAGCACGCCAGGCCTCCCTGTTTATCACCAACTCCTGCAGTTTACCCAAACTCATGTCCATCGAGTTGGTGATGCCATCCAGCCATCTCATCCTCTGTCGTCCCCTTCTCCTCCTGCCCCCAATCCCTCCCAGCATCAGAGTCTTTTCCAATGAGTCAACTGTTTGCATGAGGTGGCCAAAGTATTGGAGTTTCAGCTTCAGCATCAGTCCTTCCAATGAACACCCAGGACTGATCTCCTTTAGGATGGACTGGTTGGATCTCCTTGCAGTCCAAGGGACTCTCAAGAGTCTTCTCCAACACCACAGTTCAAAAGCATCAATTTTTTGGCCTTCAGCTTTCTTCACAGTCCAACTCTCACATCCATACATGACCACTGGAAAAAACATAGCCTTGACTAGATGGACCTTTGTTGGCAAAGTAATGTCTCTGCTTTTTAATATGCGGTCTAGGTTGGTCATAACTTCCCTTCCAAGGAGTATAAGGGAACATATATTTGTGTGTGCATATGTGTGTGTTTGTTTTTATTCATTTGTTCTTTCATTCAACATGCATTGCTTCAGCCCTACTATACTCAGATGGCTGAGAATGCCACAGCTCCCTTTCTACTCTCTGGGGTGAGCCCAGTGTCTGGGCAGTGTCTGTGATTCCTGCAAGTGCACCTCAGATGTTTGTCACTAAACTGAAGACTGTATCATTCTATATCTTGCACTGTGAGATGAATTGGCTAGGGTAGGCTAGCGGAAACCAATCAGACTTCAAAATCTCCATGGGTCAGATAGAGGTTTACTGTTGCTCACATCCAGTCCAGGGCAGGTGCTCTAGGGGCTTTGCTCCCCGGGACTGTGACTCCAGTCCTTATCAGCTGTATTACTTCAAGTCACTTCCTTTACTTCTCAGAGCTTAGACTTCCTCCATCTCAAGTTGGAATAAAAACTTGCTTACCTCATAGGTGAGGGCTGCTAACGTACCTGGAGTACAGGAAATGTTAGCTGTTAGGCATGATTTCTAATTCAACTTTTTATTTTTATCGGAGATATAAAGACACTACAGAGTAGAGTCCTCACCACCCTGGACGAGAGATAGAAAATGAAGAATCTCATGATTCTGAATTGCAGAGGCACAAAGTATGCAGGGATTTGCACTTGTGCACACGTGCATACCTGAGCCAGCAGGGATGGCAACCCACTCCAGTATTCTTGCCTAGAGAATTCTACGGACAGAGGAGCCTGACAGGCTACAGTCCATGGGGTCACAAAGAGTCAGACCTGACTGAGTGACTAACACACATGCATGCATACACACACCCACACACAGACATAGACACACACAACACTCACAACCTATCACCATCACCAATCACCATCCAGGCGGTCAGTCCCCAGCTGTGCCTGCGGCCTTCTGAGTAGATCCAGGTGCTGAGCAGATCCACGGGTAGCACCGGTGTTCACAGCTCAACATTTAGCTGCGGAGTGTGACAATCATTTGTCTTCGTTTCAGGGAGAGAATGAGTATTTTTTGAGTGCCTATTATGTGTCAAGCAGCATACTTGGTGCTTTTCACACTTCAACTCATTGAATTCTCACCTCAACCCTGCGTGTGTGTGTGTGTGTGTGTGTGTGCCTAGTCACTCAGTCATATCTGACTCTGTGACTCCATGGACTGTGTCTGGCCAGGCTCTACTGTCCATGGGACTCTCCAGGCAAGAATACTGGAGTGGGTAGCCATTCCCTTCTCCAGGGGGATCCTCCCATCCCAGGGACTGAACCCGGGTCTCCTTCATTGGAGGCGGATTCTTTACCATCTAAGCCGCCAGAGAAAAATGGAAGTGCTGGGAGTTGAAGTAATTGGCCCATAAAACATTTAGCTACCAGGGAAGAAACAGAGATGGAGATAAAACTTAGGTCTTTCTCCAGGGCTCTTTCCAGTGAGCCATGAGGTCTCTCTGCAAGGAGATTGCAGACACTTTGAAGGTAGGGCTGATGTCCTAAAGCTTTTCTGGATCTTCCCTTTGCTCGAGTGGAATGGCTGCTTGACTACCTCTGAAGGCTGATGTGTGGGAGGGAGAAACCATCATCTCAGTCCTGGAATTGGCCCTGTTGCAGGTAAATACAGGTAAACACAAGGGTCTAGGCCATAGGAATGTTGATTGCACCATGACAATAGTCCCCTTGAGCAGCTGTGGGTTCTAGTCCTGCATGCGGGCTGCCTCTTGAGACTGCCCTAAGACACAAGGCTTCCCACACCTTGCATTAGTCATGGTCTGAGCCTGAAACACTTGCCCCAGCCCATCCCTATTTCTTGGCTTTTGGCTTCCTGACTCATTTTCTCATTTCGGCCTGGCCTCTTCATAGCCTTGACCCTCTGATCTATTTCCCAACTCTGATTTCTTCCTTCTCCCTTGATGACATTGATCATTAGCCTCTGGAGTGGTGTCTCAGGTGGCTCTGACCTTGTCCCTGAACCCCAGATGGTGTCCAGAGATGAGAGAGAAGCAGAGTATCCAAGGACGAGAATCTCCTGCTTCCTGGCTGGCAGGGAAAGGGGCAGCAGGCAGCATGGGCCTTTATAGCAAGGACGTGTGCTGTGCCACCAGCAAGCCAAAGTCAGCAGCAAGAAGATGGTTGGCTGGCCTCTCTGCCTTCTCGTCCAGCCTCCTGGGCCGGTGGACCCACCCCAGGCTCAACCTTGAGTCTCTCTCCTTCTCTCCACGAACTTCATTCAGGCTCCGTTGGCCTCCCTGGCCACCAGCACTCCTAACCCAGGCTCCCTCTGCACTTTGAATTTCCCTTCTATAACGGCTCCTGGCCCTCAGCATCACCACTACCCAGATGCTGGTTTGTCTTCCCTCAGCTTATGAAACAGACACTTGTTCACCCTTGGGCCCCCCAGCACCTCGTGCAGTGCCTGGCGCACGGTAGGGGCTTACTTGATGTTTGTTGAGGTGGGCCCATCCTCAGAGCACTCTCTCCTCTTTCCACAAGGAAAATGTCCCAAGCCTGCTCATTCCTTATCCAAAAGTCCTTCAGCCTTCAGAGGTAATCCTCCTAGACCCCAGGCTCAAGACAACTTGGGTGGGCCCCTCTGGTCGGGTGGTGTGGGAAAACAACCTCCCGTTACTATGTAATCCTGCCCTGGGTTGGTCACCACAGCCCCGCCAGCCCCCAGGGGACACGGCTCATGCCTTGGGCCAGAGACCAGAACCTGGTGGGAGGCCTAGGATAGGTCCGAGTTGGAAGAGAGACAAGAGTAGAACCCACGAGGGACCGAGTGTTTCCCAGGAGTGGAAAGCAAGATGGCAGCTGCCACGAGACTGTGAATGAGGGCAGCCAGGCGAGGTGCCCGCGGCCTTAGCCTAGGCTTTTGGGGTGACGTGTTGTCACCAGAGGATCGGAAACTTGTACTTTGGGAACTTGGCAGCCGGGGCTGGGTTTTTCGTGTTTTCTGTAATTATTTCCCTTTTGTTCTCCCTTAGTATTTAGTAAAGTTCTTTGTGAAAATGCCAGCTGGTCTCAGCTGTGCGAAGTGGAATGACAAAGGGGTACTCTGCGTGCTTGGGACCTCGCTTAGTGGCAACAGCAAAGTCAAGGCGCAGAAGGGGCACAGGGGCCTCAGCCAGCACCTCGTGTCCAGCAGCCTCGCTGACACTGCCCTTCCTTCCAGGCTCTTCCAGGTTCCAGCCTGGGCTTTATCGAAACCGGAGGAGCCGGAGGACTGGCGGGCTGTTTTGAGGGAAGGCATTTGTTCAGATCCCCGAGTTATCAAAGCTCTCTAGAAATCCAGAGGCCAGCACCTGCTGTGCTCCGGCTACCCAACCAGAGCCCGTCCTCCCAGGGCAGGGGGCTGGAGGGCTGGGTGGGGGTCCTTGACCAGCTGTTCTCCTGAAACTGGGCCCTTGAGCTGCACCATAACTGCCTTCCCGTCCTGCCCCCATAGCTCAGGGCCCTTGCTAAGCCTTGGTCCCCCTCCTGCCTGCTGCCTACTGGGATGGACACGGTGGGTCCCTTCCCAGCTGCTGAGCTGTTCGATGTCCCATGTCCTGTGACGACGCCCCCTTTTCCTCCCAGCCCCTCCTCTCCTTCCCATTGTGTGTCCCAGCTGCCCTGGTGAGAGGGGCCAGGAGACCGTCCTCCTAAGGAACAATCTCCCCTTTCTCTCTGGGGTGTAAGTGATACAAGAGGAGAGGAAGCGATTTGTAACTAATCGGCTGTGATGTGGAACAGAGCTCTCTGAGAACTGGAGGGCCTGTGACAGCTCGGGGCCGTCCTTCCCCGGCAACAACAGCTGGGTGGCTGGTGTGGCAGGTCGGCCTCCTCCTCCCCCACTCCGCCAAGGAGGCCTGAGGGCAGAGGGCAGGGGGCCGCTCTTGCCCGCCCCGAGTAGCACCTCCTGTGTGCCCGGCAAGCTGCAGAAGGGAGAAGAATGGACGAGCACTAGGAGACTCATACGAGGAGGCAGTGTCTGGCAGGGCTTGAGAGCTTGTCTCTTTCTAGCTGTGTGGCCTTGGGCAAGTCTTTCCAGCTTTCTAATCCCGTCTTTAGCAGCTGGGTTTAAGTGAGAAAGTAGAAGTCGATCACATAGCATGGTACCTTGTGTTTAATAACTTCAGCCATTATCATTGTTTCCTGGGGAGAGGGGGACGGCATGGGCCAGATTACCCCCTCTAAGCGTCAAGCAGACATCCCTTGGTCACCATGGTTACCATGGATGGCAGGAAAGCCATCCCAGAGGAGGCAAGGCTTCCAGGCTAGTCCTCTGACCTCCAAGGGGGTGGAGTCAACCTCAGAGACCTCCTTCTCCATAGCACGGGAGTGTCAGGAGAGGAGAGGGCACCCCCAGGCACCCTGATTCTTGGGCCCCTTCTCTGTGCCGTTCACCTAAGGAGACAGAGATGCTCTCGGGTCATAGACAATCACAGATCATTGTGAATTGGCCTCTGAAGAACCAGAGTCCAGGTGCAAAGTGCTGTGGGAACACCGAGAGGGAAGGAGGATGCTGGCGTGTGTGTATCCGTGTGTGTCAGCGCGCTCATGTAGGGGTGAGAGATCCAAATCAATATTGAATCTCCCTGGCCTGGGAACCCTGACCATTCCTTCCCCCAGGGGAGGCCTCCACCCAGAAGCTAGAAGGGAGATGGGCCCTAGAACCAGGGCCTGACTCTCCTAGGGGAAGGATGCTGAATGCCCCAGCTGTGTCTTCCGGGTGGCAGTGTGACAAAAGTCTTCTGCAGGGACTCCTCCCAAAGGAAAAGAGTCATGCCTGCTTTCTGGTAGCAACCGAAGGACTTCCTAGCACCTGGTAGGAATGGGGGTACTTGGGGAGAAGTAGAAGAAAATAGCAACCAGAAGACCCATCCCAGCCCCTCACCCTCGAAGCACCATGTCCAGAGGCTGCAGAATCTGGGGAGCCAGCCAGCCTGTCCTCCGTCTGGCCTCCCGGAGTTGGCAGGGCACAAAGGACCTAGAGTCTTGGCTCAGCGCTCCCCCGATGTTGGGAGCCCAGGGGGCGGTGAGGGGCTTCTGTTCTCGTCAGGAATGACGCTGCCTCTGTTATGGGTCGAAAGGTTAGTGGAGACAGTATAGACTAAACATCTCATAATTGGAATGGTGTGGATCTGGGTGAGGTTTGCTGTGAGGGCCCGTATCTGTTCCATTTTAATGTCATCCTTTAGAGTGTTAGTCCCTGGTCAAGCTGTCATTCTGCACTTCAGAGGGAGGGGGCCAGGGCGGTGAATAGGCTGGACTCTGGGCTACAGTGGGGAAGAGAAGGAGCTGCGTCTTCTGTGGGTCCTTCACTCATTCAGCCCTACTCTGTGCCGGGCCCTGGGCTCACTGTGGGGGACACCCAGGCCATGATGGTGCTGGAGGAGCTTCTGGTCTTAAATAACACCAAGTCCATGCAAAACAAAACCGTCCAGGGTCTCTGCTGCAGATCCATGGACTGCATGCAGGTGAGCAGCTCTTACCTTAGACATCTGTCCGCTGGAGGGCATGCTAACATAGAAGAGCATTCCAGAGACTTGCCAGGAGGTCCACAGAGCAGGCAAGGAAGGTTTCACATGGAGAAGGTGATGCTAGTGCAGCATCTCACAGGATGATGGAAGTTTATCAGGGATCGAAAGGGGGAAAGAGCTTTCTGGTCAAGGGGAGTAACCTGGTGAGGCATGGATTATTTGAAGGACAGAAGAATCTGGTGGGGCTGGACAGAGTGCAGGCCTGGGAGAGTGTGCATCTGTACCTGAAGAAGAGGCTGGAAAGGAAGGCTGGAGTCAGATTGTGAAGAGATTTGAAGGCCATACTGCGAGTTTGCAGTTAATTCCAAGGGCTCCAGGGAGCCACTGCAAGTTCTTGAATAAGAGAGTGATATGGCCAGAGGTGGAGGGTTGGCCTGGAGGCAGGCAGGCCAGATCTGTGCTTATGATAGAGCTGAGAGAGGTTTGACTCAGGACAGTGGTTGTGTGAAGAGACGAGATAAGATCTATTGTCACCCAGATAGAAGAGCTCATTTCCAGCTGTCTCTGGAGCTGGCAGTGACCTTATGACCAAGTTTTGGCCAATACTTGCCCCTGAGGGCTTCTGAAGAGTTCTGGGTGTAAGGGAAAATTTGGAATTTGGACTTTGAAGAGTCCCCTTAAAAAAGAAGCATGCTTTGCTTCTCCAAGCTTTTGCCTGGAACTCAAATATGATGGCAGGAGCTCCTGCAGTCATCTTAGACCTTGAAGACGAGTTGAAAGGAAACTGGATCCCTGAAAACTTTGCAGAGTCTTCATACCAGCCCTGGCTATTAATGTCCAAACTTATTTTATGTGAGGAGAAAATAAACTTCCATCTTGTTTAAGTCATCACTTCGGAGTTTTCTGTTAACAAATGTGCTCTTCCACATTTTGCCATATAAAGGTAAGAGCATGAGTTCCACAGTTTTACATGAGTCTTATAGGAAAAAGGCTGCGTTCTTCCATGGCTTATCCTGGAGAGTGAATCAGATCACTGCTTCCTGGGGAGAACTGGTGCTCTCCCATCCCCTCTCAGTTCTTAGTTCGAGACAGGAATGGGGAGGCCACAGTTAAACATACAGATGTTGCGGCCCAGCTGAGCTGGACCTGCCTCCCCAGCCGCATCCCTCTTTTCCCAGCTCTCATCTTCTTCCAGAAAGCACAGGAAGGAAACTGTGTTGGGGGCAAGGGGTGCAGAGGGGAGCCAGATTAGTTCCTCTTATGGTTGGATTCCCAGGGGTGGAGGAGACAGAAAGTCTAGCGGAGCTTTCAGCAGACAGACAGAGGTCCTCCAGCCAGCCCCCTGGCCCCTGGCTCTCTTATGAGTCAAAGAACACTTGGCTGCTTCTCCAAAGATCCTCCTCTTCCTCCAGCTCCCGTCATCTTGGAGAAGAACAGGGGCCTCGAATCTATAGCCCAAGAGACTCTAAGAGGGCAGAACTGGCTCCCGCCTTAGTAGCGTGGGGTGGAGGTGGGAGATGGGGGTGGAGGTGGATCTGACAGCTGCACTCTACTTTCCAGCTCTCGCTTTAGAACAGAACAGCTTTGGGGAGTCCCATTCTCCCCAATTATGAATCAAGTGCTCTAGATGACTTCATATAGTGTGAATCACTTCCCTATCTTTCTTCCAAGAACCTTCACGAGTTCTCCAGAACCCACATTTACTGAGCACTTGCTGTGTGTCAGATTGCATGTACATATGTGATATCTCCCTCCATCCTCACAATAGCCCTGAGCCTTGGCATCACTGCATCTTAGTGCTGAGAATGGTGAGGAACCAACAGGTTAAGTAATTTGCCTCAGGTCACCTAGCCAGTGAGCAGCCAAGCTGGAACTTGTCATGTGATACTAGACACGTGACTCCAAAGACCAGGGGTTTTGTGCTGGACAAACCTGGGGAGCTCCGCTAGCAGCGGAGGCCTGTGCTCAAAGTCACAGAGGGAAGTTTCCAGGTCTTCCCAGCCCTAGATAAGGTTGTGAAGGGTCCTTGGCATCCTCCCTTTCCAGCCCTTCTGCCTCTCACCCCATTTTACCACCCTCTGTTCCTCCAGTCTCGTCTTCAATTCTTGTTTTCTATATGCAAAAGGGTTTGAATGACACTGGATTTGATTCGACCACACTCAGTGTGCTGAAAACATACCATGATGCAGTCAGATGAGGGGGTGGAAGGGGCTTGTCCAGGGCCATAGATGTGAGTGTAGGAGTTAGGACAGTGCTCAGGTTCCCAGCTCCCAGTTGATACTTGGATATAGCAAATATCTTATGCCCCACGAAGCCTGACCTCTGACCTCAAGTCTTTTAGCCCTTTGTGAATGACATTTATCCTGTTCCAGGCCCTGTACTGGGTTGTTCTGGGGGAGATTCTGAGACTTAAACACTCTCAGCCCTTGACATGTTCAAAACCTGGCAGTAAGAGGAGGAAAAGTGAGAAGTCACCCCTAAGACCAGAGCCAGTATAAGCAGTGATGGGTGGGCAGGTGGAGCCTCAGAAGAGTCAACCTGAGGCATCACTCCCTGAAAGGGTGCCTGCCTCCCTCCAGGGACCAGTATCTTCATAACCACGTGCCATGATCATGAAGCTGGCCAAATCCTAGTACCGCCTACACTGTTGTTTGTTTGTTTTAGATTGATTTTTTTAAACTTTTAAAACATTTTTAAAGGAAATGTTATATCACTACTTTAAATAGTAAAATAACTGTAAAAATAAATTATAACCGGATATTGCCAGTGAAGACTCTGAGTCTGAGGTCTGCTCTCTTTTTGTTTTGGACAGGACATTTAGGTGTTAGAGACATATTAACTCCTAACTGAGGTTTTCTCTTGAACTCACTAGAAGCATGGAGAGAGGACTGGAAAGGGAATAATTTTCCCACTTCATGACTCGATCATATTCAGGGCTAGCTAAAATCATCTCAAACACACCCCAAATCATCTCATATGCTTTCCGTACTTTAAGAACCAGTGGCATAGAAAAATGAACATTCCAATTCCATAGTCAGAATAGGTATAATGTCTGGGGAGCAGACCCTCATTGGCAAGCTCCACCAGGCAATATGGAAGACTTAAGTCATTTCCTCTCTGAAAAAGAGTGAAAAGGATAGGCAAGCTTCTCAGTTTTGGTACATGTTTTTACAACTTGCAAAGAGTTGTTTTTGTTTATTGTTTTTTCCCCGAGCATATGACACTCAAAGCCTTATGCAGCCCAAAAGATCTCTGGGTAATTTTCCTCTCTATTATGGCTGAGAAAGCTCAGGTAGAGGTCAAAAGGCCCACACAAGGTCATCCAGCAGGTTATCCCACAAAGGACTTTGCAAATGCCTGATGGTCCTCTCTAGTCACCCTGTCCTCAGATAGGTGAACACAGCATCGCTTTGTGTGGGAAGCCTGTCCTGCATTGCAGCAAACCCAGACCCATGGAGGCTGGTCCTCGAAGAAGAGTTTCTGGAAGAGCCATCCTGGGAGTCTGATCTCTGCCCTGAAATAGGATTCACCTTCCGGTGGGGATCTCTCTGTTCTTGGTGCCCACTGTCCCCACCCTGTGGGTCCCAGTGGGCACTCAGGGGAAAGAAGGACAAAGGAGGTACAAAAACTGAGGGAAGTGGGATGGGTCACTGTCTGGAGGCTGAGATGTCTGCCCTCTAGTGTCAAAGGCCTGGGATGGGGGCCTCGGTTCCTGGCCTGTACCTGCCTCGCGGAGGACAGCTCATCTGCTAAGCATACCATCTAAGGCTCCTCTGACACTTTGCATCCTCTTCCTGGTCCAGGTCCGAAAAACCCCATTCCCAGTCCTCTGGCCTGGCCAGGCCTTCTCAGTTCAGGGCGGGCTCTTGCACCGAGGGACACACCTTTCATAACTGGTCTCAGCAATGCTTTCCCTTCCTCTGAGACTCACCTCTTACATTCAGGGTGTGGCCTGGCAGTATAAACAGACACTCTGTTTTAATTAAACAAATACAGTCAGCCCTCCGCATCCGAGGGTTCTGAATCCAAGGATTCAATCACCCACAGACTGAAAATATTCAGGAGAAAAATTCCAGTAATTTCCAAAAAGCAAACTTGGATTTGCTGCACATTGACAACTATTTACATAGCATTTACATTGTATTAGGTATCATAAGTAATCTAAAGATGATTTAAAGTATATGAAAGGGATTTCCCTGGTGGTCCAGTGGTGAAGAATCCGCCTGCCAATGCAGGGAACGTGGGCTCGATCCCTGGTCCAGGAAGATTCTACATGCCGCTGGACAACTAAGCCTATGCGCCGCAACTACTGAAACCCTGAAACCCTGAGTGTCCCAGAGGCCCTACTCTGCAACGAGAGAAGCCCTTGCAACGAGAAGCCCGAGCACCGCAACTAGAGCGTAGGCGCCCCCCTCGGAAACTACAGAAAACCCGCACGCAGCAACGAAGACCCAGCACAGCCCCAAATAAATAAATAACGAAATGTTTAAAACTACAGAATTTAAGTATGTGGGAGGATGTGCATGCGCAGGGTATACGCAAGTACTGTGCCATTTATATCAGGGACCTAAGCATCAGCAGGTGGTGGTCCTGGAACCAATTCCCCAGTAGCTACCAAGAGACGACTGTATACCCTTTGTAGAAAATATGAGTTAACATAAAGAGTAAAATAAAAACCACCCAACCTCATCACTCAGAGAAAACCTCTATTAATATTTTGATATTCGTCTAGATTTCTTTCTAAGCATGCATAGCTTTTTAAAAATAAGAACGGCATCATATTGCTTGTAGCATGCTCTTCTTCATTTTATCATATTTTGATAATATCTTTTCCTATGAGTAGTAAAAATTCTATAGTTTCACTGCTTGAAGTGTGTGGTCCAGGGACCAGCAGCATCGACATCCCCTAGGAACTTGCTGGAAATGCAGGATTTTAGGTATCACCCCCAGACCTGTTAAATCAAAATATTCATTTTAACAAGATCCCAAGGATATTCTCGTGCACATTAACATTTGAGAATGCTGCTATCTGGCATCATTTTTCATGGTTGTATTCCAGAGAAGACTTATCACTGTGTGATTAAATTTTTCTTTTCAAATCCACCTATAATTGGACATTCAGGTTGTATCTCATGTTTTCTCCATTATTAACAGTGCTACAATGAGCACGTGGGCTTTCCTGGTAGCTCAGCTGGTAAAGAATCCGCCTGCAATGCAGGATACCCTGGTTCAATTCCTGAGTCGGGTAGATCCCCTGGAGAAGGGAAAGGCTACCCACTCCAGTATTCTGGCCTAGAGAATTCCATGGACTGTATAGTCTATGGGGTCGCAAAGAGTCGGACACGACTGAGTGACTTTCACATACATATTTATTGCTTGCGTCCCTTCATGCTTAGAAGTAGAATTTCTCGGTCAAAGGCTTTTGAGGCTTACTGTCAAGTTCCCTAGAGTAAAGCCATTCCATTCCTCCCTACCATGTCCAGAATGAGGAGATGCCCACGCCTCGGCAGGCCTTAGTATCATCATTCTTTTTTAACATCTTTGCCATTAGGTCTGGGAAAGACTTGGGATTGTTTTGCATACGTTTTCTTGGTTACTGGGGAGTTGAGTTGAACATTCTCCCTCCAAATGAGCTTTAGCCACTTGCATTTGTTCTCACTGTCTGCTGGGTTTTATTTCTTTGCTTATTTTAAATTGGAGGAAAATTGCTTTAGCATGTTGTGCCGGTTCCTGCATACATCAACATGAATCAGCCATGTGTAGACATATGTCACCTCCCTCACGAACCGCCCTCTCACCTACTAGCCCATCCCACCCCTCTTGGTTGTCTCAAAGTACTCTGCTGGGGTGTTTGTGATACCCCAAGCCCACTGAGATAGTGGGAGATGCTGCCAGAAGGCTGGCCCGAGTCCAGTCTTGGTGTAGAGTCCTATCCGGACACTCCTGCTGCTGCTGCCAGGGGGCATAGTGGGCTGGGGCCAAACTCAGGCCCCCCCCCTTCCCTGGCTCTCTTGTGGACCCCATGCCCAACCAAGCCCCCCACCCCCTGGCCTTGTGGGGGTTGGCTGTCCTTTGGTATGACATTCTCCGGCCTGGCTAGGCACCCCACGGCTCCCCAAGACAGGCCTGCCAGGTGTGCTGGGGTAGCCGGTGACCGGGACAATTCAGGGAAGTGACCCTGCCCCGTGGCTGAGCGCCTGCCCCAGCAAGCATTGTAAGCCGCCCACTGGCCAGTGGGGCTGAAGCTGCTGACGGTGGCAGCAGGAAACGGCGCTTACTCAGCCCCGGCCGCATGCACGTTGACTGCCTCCCTCCGCCCAGCCTTCCTCCGGGGCACAGCTCATCCAGCCAGCAGCTGGGGGAAGCCGTGCCTGAGGAGGAAACGGTGGGGTGGGGAGGGACAACCCCCACTACATCCCCCAACAAAGCTGCACCTGCGCCGGGCTGGCCCTGACACCTGTTGCCTGGCTGGGCATGAAGCCTGCCTGGGGACCTCAGTGGCCAGTCAGGCACAGGGCTGGGACAGGGGTGGGTCCTGGCCCCACAGCCTTCAGGCTTAGAGTGGGACCACGAGTTGATGTCTACCTGCTCACTCCCCACAGCCACTGGGAGGTATGTAGGTAGAAGGAAATGACAACCCACTCCAATATTCTTGCCTGGAAAATCCCATGGATGGAGGAGCCTGGTAGACTACAGTCCATGGGGTCCGCAATGAGTCGGACACGACTGAGCAACTTCACTTTCACTTTCTTTCTGACAAGCAAGGAAATCAAAGCTCAGAAAACAAGGGTAATAATCGCCTAACCCCAAGATCACGCTGTTCGGTGCCAGGAACTCTGCAGAGTATTTTGCAACACTAACTCATCTGCGCCCCACAGGAATCATGGGTACAACAGCAGACCCATTTTCACCAAGTCACCAAGGCGTGGAGAGATGAAGGCTCTTGGTCCACATCACATAGCCTTGGAAGGGCAGGTCTAAGTGTCTCACTCCAAAGCTTGCATCCTCAGCCATCCCAAACACCAGCCCACAGAGTGATCCATCTAGAACCCCAGACCCGGTGGGCAAGTAGCAATGGGAACGTTGGGAGGGGCGGGCCCACTCAGGCCCACCCTTCATGAAACTGTCTCAGCACTGGCTCTGCCCCCCACAGGAGCACCCACAACGACACTCATGGGGGCTGCTCGGTGGGAGTCACCTGACCCTGGGCCTCTGTCTCGCCATCCACTTCTGCATCTCCTTCTGTGACCAGATGTCCTCGGGGACTGTCTCAGAGGCTGTATCCTCTGGCTGTCTCCACCCTGCTGCTTGATTCTGACTCTGGGACCCTATGGCTCCTCTCTCTGCAAAAGGGGCTGAGAGGGAGTATGCATGGAATGTGGCAGACGGGAGAAGGCACCAGAGGCCACGGGCAGCAGAAAAGTGTCTCCTGGCTGGGAGCTGCATGGATGGAGGAGAAAGCAGAGGGAAGGGAGCGAGGAGCCTGCTCGGGGGCTGGGGGCCCAGGGGCAGGTGTCTGGAGGATGAGCGGAGCCTACTCCACAGAACTAGGGAGGAGGCAGCAGCCCGGCATGACCGCTCCCCCCTCCCAACAACGCCCAGCCTCCTTTCATCTTTTGCAGTGGCGGTAGTGGCCCCAGGCTGTCCCAAGGGCTGCAACAGCTGTTGCTGCTGATGCAAGCTGTTGGCTGCGGGTAGGGCTGGGGTGGGAAGGGAGGGCCAGGAGGAAGGAGGGAGTTGATATCAGAGTGAGGGTCTCTGCATGATGACAAGCTTTCTCCAAATTTGCAAGATGGGACTGCGAGTTTTCAACCAGATTCACTTTTGTCCTAAGTGGGGGTCAAGGCCAGACCTCCAGGCCTTTGGCAGTCAGGTTGGGGTCCAACCACCAGCTGTCAAGGCAACCTGTATCACTTAAGACTGCACAGAAATGCCTGGAGAAATACTTGGCAATGGACAAGCCCATGGATGTGCCAGGGGGAATCCTACACTGTAGGGCTCAGAAGGGGTTTGACCCAGCAGCTTTCTTTCAGCCCTTGCCTCTTCCCAGCAGTGTCTTCTGGATCTGGGCTAAGCTGAACTTCAGCCAGCCAAGCTGGCTGGCCTCTGGATGAATTTGGGTCAGACAGCTGGGATGTGGTGTTTCCCACTCTGGTGGGTTTGCAGCCTAGGGCCCTGGGCCTCTTGGCCACAGCCCTCTGCAGGATGGCAGAGTTACAGTGGGGTAGAGGTTGGCAAGAATGGCTTTAGTGAGGTTTCCAAGGGAGGGGATGTGTCAAAGGATCAGAGCCAGGTGGTCCCCATAGCTCTACCTGTTCTCTATCCAGGTGACCTTGAGACATGAGTGGTCCCTCAGGAAGGCCAGCCAACTGGCCCTGAAGGCCCCTTCTGCGTCCTCACCCTAGGGCTCTCACTCATTCAGAAGAGTTCTCCTCTCGAGGTCAGGTCAGCCTGCTCCAGGATAACATCATGCACTGTTCACTGGCCTCATTTTGGGTGTCCTGGTGAACTTGGTCATAGCTGTTGGGACTCCTGACTCCGGACTAGATGCTGTGTTCAGCTCCTCAAGACAACCTGTGCTTGGCTCTATGAGCAGCATGTGAAAAATAACACAGCCCTCCTCCCCATTCCCCAGCTGCCAGGTCCAGCTTCAGGACTTCTTCCCATCCTTCCTTATCTGGACCACTCCTGTCCATCCTTGAAAGCTCATGTCAGATGTGAAGCTGTTTCCTCTCCCCACATTAGCTCCAGGTAGAATCGCTCATTTCCCTGCTCTGGGCTCTCGTCTCACAAGGCATAGAGTGAACGAAGTTTGCTAAGGAGCCATTCTTATCTTTACACTCTCCAGCTCAAACATTTGCCATGGCTCTCCATCACAAAAGACCTCTTACACTTTCTAGCTGCTGCATTATCCCCTAGGCTGTGCCAGAGAACCCTCTACTCCAATCAAGCCGTCCCCAAGCCTTGCCTTAATCTTGGCCTGAAACTCTTCCTTCTCTGCTCCCCTGCTCCGACCAGACCCTCTTCCTGGAACACGTCACCACGCCTACCTATTGAAATTCTACCCACTCTGCAAGGCCTGGGGTCTCCTCGTGCCCTGGGAGACTGATGGCTCCCTAAAGGGCATGGGAGAAAACTTCCCTTGTGGACCCAGGGTTCCTCTTCCCATGCTGTCTAGAGTTAATGGCTTTGGAATAACTTCCATGGTATAGTCCATATTGTAAATCAAGCAGCAGCTGAAAACCTTCCCTTAATGTTCCGTGTGATTCCATATGAAGCGTATCATTGTATGGAGATGAATATTTATACCTTCGTGGGAAGATATAAGGCAGCATGAGCACACGGAGCTATGTGTGGGTTTGGAAATGTGTGGAAATGAGTGTGCCTCTGCTTGTGTGAAAGTGAGTGTGTGCACGTGTGTGCACGTGAGCCTGTGCGGGTGATCCTGCACTCGCAGACCAGAGCAGGCGCTTTGGGGGTGTGTGTAGAGAAGGCGTGTGCTGGAGAATTCTGCTGGAGAATCTGTGCATGCCGGTGTCCATATCCTGTTGTACTTCCTTCTGCCCTGCCCACGGTACTGGGCAAGGCCAAGGCCCAAACAATCTGCTTTCCACACACCACCCATGCCCAACCTCCAGGGGTGTGAGGAGGGGCTGCACACTGCATCCTGACTTTTGACAGAGATAAATGAATCTTTCCTGTGTGGTTGTCCAGCTGTGGTGACGATCATCTGTGAGCGGCAGGGGTCTGGTCCCATGGTGACCTGGCCCCTGGCCCCCGGCCCCCAGCCCTCGGGACCCCTTGTGCCCCACGTAGCCAGTGACCAGGCCTAGGAGGGCTCAGGAAGGGTCCAGCAAAAAGGTAATGGCTCGGGCTTCCCCAGTAGTTCAGTGGTAAAGAATCCGCCTGCCAATGCAGGAGACACGGGTTTGATCCCTGATCCAGAAGGATCCCACGTGTCGCGGAGTAACTGAGCCCGCACCCCACAGCTATTGAGCCTGCGCTGCAGAGCCCGGGAACTACGCCTACTGAGTCCACACGCCACCGCTACTGGAGGCTGCGTGTCCTCGAGCCCGTACTCCCCAACAAGAGAAACCACCGCAACAAGAAGCCCACGTGCTGCAACCGGAGAGTAGCCTGCACAGCAGTGAAGACCCAGCACAGCCAAACAGAAATACATAAATACGTCAAAGAGAGAGGTAATGGCTCTGTGCTTATTCCTATGCAACAGGAACCCTCCCTGGGTTGCATATATTGGCTACTGGAGGTGGGGGGACAGAGACAGGGCCAGAGTACCCAGGGAATGCCAGGGCTCTGTGGGCCTCTTTCCTCTGGGAAGTGAACTTCAGAGGAACAATGCAACAAGTCAGTGCTGAGTGAGGGTCCGTCTGTGTGAACCCACTTTAGGGGGGATGAGGAGCTACAAGTTTACAGCGCAGCAAAGAAGCTTAGGCTAGACAGAAGGAAGGAGCGTCCCTCATTGACCAAGGCCATAAAATCCACATCCGCGAAGATTCCCAGACAGCATCCACATCCATTCACGACCTGGTGGAGGAGGTCAGAGGCAGGAGACTGGCCAGGAGTCCTCTGCAGCCCTGATTGGGCCCAGTGGGGGAGACTGAGGAGAGGATCAGCCTGGCTGGCTTCGTTCACTGCCCCCAAGATACCTCCCTCTACCCCTCCTGCCAAAAACTTTCTTATCCTCCACTTCCTGCAGCCCTCCCCTCACCTCCTAGGGGTTGCCCCAGCCTTGCCCCCAAAGTGGCTTCCCTGCTCCCTCTCTGCTGCTGCAGAATTTGGGAAAGAAGCCACAGAATCTGCCAGCAGACCACCCCCAAAGGGCCAGCCAAGTCCTGCCTGGTCCCTGGAGTGCAGCCCTGCGCCTCCCAGCCACAGAAACAGTACTTGGAGGCCAAGACTTGGAGGGGTGTCTCGGGAGGGCAGGGCGCCTTAGGAGGAAAGGGCAGGCCTCGGTGGGCACAGGGCACCCTACCAGGGTGGCTCCGAGGGAACCAAAGCCGACTGAACAGGAGACTGCGCCCTGGGCCACCAATTCCGTGCTGGGTCCCCTCTTCTGAGAGACTGTGGGGCCCCTGCCATGTGTTTACTGGTGGCTTCCTCTTGCTCCTGCTGGCTGTGGGAGAGGACATGGAGAAGTTTGGGGGGGGGCGGGTGTGGATGGAGGGTGGGTATCCTCTACACCCTGGACTCCTCCTGGAGTTCCTGTGACATCCGTGGGAGGTCTGACCCAGGCGAGCTCAGGGACTTGGGGAGGAGGTCATTAATCATCATTATTTATTATTTCTTAAGTAATGGGGGTTATGAAACATGGGATTTTATATCAGGCACTACTGGGAATATATGAAAGATGGTCCCTACCAGTAAGAACTCCCCTTGGGATTGACCAGGTGGGCCAGGAGCCATCCAGCCACTTGCAGACCAGCCGGGAATGAAGGGTGCAAGCTGGGCTGGGTTCTGGCAAGAGGCAGGCAGCTTCCTGTGACTGCCCACTACTTCTGAAAGCCTTGAGGTAGAAAAGGAGCTGGGTTTGGGGCCCTCCTGCACTGCAGCAGGCTCAGATCAGCTCTGGCTCCAGGGTGGCCTGGGTCACAGCTGGAGTTGTCACAATATTGACCCAGGAGGAGATAACATCCAAAGGGCTTGGAGTCCCAGTCGGATAAGGAGGGGGATGTCGCCGGAAAAGATCCCTGGCCCCCAAGGGGATCAAACTAAATGGGGCTTTAATAGGTCTCTTCCAGCTCAGATTTCATGGGTAATTGGAAGCAGGTCTTAAGCTGAGCAGAGAGGGCTGGCCTAGCAGCCTGCCGGGGGTGCCACCTCCCCGTCACACCACACATCCTGCTGAGGCCTCGCCGGGGGGCTTCTGGACTCCCTTTACTCTGCTTCGGAAGTGCTGCTGTTTTAACCCCTTCAGGAGAAGAAGATGGATAAGTAGGGAGTCAGAGTTAGCTGGGCGGGGGTGCGGGTGGGAGAAGCATACACTGAGCCAGATGGGTAGCGGGCCTTCATCCATCATTTATTCATTCATTGAATAAAGGTCCCTTAACATTTCAAGCTGGCAACAGCCCTGTAGGGGGCTCCCCTGGTGGCTCAGTGGTAAAGAATCTGCCTGCTGGTGTAAGAGACACAGGTTTGATCCCCGATCCAGGAGGATCCCATATGCTGCAGAGCAAAAAAGCCATGTGCCATAACAACTGAGCCTGTGATCTAGAGCCCAGGACTTGCAGCTACTGAAGCCCACGAGTCCTGGAGCCCATGCTCTGCAACAAGAGAAGCCACTGCAAGGAAAAGCCTGCACGCTGCAACTCGAGGGTAGCCCCTGCTCTCCTCAACTGAAGAAAAGCCCGCACAGCGATGAAGACCCAGCACAGCCAAAAACGAACAAACAAAAAAGGCTCTAGGTTCATCTACCTCATTAGAACTGACTCACACGTGTTCTTTTTGATGGCTAAGTAATATTCCATTCTGTATATGTACCACAACTTCCTCATCCATCCATCTGTGGATGGACATCTAAGCTGCTTCCATGTCCAAGCTATTGTAAATAGTGCTGCCTAGAGGAGTGGGAGAAACACAAGCTGGAATCAAGATTGCCGGGAGAAGTATCAATAACCTCAAATATGCAGATGACACCACCCTTATGGCAGAAAGTGAAGAGAAACTAAAAAGCCTCTTGATGAAAGTGAAAGGGGAGAGTGGCTTAAAGCTCAACATTCAGAAAACGAAGATCATGGCATCTGGTCCTATCACTTCATGGGAAATAGATGGGGAAACAGTGGAAACAGTGTCAGACTTTATTTTGGGGGGCTCCAAAATCACTGCAGATGGTGATTGCAACCATGAAATTAAAAGACGCTTACTCCTTGGAAGGAAAGTTATGACCAACCTAGATAGTATATTCAAAAGCAGAGACATTACTTTTCTGACTAAGGTCCGTCTAGTCAAGGCTATGGTTTTTCCCGTGGCCATTTATAGATGAGAGAGTTGGACTGTGAAGAGGGCTGAGCACCGAAGACTTGATGCTTTTGAACTGTGGTGTTGGAGAAGACTCTTGAGAGTCCCTTGGACTGCAAGGAGATCCAACTGGTCCATTCTGAAGGAGATCAGCCCTGGGATTTCTTTGGAAGGAATGATGCTAAAGCTGAAGCTCCAGTACTTTGGCCACCTCATGAGAAGAGTTGACTCATTGGAAAAGACTCTGATGCTGGGAGGGATTGGGGGCAGGAGGAGAAGGGGACGACAGAGGATGAGATGGCTGGATGGCATCACTGACTTGATGGACGTGGGTTTGAGTGAACTCCGGGAGATGGTGATGGACAGGGAGGCCTGGCGTGCTGTAATTCATGGGGTCATAAAGAGTTGGACACGACTGAGCGACTGAACTGAACTGAACAGAGGAGTGGGACGGGGTGGGAGGTGGGAGGGAGGTTTAAGAGGGAGGAGACATGTGTATACCTATGGCTGATTCATGTTGATGTATGGCAGAAACCAACACAATTTTGTAAAGCAATTATCCTCCAATGAAAAATAAATACATTTTTATCAAGGGAAGGAAGGATTGCATTTCAGTCCCCAATGTAGCTGGGGCACATGTGTTCTTATGCTTGAAGGGGCATTTCTCCTCTAACACCATTGGTAGGTGCTGGCCATTGCCCCTGCCCATTGGTGCTGACCTCAGTTCAGTTCAGTCGCTCAGTCATGTCTGACTCTTTGTGACCGAATGAACCCCAGCACACCAGGCCTCCCTGTCCATCATCAACTCCCAGAGTCCACCCAAACCCACATCCATGGAGTCGATGATACCATCCAACCATCTCATCCTCTGTTGTCTCCTTCTCCTCCTGCCCTCAATCTTTCCCAGCATTAGGGTCTTTCCCAGTGAGTTAGCTCTTCACATCAGGTGGCCAAAGTATTGGAGTTTCAGCTTCAACATCAGTCCTTCCAATGAACACCCAGGACTGATCTCCTTTAGGATGGACTGGTTGGATTTCCTTGCAGTCCAAGGGATTCTCAAGAGTCTTCTCCAACACAACAGTTCAAAAGCATCAAGTCTTCAGTGCTCAGCCTTCTTCACAGTCCAACTCTCACATCCATGCATGACCACAGGAAAAACCATAGCCTTGACTAGACGGACCTTTGTTGGCAAAGTAACGTCTCTGCTTTTGAATATGCTCTCTAGGTTGGTCATAACTTTCCTTCCAAAGAGTAAGCGTCTTTTAATTTCATGGGTGCAATCACCATCTGCAGTGATTTTGGAGCCCCCAAAAATACAGTCTGACACTCTTTCCACTGTTTCCCCATCTATCTGCCATGAAGTGACGGGACTGAATGCCATGATCTTCGTTTTCTGAATGTTGAGCTTTAAGCCAACTTTTTCGCTCTCCTCTTTCAATTTCATCAAAAGACTGTTTAGTTCTTCTTCACTTTCTGCCATAAGGGTGGTGTCATCTGGATATCTGAGGTTATTGATATTTCTCCCAGCAGTCTTGATTCCAGCTTGTGCTTCTTCCACAGCGTTTCTCATGATGTACTCTGCATGTAAGTTAAATAAGCAGGGAGACCACTCCGGACAATGGCGGCATCAAAGTACTGAAGATTGGTAAGAAACTCTATGAGGGTAAAACAAAAAAAGTCTATGAATTGTTGGATAGTCCAGGAAGAGTCCTCCTGCAGTCCAAGGACCAGATTACAGCAGGAAACACAGCCAGAAAGAATCACCTTGAAGGAAAAGCTGCAATCTCAAATAAAATTACCAGCTGTATTTTTCAGTTGTTACAGGAAGCAGGTATCAAAACTGCTTTCACCAGAAAATGTGGGGAGACAGCTTTCATTGCACCTAAGTGTGAAATGATTCCAATTGAATGGGTTTGTAGAAGAATAGCAACTGGTTCTTTTCTCAAAAGAAATCCTGGTGTTAAGGAAGGATGTAAGTTCTACCCACCTAAAGTGGAGATGTTTTTTAAGGATGATGCCAATAATGATCCACAGTGGTCTGAGGAACAGCTAATTGCTGCACATTTTTGCTTTGCTGGACTTGTTATAGGACAAACTGAAGTGGATATCATGAGTCATGCTACACAGGCTATTTTTGAAATACTGGAGAAATCCTGGTTGCCCCAGAACTGTACACTAGTTGATATGAAGATTGAATTTGGTGTTGATGTAACCACCAGAGAAATCGTTCTTGCTGATGTTACTGATAATGATTCCTGGAGACTCTGGCCATCAGGAGATCGAAGCCAGCAAAAAGACAAACAGTCATATCGTGATCTCAAGGAAGTAACTCCTGAAGGGCTACAGATGGTAAAGAAAAATTTTGAGTGGGTTGCAGAAAGAGTAGAGTTGCTTCTGAAACCAGAAAGTCAGTGCAGGGTTATAGTATTGATGGGCTCAACCTCTGATCTTTGTCACTGTGAAAAAATTAAGAAGGCTTGTGGAACTTTTGGCATTCCATGTGAACTTAGGGTCACCTCTGCCCATAAAGGACCAGATGAAACTCTGAGGATTAAAGCTGAGTATGAAGGGGATGGCATTCCTACTGTATTTGTGGCAGTGGCAGGCAGAAACAATGGTTTAGGGCCGGTGTTGTCTGGTAACACTGCATATCCAGTTATCAGCTGTCCTCCTCTCACTCCAGACTGGGAAGCTCAGGATGTGTGGTCTTCTCTTTGATTACCCAGTGGTCTTGGCTGTTCGACCATCCTTTCTCCAGAAGGATCAGCTCAGTTTGCTGCTCAGATATTTGGATTAAATAACCATTTGATCTGGGCCCGACTGTGAGCAAGTGTATTAAATACATGGATTTCCTTGAAGCAGGCTGACAAGAAAATCAGAGAGGCCAATTTATAAGAAAGAATATCACTGCATTTTTTTAGGAGGAAAACTATAATTTTCTAGTTTAGCTGCCTTCCCCCTCCCCAATCAAGATGAAAAGATTTTAAATCATTGAGAGAAAAATAAAGTTTTTAAGTGAATAAAAAATACATAAATAAATAAATAAGCAGGGTGACAATATACAGCCTTAACGTACTCCTTTTCCTATTTGGAACCGGTCTGTTGTTCCATGTCTAGTTCTAACTGTTGCTTCCTGACCTGCATACAGGTTTCTCAAGAGGCACACAGAAGAACTGTATAAAAAAGATCTTCACGACCAAGATAATCATGATGATGTGATCACTCACATAGAGCCAGACATTCTGGAATGTGAAGTTAAATGGGCCTTAGGAAGCATCACTACCAACAAAGCTAGTGGAGGTGATGGAATTCCAGTTGAGCTGTTTCAAATCCTGAAAGATTATGCTGTGAAAGTGCTGCACTCGATATATCAGCAAATATGGAAAACTCAGCAGTGGCCACAGGACTGGAAATGGTCAGTTTTCATTCCAATCTCAAAGAAAGGCAATGCCAAAGAATACTCAAACTACCGCACAATTGCACTCATCTCACATGCTAGTAAAGTAATGCTTAAAATTCTCCAAGCCAGGCTTCAGCAATCTGTGAACCATGAACTTCCAGATGTTCAAGCTGGTTTTAGAAAATGCAGAGGAACCAGGGATCATTCCCAACATCTGCTGGAACATGGAAAAAGCAAGAGTTCCAGAAAAACATCGATTTCTGCTTTATTGACTATGCCAAAGCCTTTGACTGTGTGGATCACAATAAACTGTGGTGCTGACCTAATGGGCCTCTGTTCTCTCTCTAGGGCTCCAGGTACCTGGCCTCTGATATTTCCTCCAGTGGAGAGGGATCCCAGCCAAGACCCTGAGCAGCCAAGACCGGCTCCTACTCTCAGATGGCTTAGGACACCCCCTCAGAGAGGGGGCTGAGGAAACAGGCCTGTGAGAGGCCAGCCTAACCTGTTCCTCAGACTGAAGTGTAAATAAGACAGGCTTTGAAAAGGCCTTGACCCAGAAGCCTCCACACCAGACACCTCGCTTTTCTCCTCCCTGCCTGGGACCTCCAAGGGAGGGAACACAGAGGCTGGACAGGAAAGAAAATACCCAGGGCTGCACACGTAGTCTCCCCCAGCCATACACACAGATGTGCACCCTTGTGTGCACGCACACACACATACACACAAACACACACTCTCATGTAGAAAGGAAGAACTTGGCTGAAATGTAGGACATCTGCCCATCAGAGATGGTGTAAAGGATGCTGCCTGGAGAAGCAGGGTCAGGGCTAGTGGCCTGAGAGCTCTCTATAACTGAGGCTGTCTGAAAAATGCGCCCACAAGGACCACCTAGACCTCAAAGAGGATCACAGACATTCTCCCACAAGGTACTTGTGGACACAAGAGGACACCAATGTGCTCACTTTGCCAAGATCTCTGGCAAACCTATTCTGTGCCTGGCACCGTGCTGAGCCTGGGAGTACAGGGTGCACCTGCATTAGGAATGAGGGGGCCAACCAGTAAGAGATGAGCGGACCCCTCCACCTGGGGTGGGCCGAGCAGTCCCTGCAGGGCTCAGAGTGGTCTTTGGCCAAGCTGAGGCCACAATTAGGATGCAGAGTCTCGCCTTGGAGGCTGCCCCAGCTAGTGCACAGGTAAAAAGAGCCCCAAAGACTCATGTCCCCTCCCTGCCCAAAACCCACCCACTCCCACAGTTCTGGCCCTCACTGGGGCCCCGAAAAGAAAACCTCTGAGGAGGATGGGATGTCAGTTCACAAACGAATCTGATCAGCACAAGCAGCTATAGGACTTGCTCTTCCCTGTGCCTCGGTCCCCTCCCCTGCCCCGTACACCCCGGGGGTCTGACGGCGGACAGGCCTGGCCCCTGCCTGTCTGTGAGGCCAATTACAGTGGCCTTAATCACCCCGGTGGCCTGAGTAACAACTGTCTGCCCATCGGTCTCCTTCCCAGGGTGTGTCGGAGGGGATGACCCCTCACAGCTCCCCTCCAAGGAGTAGGAGTGTGAAACAACAGCAATCCGATGGCTGTCATCCAGGTTAACGCCTGACTCCTCTCACTGCCTGCTAGCCTCCTGTGTGTTTGCCTGGCTCCTCCAAGCCCTGGGATAGAGGGCCTACCAGGGCAGACCTGGGACTGTGCATCTCCTGAGTGCTAATGCCATGGCTAAGTCCCAGCGGTGCCGGGGAGGCGGGTGCTCCCTGCTAGCCAGTGCAAATGAGGTACCCGGCTGTTGAGGTCCGCTTGGCATTTCCTGTGTTGGCTTTGGCTGGCGAGGCCAGGCCCGTGGGCTGCCCTCTTGACCCAAACTGAGTCAAGCAGGCTTGTCCAGGACTCTAGCGCGTACTGACTTCTGTTCTGCACCCCGCAGGGAGTCCTGTTCTGGAAAAAAAGATCACTCTTCCCTGCCGGGGTTCTCACTGAGCTGTCTTCCCTTGCTTTGCAGGTTGCTTTGTAGACCACCTGAGGCCTGGCTGGCCCCTATCCTGCTCATCTCAGGGCGTGTTCCCCAGGTTGAGCAACGGAGCCCAGGGAATGTGCATCGGATCTCTGAGCTTCCAGTGGCTTCCATCTGTCTGTGGAGTAATTCCCTTAGCTCCAGGCTTAGTCCTTTGACTGGACCTGAAGGAGCCTCAGGCAAGGAGTCTGTTCTGGTCATTAGCACCCGCATTCCAGTTGAGAACCTGCGAGCGCTCCCTTGGGCAACCCCAGAAGGGCCAGTTTCACCTGCAGGCTTCAGTATTGCTTGCTCTGGGTCCTCAGTCCATGTCTTCTTTGGTTTGAGGTCTCTGGGATACCAGATTGTCCAAAACAAGAAGACTTCATGATGCTCATTTTCCCAAAGAGCAGAGGCTGCAACACAGCAGACTCTTTGTGTGCAGTGTGGTCCCCAGCCACTCTATCTGGTTGCCCCCATCCCTGCCCCACCCAGGTCCCCTTGGGGGCATAGCGCACTCCCCATTCCCAATGGCCAGGGGTCTCTGGTCTCGAATTTGGCCAGGTTGGGCGGAGAGGGCAGAGCCAGATCTCAACACATAGACCATCACGAGTCCACGTCCCTTCCCTCTCTCTTCCTTGGGGGTGCCCCTGTGAGAAGAAGCAGGAAAAAGGAACACAGGGTCCAGCGCTAGAGACATCTGAGCACGAATCCCAGCTCTGTGACGCACCAGCTGCGTGCCTTGAACGAGGAAGCAAATGGTCATGGAACTCAGTTGCCTTGTCAGTAAAATGGAGACAGCAGAGGTGCCTGTGGCCTAGGGTTTGTGAGAGGAGTCATTGGGCCTTGTTGGTGCTTAGTCACTGTCTTTGCGACCGCATGGACTGTAGCCCACCAGGTTCCTCTGTCCATGGGATTTCTCAGGCAAGATTACTGGAGAGGGTTGCCAATTTCCTTCTCCAGGGGGTCTTTCTGACCCAGGGATTGAACCTGCATCTCCTGCGTTGGCAGGCCAATTCTTTATCACCAGGCCACCACGGAGGCCCCTGCTAATGGAGGCCTCGACCTTTCTCCAGGAAAGAGAAGTCGAAGCACGAGCATTGTTGGCTCCTTGGGGCCAGACACATGAGTGCTCAGCAATGTGGAAAATACGAGATGAAGGAAGGAAAAGGCTCTGGATTTCCTATACTGCTCGAAGGAGGAGCAGTAGGCAGGATTCTTCTGGCAAGTTTGGGGTGATTTTTATCAGAAGACTGAGGAGTGTTTATCATCTTTATGCGCAATTCCACTTCTGGTACTCTATCTTGGGAAATAATCTGAAACGTCAGAAGTCAGGCAGAGCTCTAGGAAGGCCGGGAAAAAATGTCGTCAAAGATGTTCTTCTCAGTGTCATTTAGTAGCAAGCATACAAAGAAGATATCTCAGTATCCAGTGGGAGGAGACTGGTTAAGCATATTACGCTATATCATCTACGTAAGGAATTAAAGAATGAGCACTAAAAGTTGAGTCTAGGAAAAAATTTTCTAAGACATGGCAACATTTGAGTGAAAAAAAAAATCAGGATGTCTACTGACAAAGTATTATCTTAATTATGTGGGAAATTGGTTATGAATAGAGAAACAAAACATGAAAGAATATATAGAACATTATTATCAGCTCAAAAAGAAAGGAATTCTGACAAATACTCCAACATGAATGAACCTTAGAGCCATTATGCTAAGGGAAATAAGCCAGGCAGACAAGGGCAATTACGGTATGATTTATATGAGGTACCTAAAGTAGTCAAATTCTTTGAGACAGAGGTGGTTGCTAGGGGCTTGAGGGAGTGGACAGTTATTATTTAATCATGCAGAGATTCAATGTGAGAAGATAAAAAGCGCCGATGATGGCAGTTGCACAAGAATATAAATATACATTTTAAAATGACTGTATTTTTTTAAATGGTGGAAATGGTAAATTTTATTTTATTTTACCTCTATTAAAAAAAAAAAAGGAGGTCATAGGGGAAATACTTCAAAATGCCCTTAATAAATATTTTTGAGTAAAGGGATTATGGGGTGATCTTTCTTCTTTTTAGTTTCTGTCATTTTGCCCTAGAAAATGAGGTATTTCTGTTTGTTTGTTTGTTGTTTGTTTTAAGGAAGCTTGCTCCAGCATCTCCCAGATGTGCGCGGGGGTGGGGCTGGCGGGAGAGGCTCCGTCCAGCTGCAGTTGGAAATGAGGGGAGAAACACAGCCTGCTGGGGAAGGGCTGGCTCAGAGAAGGCCCCGGGGTCTCCCCTACGCTCTCACTCCCCTTTGGCTGGCCTCTTTCTCTGCCTTCCCTCCACACTCCGAACCTTGCCCAGGGGCCTCTCTTGTAGGAACACTACAGTTGCTAGTCTGAAGCGCTGTCACAGCCCTAGTGGGAATGTGGGCTCAGGGCTTTCTCAGATGTTTGGTACCCGCGAAGCCTTCCCCCTGCTGCTCCGCCCCGGCCCAGCTGCAAAAACAACAGCCCATACCCAAAGCCCTGTTATTGCAGCCCAGAAGTTGGGGCCTCAGCGTGCAGCAGAAGGAGTGGGGATGGGGCCTGCAAGCCCCAAAGAGACCTAGGGGCATTGGAGGGTCTCCTCTCCTGCTTCCCTGGGGGGAAATCTGGCTCCAAGGTGTAGGAAGAACAGGCTTTGGGAGTCCTGCGGGACTGAGAGCCAACTCTGCCAGTGGCCTCCCTGGCTCCCTGGGGATGGTGGTGGGGGAGTGTGGTGGTGGATGGGGGGGCAGGAAGTCAAGCCACTTGGGAACCCGCTGAGCCAAGCCGTGGGCAGGAGGCGGCACCACCGTGGCTCCCAGGCAGGCCAGGGCCAAGGCTTTCCCACGGGGTATGACTGGCCACTGGGCTTCACGGATCCATCCACTCCAGGCTAGGGCTTGTGAGCCCTGGGAAGTTTCTATGCAGTCTTCCCTTCAGGGGATAGGGGCTGGCAGGGAGATTCCCCTAACCAACCCCAGTGCCCTCAGGTGTGTGCAGGGCATCCCAGTAAGGCCAGAGCACAGCTTTCAGAGGCCTGTCACTCAGCTTTCTCAGCATCGGCTCCAGTCTCATCCTTCAGCTGCTTAAACATGTGACAGGGTAGGAACAGAGAACTTTATATCCCCAAGATTCTGAAGACCTCAGAGACTGATGGGAGCCTGGCCCCCTGACCCTTAAAGACCATTCCTCCACTCCAGCATGAAGGGTACAGATGTGGAATTAGGAGGCACTGTGGAAATCTCTGGGGAAGACAAACCTGGGTTAGAACTTAACCTCTGCCCCACTGGCTACATGCCTGGGCATTGCATTTAAGCTCTCTGAGCCTCAGCTCCTTCCACTGTGAAATGAAGACATTAACATTTATCCTGTAGAGTCTTGGATGGTTTTGATGTAATTATAATAATAGTCTCTGGCACAAGGTAGGTGTGGTGCTTAATAGTGGAGGATACTGATTTTTATTACCCAAGCCCAAAGAAGGAAACTAAGCTGTGATTAGAAAGAACTTTCTGATCTCAGGACTCAGTTCAGTTCTTCCCACCCACCAGGTTCTGCACAATGTGGCCAGCATGCTTGAGAAGCTCCCTCACCTTTCATTTCTCCACTCTGGTCAGGAACCAGTCAATCACATTGCCCTCTAGAGTTAGATGACGACCGTGCATTGTTAAGGATGTTCCTGGCCATAGGCATCAAACCATCAAACCAGCAGATAGAAACTATTCCAGGGAAAGAAGGAGGGAGCCAGATGAAAGAGGGTGGCCTTGGGCCCCTGTGATCCACCAGTAGCCTCTGCCTGCAGGTTAGTGGCTGAGCGTCACAGATGCACCAAAAATGGTAAGAAGTGCTGGGACCCAGGACCCAGGCTTCCTGACTGGGCTGCATCGTCATGCAGTGTCTGTAGCTGTTCTGAAATACTCACAGGTAGCTACAGTAGGGCTTCCCAGGTGGTGCTAGTGGTAAAGAACCCGCCTGCCAATGCAGGAGACATAAGAGACACAGGTTTGATCCCTGTGTTGGGAAGAACCCCTGGAGGAGGACATGGCAACCCACTCCAGTATTTTTGCTTGGAGAATCCCATGGATAAAGGATCCTGGCAGGCTACAGTCCATAGGGTCACAGAGTCAGACATGACTGAAGCACCTTAGCACTCAGTTACACTAATCTTTAAAATCACTACTCTTATCTAATGTCACTGCTGTTATCATCTCCCCTGACAGATAACATCACCTAGTTTCAGAGAGGCAGAACTAAGATCTAAACTGAGATTTACATGACATTCAAATCCAAGTATATGAACAGTTTAACATTCCATATACTGCTACCATAGCTAAGAGGAAAATGGTGGGCCCTGGTTTCCACGTATTTTCTCCCAGAACCACAGACTGTTTTCGTCTACCTATGTGCTTGGTGCAAGTCTCACTTAGAATGGACCTATCAGCTGTGGAATGACTGATCTCTTGACCAGAGCCAGCCCATTTCACAGGGCTCTTTCGGGACCAAAAGAGACAGGCCTGTGAATATCTTTGACTTAAAGGCAAGATCCTCTAAGTGTGAGGGGTGATGTTGTTTATTATTAGAATCTCCCCTGCTATGGGGGCTGTTTGCCAATATGCAACATGGTGTTTTTACTTATTTATATGCTGAATAAATGTTTGTTGCATATTGAATATGTTGCTCTATGAAGAGCAACTGTTAATATCCAGTCCTAATAACAATAACAGTGTTTGTGTGTGTGTGTGTGTGTGTGTGTGTGTGTTTCTAATTGCATGCCCTGGGACTACTACTGTTTTGTCATTAGACTTTCCCTCCAAATTCCTAGGAATGAATCATGTTTAAATTCCAGGGAATCTCAAGAACAGAGCCAGTTTCCAAAAAATGTACATTCACGTTTAGACTAAGATTAGCTTCTAGTCAAACAGGATCAATCAAATAATAATAAACTCCTACGTTAGCTGACAATAGGGTTGGAAGACAAAAGAGAAACCTAGTCAAGGCTCTAGCAACCCAAAAAGTTAAACCAAAGAGGAATTTGTTGTGAAGCACAAGGGTGACTCTGCCTTCAGGCCTGGCTAGATCTAAGGGCCTACAGCAGCTTGCTTCAAATCATCAGCTTAGTTTCTGTTTCCCCTCTTGCTCCTCTCGCTCTAGGACTTGGTTCTGCTTGCTCTTGTTTCTCCTGCAGACAATCTTTCTCTACGAGGCAGGACAGCTGACCACTGATAGACTTGAGCCATTTTCCCCACAGCAGACAAGGAAGATAGAAACCTGCTCTCTTCTGGGGTCTGTGTGGCGAATCACAGCCAAGAACTGAAAGGCTTTACACAACCAGTCAGCATGGAAGTGGGTGACTGACCAGACCTGGGTGGTGTGCCATCCCTGTGGTGAGGAGCCACACTAGGTACCAGGAGGCCTTGGGATTGACAGTTCCACCTGAATGGCATGGGATGAGGAGGGGCAATTCCCAAAGGAAAGGAGGTGCAGGGGAGATAAAAACAACAGGTGTCCACTACAATAGCACTTGTTCTCAGGGTGCGCAGAGACATGACTTATCCACCAAAACAATCAGAGAAGCATAAAAACAGGAGCACATTCACATGCCCAAGTGCTGAGTCAACGCCCTTCAGGAAAAGGAAGTGATCCGATGGCCTAAAAGAGATTCTTTAGAACACTAGGAGAAAGACACAAATATTTTGGTCAGCACCCCGCCCCCCTCCCGCCTCCCCCTCCCCGCCAGTTGAGAATTATCATCATAATCATAATTATTTTCTGGGGCTTCCCTGGTGACTCGGGTACAAGGATTCCACCTGAAATGCAGGAGACTCAGAAGATATGGGTTTGACCCCTGGTGGGAAGATCCCTTGGAGGAGGAAATGGCAACCCACTCCAGTATTCTTGCCTGGAGAATCCCATGGACAGAGGAGCCTGGTGAACAGACCGCTGTTGGTGTCACAAAAGGGTTGGACACAACTGAGCACATCATAGCATCTTATTCTCCAAATTAAGTTTGAAAATAGTGATTTGATAATTCTGCAGGCAATTAGCCAGAATGTTTGAAATCGGGATCCTTTGGAAAAATCTGGAAGATTTGGTCAACATAATCACACTCCTGGTTGAGAGAATAGGCCTGATGAGTTTTTTTTTCCTTAACAAATAACTTTTCTTTCTTACAAATAACTTTCTCTTTTTTATAAATGGGTTGCGTGTATTACAGGAATTTTTGAAAATACAGAACAGAACATATATAAAATGGAAAGAGTAACATGGAAACTTACATTACCATAGGTAAACTAGATAGCTATTTTAAAAAATAGGGAATTTGCTGTATGACTCAGGAAACTCAAACAGGGGCTCTGTATCAACCTAGAGGGGTGGGATTGGGAAGGAGATGGGAGGGAGGTTCAAAACGGAGGTGATATATGTATACCTATGGCTGATTCATGTTGAGGTTTGACAGAAAACAACAAAAGTCTGTAAAGCAATTATCCTTCAATACAAAAATAAATTTTTAAAAAACTACTCTTGTATTTGTTAGGATTGGGTGTGACTGCAACTGATAGGAACCCCAAGCTAACAATGGCTTAAACAGGACTGAAGTCTATTTTGCTCAAAGCTACATGAAGTCCAAAAGTCCAGGATTACATAGGACTTCTGCTCTCCAGAGGCTTTGCCATGCCTAGGCTCCTTCCAGCTCACTACCCTGTCATCCCTGCACTGAGGCCTGCCACCTCATAATCTAAGCAAGCAGAGCAGAAAGGCAGCAAGAAGGAGAAGGTGATAAAGAGGTCAAGGACCCATGACAGCTACTCCTAGGGAAGATTCTCAGAAATAGCAACACAAGGCATCCACACTGTCCCAGTGGTAAGAATGTAGTCACTTGGGCACATCTACTTGCTGGGCAAACTGGGAAATGTAGTCTTTTTTTCTGAGTAGCTAATTGCCCAGATTATTACTACAGAAGAGCTATTACTGAGGCAAATAAGGGGCCCCTGGTACTGCACTCAATATGTCAGCAAATTTGGAAAACTCAGCAGTGGCCACAGGACTGGAAAAGGTCAGTTTTCATTCTAATCCCAAAGAAAGGCAATGCCAAAGAATGCTCGAACTACACAATTGCACTCATCTCACAAGCTAGTAAAGTAATGCTCAAAATTCTCCAAGCCAGGCTTCAGCAATATGTGAACCATGAACTTCCAGATGTTCAAGCTGGTCTTAGAAAAGGCAGAGGAACCAGAGATCAAATTGCCAACATCTGCTGGATCATGGAAAAAGCAAGAGAGTTCCAGTAAAACATCTATTACAGCTTGATTGACTATGCCAAAGCCTTTGACTGTGTGGATCACAACAAACTGTGGAAAATCTTCAAGAGATGGGAATATCAGACGACCTGACCTGCCTCTTGAGAAACCTGTATGCAGGTCAGGAAGCAATAGTTAGAACTGGACATGGAACAACAGACTGGTTCCAAATAGGAAAAGGAGTACGTCAAGGGTATATATTGTCACCCTGCTTATTTAACTTCTATGCAGAGTACATCATGAGAAACGCTGGACTGGGAGAAGCACAAGCTGGAATCAAGATTGTCGGGAGAAATATCAATAACCTCAGATATGCAGATGATACCACCCTTATGGCAGAAAGTGAAGAAGAACTAAAGAGCCTCTTGATGAAAGTGAAAGAGGAGAGTGAAAAAGTTGGCCTAAAGCTCAACATTCAGAAAACTAAGGTCATGGCATCTGGTCCCATCCCTTCGTGGCAGATAAATGGGATTTTTCTGGGCTCCAAAATCACTGCAGATGGTGACTGCAGCCATGAAATTAAAAGATGCTTACTCCTTGGAAGGAAAGTTATGACCAACCTAGATAGCATATTCAAAAGCAGAGACGTTACTTTGCCAACAAAGGTCCGTCTAGTCAAGGCTATGGTTTTTCCTGTGGTCATGTACGGATGTGAGAGTCGGACTATAAAGAAAGCTGAACAACAAAGAATTGATGCTTTTAAACTGTGGTGTTGGAGAAGACTCTTGAGAGTCCCTTGGACTGCAAGGAGATCCAACCAGTCCATCCTAAAGATCAGTCCTGGGTGTTCATTGGAAGGAGTGATGCTGAAGCTGAAACTTCAATACTTTGGCTACCTGATGCTAAGAACTCATTGGAAAAGACTCTGATGCTGGGAGGGATTGGGGGCAGGAGGAGAAGGGGACGACAGAGGATGAGATGGTTGGATGGCATCACCAACTCAATGGACATGGGTTTGGGTGGACTCTGGGAGTTGGTGATGGACAGGGAGGCCTGGTGTGCTGTGGTTCATGGGGTTGCAAAGAGTTGGTTATGACTGAGTGACTGAACTGATAAACCTGTTACCATAACACCCAGAGATAACCACTGTTAACATCTTGGTATATGTCATTTATACACACATACAAACACACACACACCTGCATACACAAAAACATTACATTGGTACAAAAGTAATTGCAGTTTTTTGTTGCTGAAATTTGCCATTTGATATTGGAATACATTCTAAACAAATGCAGTTATGTAATAGGTCATTTTAATGCATATTTCTCACTTTATGTTTTTTTGCTAAGGAATTACTTGCTGTTTATTTTATATTTGGGCTTCCTTCATAGCTCAGTTGGAGAAGGCAGTGGCACTCCACTCCAGTACTCTTGCCTGGACAATCCCAGGGTTGGTGGGAGCCTGGTGGGCAGCCGTCTATGGGGTCGTACAGAGTCGGACACGACTGAAGTGACTTAGCAGCAGCAGCAGCATGGCTCAGTTGGTAAAGAATCTTCCTGCAGTGCCGGAGACCTGGGTTCAATTTCTGGGTTGGGAAGATCCCCTGGAGAAGGAAATGGCAATCCACTCCAGTATTTTAAACTATGGAAATGATGTTAGACAAAAAGCAAATTTGAGTGATTTTCTAATTTGAGTTCAAAATGGATCGTAAAACAATAGAGACAACTCGCGATATCAACAGTGCATTTGGCCCAGGAACTCCTAATGAACATACAGTGCAGTGGTGGTTCAAGAATTTTCGCAAAGGAGACAAGAGCTTTGAAGATGAGGAGTGTAGCAGCTGACTGGCCATCAGAAGTTGACAACAACTGAGAGCTGTTATTGAAGGTGATCCTCTTGTAACTAACGAGAAGCTGCCCATCGACCATTCTATCGTTGTTCCATATTTGAAGCAAATTGGAAAGGTGAAAAAGCTCAGTAAATGGGTCAGGTGTTGTCTTCTCTCATTCTATGCAACAACAAACCATTTCTCTATCAAATTGTGATTTGCAACGAAAAATGGATTGTATACAACAATCGGCGACAACCGGCTCAGCAGTTGGACTGAGAAGCTCCAAAGCACTTTTCAAAGCCAAACTTACACCAAAAAAAACATCATCGCCACTGTTTGGTGGTCTGTTGCCCATCTGATGCACTACAGCTTTCTGAATCCCAGCGAAACCATTACATCTGAGAAGTGTGTTCAACAAACCATTAAGACGCACAGAAAACTGCAATGCCCTCAGCCAATATTGGTCTACAGAAAGGGCCAAATTCTTCTCCATGACAACGGCCAACTGCACGTTGCACAACCAATGCTTCAAAAGTTGAATGAACTGGTCTACAATTTTGCCTCATCTGCCACATTTACCTGACCTCTGGCCAACCGACTACCATTTTTCTTCAAGCATCTCAACAATTTTTTGCAGGAAAAATGCTTCCACAGCCAGTAGGAGGCAGAAAATGCTTTCCAAGAGTTTGTCAAATTCTGAAGCACAGATTTTATGCAACAGAAATAAGCAAACGTATTTCTCATTGATTTCAATGGTTCCTATTTCGGTTAATAAAGATGTGTTTGAGCCTAGTTATAATGATTTAAAATTTAAAATAAATAAATAAATAAAATTCAGAGTCTGAAACCATAATTATCTTTGCACCAATCTAATAGATATAGGTATGTGTAGATATGTAGATATAGCTACATGGTACATATATTCGTGTGAAGTACATATGTGCATATTTTTATATAAAATTTATATAAATAACATATATATTTAAATGAAATTGAGCTCCTATCAAATATACTATTTTTTATCCTGTTTTTTTGAGAAATTGCAGCTCTTAAATAAAGTCTTTTTTACAGTCTATTTTAGCACTGAGTCATTTAAACAATTAGAATAATGTAATGCTTTATGAATTTCTTTTAAATAATGATAGATGTTTTCATTTTGTAGGTCCTGGTTTATTAAGTTTTTGTTTATTTATTTTGAAATAATTGTAGATTCACAGGAGGTTGAAAGCAATGTACACCAAGGCCCATGCAGTCTTCCTTGGCCTACCCCTAAGGTAACATCTCATACAATAGTGGGCCAATATCAAAAGCGATATATTGACATTAGTACAGTTCATAGAGCTTATTTAGATTTCATTAGTTATACATGGACTCATGCGTAGCCTTACATCACCACAATGAAAAGTGAAAGTGAAGTTGCTCAGTCGTGTCTGACTGTTTGCGACCCGTGGACTGTAGCCCACCAATCTCCCCCGTCCATGGGATTCTCCAGGCAAGAATACTGGAGTTGGTTGCCATTTCCTTCTCCAGGGGATCTTCCCAACCCAGGGATCAAACCCAGTTCTCTCATATTGCAGGCAGACGCTTTAACCTCTGCACCACCAGGGAAGCCCTTAAATACAAGAATACAGTCTCTCAGAAAACCTCCTATAGAGACACAGAACTTCAGATCCAAGTACTAACATCAAAGATTTCAAGGAAGGAAAGGAAGCCAGGTTGAAAGAAGAAGGGGGAGGAGGCGGGAGAGGGGGGCGAAAGAGGTGGCCTTACAGACATCTCCTGCCACCTACAGATGCCCAGGCGTTATGGGACTTTTCCCGGGGCCTCCAGAGAAGGGAGGACTGGAACTCGGACCTACCAGAAATCAGACCAGACCACAACCAGAATTCGAGTTCTCTGTCAAGAGGAGGTAATCAGTCTCCAATCCTCAGCTCAGGCTGAGGGCCCTTCCACCAGATTCCTACTTCCAGGACCGGGGAACTAGAAAAACAGGGAAGGATAGGAAGGGTCAAGGAGAGGAAAGAGAGAGGGAAGGGGAGAGAGATCAATAAAGTCTCTTGTTCCTTACCGGTCGGGGCATTCTGGCCAGTTGTCTGCGTCAGGAGGAGACCAGGGACAAAAGGGTCCCAGTTGCGGCCGCTGGGTCTGGTCCATTGGCAGGCAAGCTGGCTCCTGAGTACCCCGAGTGGTCGGGATGTCAGTCTTAGCGAAGAAGAGTCCCCGCCAGAGTCGCCATTTGTTGCAGGAAGGCAGACCCCTTCCAGGGCCCGAAACTGGGCTCTTGTCTAACACTCGGAAATGAATTGTCCGAGGAGACACTTGTGCTGACAAAGCAAGAGACTTTATTGGGAGAGGGCACCCGAGTGGATAGCAGTAGGGTAAGGGAACCCAGGATAAAGAAACTCAATTCTTCTCTCCTTTGTAAATCACTCCTTTAGAGCCACACCCATTCCATCCCCCACTCATTCCTAATTCCTGGCAACCATGCACCCATTCTTTATCTCCATAATTTCATGAATGTTAAGCAAATGGAATTAAATAGTATGTATACTTTTAGGACTGGCTTTTTTCACTCATTGTAATTGTCTTGACATTCATCTAAGTTGCTGCATACGCTGATAGTTTGTTCCTTTTTACTGCTGAACTGTATTCAATGGCATGGATGTGTAATACCACAGTCTGTTTAAACATTAATCAACTGGAGAACATTTGGGTAAGTTTTCAGTTTGGGGTGATCATGAATAAAGCTGCTACGGACATTCATGCACAACTTCCTATTTGGACAGAAGTGCTCACTTCTCTGGGATAAATGAGCAAGAGTATAATTGCTGGGTTGTATTATAAGTCCATCTTCAGTTCTGAAAGGAATTGCCAAACCATTTTGCAGACTCACTGTATGCAATCTACTTTTTTAAACTTAACAATATGCTGTCGACAATTTTCCTTATCGTTAAACACTTTCTATTTAATTAAATAAGACTTCCCAGGTGGCTCAGTGGTAAAGACTCTGCCTGCAGTGCAGGAGACATGGGTTCAATCCCTGGATCAAAAGAGCTCCTAGAGAAGGAAATATCAACCCACTCCAGTCAGTAAAAAATTTGCCTGCAATTTGGGAGAACTAGATTCAATCCCTAAGTTGGGATGATCCCCTGGAGAAGGGAACAGGTACCCACTTCAGTATTCTGGCCTGGAGAATTCCATGGACTGTGTAGTCCACGGGGTCACAAAGAGGCGGACACAGATGAGCGACTTTCACTTCCAGTATTCTTGCCGGGGAAATCCCAAGAAGAGAGGAGCCTGATGGGCTATGGTCCAGAGGAGTCACAAAAGAGTCGGACACAACATAGCAACTAAACAACAACGTCATTACTCGTTGTTATTTAGTTCTAAAACATGCTATTCCATTCTAAACATGGAATGGAAACATGCTTCTAAAACATGCTATTCCATTGTATGCCGCTGCGGCTGCTAAGTCGCTTCAGTCGTGTCCGACTCTTAGCAACCCCATGGACTGCAGCCCACCAGGCTCCTCTGTCCATGGGATTTTCCAGGCAAGAGTACTGGAGTGGGGTGTCATTGCCTTCTCCGATTCTATTGTATAGCTATACTATAATATCCAATCTAAATTTTAGGAATTCCTGAATTTTACGAATATTCTTATTTTTGTGTTATAAATAATAAAATGAAAAATATTGTGGAAAAATCTTTGTGCCTATTTCTGATTATTTCCTTAGGATAAATTTTTAGACATAGATATAGTGGTTTAAAGGGTATGAATGAAGGGACATCCCTGGCAGTCCAGTGCTTAAGACTCCAAGGTTCCATAGCAGAGGGGTGTGGGTTTGATCCCTGGTTGGGGAACTAAGAGCCTGCATGCTGTGCAGTGCAGCCAAAAAATAAAATAAATAAAAATAAAGGGTATGGATGAACATTATAAAGTATTTTGCTTTCTTCCTTTTTTTCAAATTGTCTTACTAAAGGTTTCAATTTACAATCCCACAGCAGTATATAAGAATTAGGTAGTTGTATTTCAACACAAATTACAGTCAAACAGTCAGCAGCCTTAATATCTAAATAGATCTTATAAGTCGACTAGAAAAAAGAAATACCCCAAATCAAGATGCTTTGGGCTGCAAATGATATAAAATTCCAATTAAAATTATATAAACAATAGAGAAATTTAGACTTCGTATAATAACTCCAAAGATAGGGCAACTTCTGATTTGGTTGATTTCACACAATAGCCACCACAAAACATAGACTAATGGTAAAGGCTCTGAAGCTAGGTTGTTGGGTTTATATCCTGGCCCCTCCATTTGCTGAGTGTGGGACACTGAACAAGTTACTTATCCTATTTATGCCTTAGCTTCCTATTTTGAAAATGGCTATATTAACAGTATCTATCTCATAGGTTTAAGGATGAAGAGCTAATATATGTAAAATAGCCATAAAGTGTTGATATTATCAACAGTCCAGGTTCTTCCTGCTTTTCTGTTCTGGAATCCTTAACATGTTAACATTATTCTCAGTCTTCAGACCTCAGGGTCACAACATAGCTGCATTAACTCCAGGAATCTCACCCAAGAAGTCCAGAAATAGACTAAGTAGTCTTGTCTGTTTCTTTCTTTAGAACAGGGAAACCTTTCCAGGAAGTGCCAAATGGATTTCCCTTGCATTCCACTGCCTAAAAAATAAGTTACTCTATACCAATCTGTTTAATTAAAAAAAAGGAGAATGGAATGACTATGACTGGTTTAGATCAATCAAGATTTACTCATAAGGTAAAACCACCTTCCCTGTGGATAGAAACCAAAATCAGTTCTTTCTAATAAGAAAGAAGAGAAAAATGGATATTGAATGAACAACCAGAATGTCTGCTATACATCACATTAGAAAAACGGGCAAACCACGTGCACCAGTACTTCATGTGAGAAGAAAAGCAAACGGTAAATAAATATGAAAAAAGGCTCTTCATGATTAATGAGCAAAAGGGTACGAAATTAAAAGTAGTTTCTGTATTTCTCTATTAATTTGGCAATGATGAAAAAGAATGATAATCACCTACAATACAGACAAATATATAAAATGGCTAAGAATAAATTTTATATACATGACGTGCAAGACCTAAATGAAGAAAATTATAAAATCTCACTGGACAACATTAAAGAAGACCTAAGTAAATGCAGATATATACCATGTTCATGGATAGTAGGACTTGGTATCTTAAAGATGTCAATTGTCCTCAAATTGGTTTAGAGATTTAAAGCAATGCCAAACAAAATCTCAATAGAGTGGGAGTTTTTTTGAGAAATAGATGCTTTATTTCTAAAATGTACATGAAAGAGCAAAGGCCCCAAACTAAAGACACTCTTAAAGAAAGGAATATGGTAAGAGAATTTATATCAAGACTTAAAAAAAAAGACAGTAGTAATTAAGATAGTGTAATATTGATACAAGGATAGGCAAATTTAGCAATAGGAACAAACAGAGGGCCCCAAAACAGACTCTCACAATATAGAAACTTCACAAATTACAAAGATAGTACTGAAAATCACCGAAGAAAGAATGGGAAAAGAAAGTAAAATTACATCTCATTTGTCATTTTATATAGAAAGTAATTCAAAATGATGTGTAAAGGCAATTTGTAAAATTACTCAGAAGAAGATTCAGGTGATTATCTTTATGCTTTTAGATTAGGGAGGGGTTTCCTAAATAAACCACAAAAAGCATTAACTATAAAAGACAAGATTGATACATTCAATCATATTAAAATCAAGAACTTTGTTCAAAGACATCTCAAGGGAGTAAACAGACAAGCCATAAATCAAGGGGAAAAAAACTAGTATTCAGAATATATAAGGAACTCCTACAAATATATTAGAAAAAGTTTTTTTTTTCCTTAGCCTAAAGAAAGTAGGTGAAAGACAGATATTTCACAAAGGAGAAAAAGGACATGGCCAAGAAACATATGAAAAAAACAAAACAACAACAACCTCATTAGTAATCAGAAAAACAAATTAAGATGCCAATGATATATCCTTTTATATCTATCTATCTGATTCCACCCACCTCCCTCAACCATTGATAATACCAAGTGTTGGTAAGGAGTAGATCAGCTAGAACTCTTTAAGCACTTCTGGAGGGAGCATGCATTGATGTAATCACTTTGGAATACTAGCACTATTTGTAAAGTTGAATATTCACATAGCCTATGACCTAGCTGTTCCACTTGTAGGTATGCCAAGATATACACAAGAATATTTATAGTTTACATTCTCTCACCCTCCAGAAAGATTGGCAACAACCCAAATATCTGTTGAAGGAAAATGAATACATAAATTGTGGTACAGTCACATGACGGAACATTATGCAGCAGTGCAAACAGAACTACAGACACATGTAGCAACATGGAGGGAAATTTTAGGAATGTCATACCGAGTTTTAAAAAAAGCAATTTGTAGAAGATTACATTATAATACAATTTATAAAAAATTCCAAATAAGCAAAATTAAGTGCTTTGTTATTTAGGGGTTGTAAATATATAAAACTTTTTTTTTATGAAGCAAAGGAATAGCAATCAAAATTTTGTGGTTATCCTTGAATGTGGTAGAAGGCAAGAACATGGATTAGGAGAAGAGCACACACACTTGTGTGATGATATGACAGTATTTTAGGTGTCTTCTTAAAATTTCACATATTTATTTGTTTTTAAAATTGTGGTAAAATACACATAAAATTTACCTTTTTAATCCTTAAGTGTGCAGTTCAGTGGCATTAAATGCACTTACACTGTTATACAATATAAATGCCCATCCATCATCCATTTCTAGAATTCCTTTCATCTTGTAAAATAGAAATCCTATACATTAAATAATAAATAACTTTTCCCTTCAGCCTCTGACAACCACCATTCTACTTTCTGTGTCTACGAATTTGAGATTTTTAGTTTTCAAGTTGACAGATGGGCTCACAGGTGTTCATTTATTGTCATTTCATACACATATATATTCTTTTGTATGTATAAAACAGTACATATCTTATTTTTAATGTCTTTATATCTGGAAAAATAATGACAATATCCAAAGTTGGCCAGAACATGATAAGTGCTAGCAAGCCTGTAAATTGACACAACTTTTCAGACATTTTAAACTTAACATGGTAAAATTGATAAATACTTTATGGCTTTGGGAAGTTATTAGGCTTTCAACTTTGGTTTCCGATTATTCATTAACAATATATAGAAATATGATTGATTTTTGTGTGTTGACCTTGCATCTTTGCTAAATTAGATCTAGGAGGTTTTTTCTTATTGTTGATTCTCTGGGATTTTCTATGAAGACAATGATGTCTTCTGTTAGTTTTCTTGCTTTCCAATCTGTATGCTTTTAAAATTTCTTTTTCTTGCCTTATTGCACTGGCTAGATCTTTCAGTTTAAATTTGAATGGTAAAAGTGGACATTCTTGCCTTGTTTCTGATCTTAGAGAGAAATTTTCTTTGACCATAAAGTATGATGTTGGGTACAGGATTTTGTAGATGGCCCTTGTCATGCTGAAGATGTTCCTTTTATTCCTAGTTTTTAAAGGTTTTTTGTTTTTTTGTTTTTAATTCAACGTCTGTTGATTTTTGTCAAATGCTTCTTGCATCAGTTGATATGGTCATGTGGTTTTACTTTTTAGAATATTAACATAGTTTCTCAAATTGATTTTCAAATATTGAAACAGCTTTACCTTCCAGATTTAAATTATACTTGGTAATTATACATTAATCTTCTTATTTACTTTTGACTGTACTGGGTCTTCATTGCTTCATGCAGGCTTTCTCTAGTCGTGGTCAGCAGGGGTTACTTGTGATGCGCTGGTTCCGGCACATGGGCCTCAGTAGTTGCAGCGCAGGGGCTCAGTAGTTATGGTTCTCCTGCCCTAGAGGGCGCAGGCTTTGGTAGTTGCGGCACACGACTTAGTTGCTCTGCAGTATGTGGGATCCTCCTGGACCAGGGATTGAACCTGTGTCCTCTGCATTCATTGGGAGGTGGATTCCTAAGCACTGGGCCACCAGGGAAGTTCTTACATGAATCTTTTATATACTGATGAATTTGGTTTGCTAATAATTTGTTGCAGCTCTTTGCATCTGCATTCATGAGGGACACTGGTCTCTTATTTTCTTTCTTTTTTTTTTCATATTATCTTTGTCTGATTTGGGTACTGATATATTTTTCTGTAAGGCAATAGGTCTCTGGAGACCCGGGTTCGATCCCTAGGTCGGGAAGATCCGCTGGAGAAGGAAGTGGCAATCCACTCCAGTACTATTGCCGGGAAAATCCCATGGACAGAGGAGCTTGGTAGGTTACAGTCCATGGGGTCCCAAAGAGTCGGACATGACTGAGCGGCTTCACTTCACTTTTCAACGTCTAGCACATCTCCTCAGAGATGAGGAGACCGAATATCCACCAATAAGGAGATTCAAAGTGGCAGTTAATATGGGAGCAAAGATGATGTCCTTCCATCTGTACGGACTAGAGGCTGGGGAGTAAAACAATACGACCGTTTAGAGTTTACTAGGTGTAGACACTGTGTATGAATTGTCTCATCTAATGCATCTTTATGAGATAGGTCCTCTTATTCTAAAAAGAAAAAAAAATGGTCCTTGGCATCAGGGAGCTCGGTCTGCTAGAGAGACAGAGGCGCAAACGAACCAGTATCATGCAATGTAACAGCATTATAATGGGGCGTCTGCCCTAGGGGTAGCGGACCCTGGGGCAGCACTCTGATGGTCACCGGAGCTGAGGGACGGGGAAGTAGGGCTGCAACTGCTCCAGCGTAGCCTCGGGAAGTGGTGGGGGCCTTTCAGACTGGCTGTTTCCACAGCAACAGGACTAGCCATCCTCTTGTGACGTCAACCGTCAGGTCTTCAGCGACCGAGAAGCCAAGAAAAGACACTTCCAGCCTTCCAACCTCTGAGGCGCGGAAGCTTGGCGGTAAACCCAACACATCGAGTTCCAAGAGTCTGATTGGCTCTGTCAGGTGGGGGGGAGGGGCGGAGGCGGGAGTTAGCAGCGAGGGGCGTGGCCCAGTCTTCTCCCAAGCGAGCGTTTTTTTTCTAGCAGAGCGGAAGCCGACCTCTCCTGCCCCGGAAGTGTAAGCTCGGAAGTCTGCCAGGTGTGGATTCCGCCGGCAAGGCGGCTTCTTTCGCGATGCCAGGGGCAGCCGCCAAGGGCTCGGAGCTGTCCGAGAGGATCGAGAGTTTCGTGGAGGCGCTGAAGCGGGGCGGCGGGCAGCGCAGCTCCGAGGACATGGCCCGGGAGACTCTGGGGCTGCTTCGCCGCATCATCACGGACCACCGCTGGAGCAATGCAGGTGAGGCAGGCCTCGCCCCTTTCTGATCCCGATCCCCAGGCGGAAAGTCGTCCAGGCCCCACGCTGCGCCCTTCTCGCGCTCACCTTTTCTCTTTGGGCGGTAGGGGAGCTGATGGAACTGATCCGCAGAGAAGGCCGGAGGATGACAGCCGCGCAACCCTCAGAGACCACCGTGGGCAACATGGTGCGGAGAGTGCTCAGGATCATCCGGGAGGAGTATGGCAGGTCAGGCCCACGTCCTGGACCGGGGCTTGGGCCCAGTGAAGCGTTTTGCACGGGCCCCTCTCTCTCCCTGCTTGGAGCCTTTGTTGGAGCTGAGCAGCTGTCGTTACTTAAACGACCACATCTCTTCCCCCAACTCCTTTGGGTCTTGTTGCCTTCGTAGACTCCATGGACGCAGCGACGAGAGCGATCAGCAGGAGTCTCTGCACAAACTCTTGACATCCGGGGGCCTGAGCGAGGATTTCCGTTCCCATTATGCTCAACTCCAGTCCAACATCATTGAGGCAATTAATGAGCTGCTGGTGGAACTGGGTGAGTCCTGATCCTTAGGTGGACAGGACAAGTTGCAGGCAGATGAGGGAACAGAAGACCTTGGAAGTTGTTCATAAGCAGAGATGGATGATAACCAGTCTTCTGGCTCTCAGAGGTTTGCCCTCATCCGGATTAAGAATGATTGGAATAGGTGGCAAGACTAAGATAACCCTTTCTACATTTCCTTACAGACTGACCCCTTATCTACTGCAAATCCACTGTGGCAGAGACTGTTTGGGAAGAGCTTTTATTTTTAAGATGAACCTCTGAAAACCACAGTTGATAAACCCTTTTTCACTAAACTTCTTGAAATTTTACAGACACACACACATACATACCCAATGCATATACACAAGCCACTTCTATCCCCCCTATCTTCGTGACCTAGGAGGCCAGATATTTATTGCCGTCAGTGTTCCCAGGAAAGGAAGAAACTGGGTCTGTCTGTGCACTGAGCTGCTTCTTCCAAATTCCTCCCCTATTTTTCTTCTGTGTCCTCCCTGTCAGGTGGAGGCGTTGTGGCCACCTTTTGGAGGAGGAATTCTTTTAGAGGGAAACTCTGTTTTCCCTACTCTCAGCACTTTCAAATTTCCCAGATGGGGCATTTCTTGCCTAAATTCACTGTCTTCAAAGTCAGTTGTAAAGAACTAGTTTTGGGCGGGGTAGGGGTGAGGGGAGTAAGTTGATGAGTAGGGTAAGAGGGTAGGCTGAGAGCTTGGGAGATAGAAAACCCTGGAGGGAGGAGGCTTTTAAGGAAATAGGACATTTCGCATTTAGTCCATTGACCATGTGTTACCAGGCTCTGCTAGGTGGGCATTGTACAAAACGGCACACATCCCTTTCTGTTCTCTCACAAGTCTGTATTGTAGCATGACTGTGTCATATTTTCCATGCAAAACTGGCTTCTTGCAGAAGGGACAACGGAGAACATCGCAGCCCAGGCTCTGGAGCACATCCACTCCAATGAGGTCATCATGACCATTGGCTTCTCCCGCACGGTGGAGGCATTCCTCAAAGAGGCTGCCCGAAAGAGGAAATTCCATGTCATCGTTGCAGAGTGTGCACCTTTCTGTCAGGTATGGGGACTGCTAGAGCTGCTAAGAAAATTTTAAAATGAGAGAATAATGCCATCTTTGAATTGATGCATTTTAAACATTGAGGAGATAGCGTAAAACATTTAAGAGAATTTCACATTGTTGATCCTGTGAACATTCTTAAAATATTCATTTAAGGAAGTTGAGTGAACTACGTGGCCCAAGAAAAGATAAATATTAGTTCTTTCAGAAATCAGAATAGGGTAAATGACCTTGGGGATGACCGATGCTTGGTCTGACCCCACTCAGTCTTCAGGTAAATAATAGGTCTCCAGAAAGGAAATATGTAAGGATGCAAGGATGTTGTAAAATAATGAGCCAGGAGCTGTCCTGTGTGCTCTGCCCAGTTACACAAGCAAGTTGTATTTCCAGTTCTGTGCCTGTCCCAGCAGTGCTGGGGAGTAATAAACATTAATTAGCTTCCCCTGGGCTTCCTGCCGCTTCCCAGAGAACGCCTACCAGATGAGTTAGTTGCCTGTTGGAAGTTGCACGTTGGATACGGCCAGTGTCACCCAGTTCCCCAGATCCAGTGATGTTTGAAAGCTCTTTCTCTCTCCCCCACTCTTCCTCTCAGCATCAGCCTTTCTCTCCAAATGCAGGGTCATGAGATGGCAGTCAATTTGTCCAAAGCAGGTATTGAGACAACGGTCATGACTGATGCTGCCATTTTTGCTGTTATGTCAAGAGTCAACAAGGTGGGTATATTTGGGTTATATTATGTCAAATTTATGAAGATTATACATTAAAATATTAATATCTGCCCCCCTCCCTGGCCCCAATATCTATAAGAGGAGAGGAGAGTTTCTAGTACCTTTTGAAAACACATACATGGACCTTTTAAATCTCTTATTCTATTAATATTGATCCCCCCTCTTTATTCCTCCCTTGGGTGCTGCTGCTGCTAAGTTGCGTCAGTCGTGTCCGACTCTGTGTGACCCCATAGACAGCAGCCCACCAGGCTCCCTTGTCCCTGGGATTCTCCAGGCAAGAATAACTGGAATGGGTTGTCATTTCCTTCTCCAATGCATGAAAGTGAAAAGTGAAAGTGAAGTCGCTCAGTCCTGTCCGACTCTTAGCGACCCCCTGGACTGCAGCCTGCCAGGCTCCTCCGTCCATGGGATTCTCCAGGCAAGAGTACTGGAGTGGGTTGTCATTTCCTTCTCTGTCCTCCCTTGGAGGCACCTCATTTTGGTTAAAGGACTGAAAGGAATGAAATGGGACTAAGCTAATCTTGTCAGCATGTTAGGGATCTGATAGAGAGCTGCCCACTTCTGCTCAGAGAGCTTGGTAGTGGTGGATGGTAGAAGAAAGGCTTCCCATTTCTCAGGAGGTGTGGCAGATAGATTTCCACGGAAGACAGGGCTAAGAGCCGTAAACACTGCAGTTTTCTGTCCTGTACTGTGTTCATTTTTCCTTTGGGAATCCACTTTTATGCTAGAACTTGTGGTCTGAACCTAGAATCCCTTTCCCTCTACTGGTGTGTGACCCCCACGCCCACCCCCTGCAGGACGCCAAGACTAGGGCTAAGCATTCAGGCGCTCATGTCCAATGGCCTGTTGAAGGCTCTGTTCTCAGGATGGCTCGCTTCTTTCTTCCTGTCCCAAAGGTGATCATTGGCACTAAGACCATCCTGGCCAACGGTGCCCTGCGAGCTGTGGCAGGAACTCATACTCTAGCGCTGGCAGCAAAACACCATTCTACCCCACTCATCGTCTGTGCTCCTATGTTCAAGCTTTCCCCACAGGTATGTCTGTCTGTCTCTAGCCAACAGAAGGAAGTCAAAGTATAGGTTTGAACTCTTTAACCTTCAGCCTTCTCTCTCTGGGACTTCTCTTTATCTGCATTTACTCAATGGATTAGACCCAGTGGAGACTGGAAGAGGCCACAGTAGTCTTGATCCAGGAAGAGCCATTGATAGTTACAACCTTTCAGCTTCAGGAGGTCAACATTGTAAGGTCAGGATAATATGTAGTTGGGGAAGGCCCTTTGTCTACATTGCCACCACTCCCCCGTCACCCTGACCATTTCTGAAAATGCCAAGCAAGTTGAAACTAGAAACATAGAATTGGTTTTTATTTGTCATAGTTCCAGGGACTGTATTCTGTAGCCTGAACACAAGCAGTTACTAAGTAAAGAGTCATTTTACCAGTGATAGAAACTACGTGCTTTGAAAATAATAACCTATCTATAGGTGTCTACTTATTAAAAAATTGGACTGAAATTCACATAACACACAAGTAACCATTTTAAAAGGTACAGTTAAGTGGCACTTAGTACATTCACAGCATTGTGCAACTACCACTCTTTAGTTTCGGAATTTTTTCATCATCTCTGAAAAACACTCTACCCATTAAGTAATCACTCCCTTCTTTCTTCTCCCCATCTCCTAGTGATTGCTAGTCTGCTTTGAGTCTCTATGGATTTGCCTAATTTTGATATTTCACATAAAAGGAGTCATATATTATGGACAAAATATTTCTGATTTCTAAATATTTGGGGAGTTCATGTGAGTTATAGCACGTACTTTGTTCCTTTTTTGTGACTGAATAATGTTCTGTTGTATGGATATACCACAATTTAATCATCCATTCATCTGTTGATGAGCATCTGGGTTATTTCTACCTTCTGGCTTTTGTAAATAATGCTGCAATAAGCCTTTGTAATCAAATGTCTGGATGTCTTTTTATTTCTCTTGGGTGTATACCTGAAAGTCAAAATGTCAGATCTCTCTTTTTTTCTTCCTAATTTTTCCTTGTCCAGTTCCCCAATGAAGAAGATTCATTTCACAAGTTCGTGGCTCCTGAAGAAGTCCTGCCTTTCACAGAAGGTACAGAAGTTGCTTGAATGTGTATGGCACACGCAGTTGGTGTGTTTTGGATTTTTGTATATGTTTGTTTTGGTCTTTTGGTGGTCAATGGGATTGAATGTCGTTGGGCTGTGTTTCATTAGTCATACATCTTGTGGGGACTGTTCTTTTTAGCAACTTAGAGTGTTTGTGGACCTGACCTAATCCATGTTCATTTTCTTCTGAAACTAATATATTTTAGCTGAGTTATGGGGGCCATGGAGGGTTGGATCACCCAGGATTGACTGGGATTGGCTTTGCAAGTTGTCTGAGATAACAGGCAACAGCCCAATCAGAAAGTGTACTTGATTTTGGTTGCTGCAGGGAGTCATTTTGGTGATGTGACTGCCAAAGGAAGCAGGCTCTGAAATGTTACTTATAAAACTCACCTGTATCCTGGACACTTTTGTGTGTTGGGGACCTTTTCTCTATCTTCTTCTGAAGGCAGCAACTTTGCTCAGTGAGCTTGCTGCCTCATCAACAGTTTGCATGGTCTTTAACATCCTCTGGGAGCAAAACATAGTACTTGGAGTGCTTATTCTTCTTGGAAATTTAATAACTTCACCATTTATTCAAACATTCATTTTTTCAAGAAAGATTTATGACTCTTGAGCACCCACTGTGTATCCAGCACTATTTCAGGCACGAGAGATATAACAGTGATTAACACAGATGGGCCCTGCTCCCCCAGAGTTTACGTCATGTTGCAAAAGACAGACAAGAATATGTCAGGGCGTGGAATGTTTTAGGAAGAAAATACGGATGATATGATGGAAAGTGACTAGGGGACTACCTTAGACTGGGGAAGGGACTTAATGAGATGGCATTTCAGCTGATTCCTGAAGGAACAGAGCCTGCCACGTGAAAGTGAAGGGAAGAGTTTTCCAGATGTTGGTGCAAAAGACCTGAGTTAGGTACATGCTTAGCCAGGTGGAAAAAGATGGCCATGTGGCTGGAGAGTAATGAGCAAGAGGGAGAGCAATACAGACTGTAGTGTAGTGCAGTGGGGAGGGCCCAGATCTTGACGGCTGCAATCCCAAATTTGAAACTTTTTCTGCCTTTCTATGGGAAAGTATTGGAGAGTCGTAAACACAGGGCAGATCATGATCTGACATCTTTTCTTCTGGTTTGTATTTTGCTACAGCTTCCCTTTCTTGGGGTGGCAAGTATCCCTGTGTTATTGAGCCTAGAATCCATGAGATACTTATTAGAACAGGAGCCTCGATTTTGTCTTTAGCTCATGTGATTGCCTTTCAGGGGACATCTTGGAGAAGGTCAGTGTCCATTGCCCCGTGTTTGACTACGTCCCTCCAGAGCTCATTACTCTGTTTATCTCCAACATTGGTGGGAATGCACCGTCCTACATCTACCGCCTGATGAGTGAACTCTACCATCCTGACGATCACGTCCTATAACCACCACTCATCCTAAGCAGAAGCTGCTTAGGCAAACACAGAACAGAGAGGAGATTTCTGTGCCACGACTGAAATGCATCTTCCTTGTAATGGGGGAGCGAACAAGAGTCAGCCTTGGAAAACCTGATACTGTTTCCTGCCATTTTGGTCATCCCATAACTGGGATGCATCTTCAGGACTGTTCTTTGCCTCTTGGATCTTACAGAGCCAGCTGGGCTTGATCTCTTGATTTTGGAGCCTTTTAGTGACTTGGAGCATCTGTTTCAGGAACTTAAACTTTCCCGTTCGGTGGTGTTTTAAACATGACACCGAAGACTTGCTGGGCTACAGGTTTTTGCTCAGAAATGACTGCCACACCTTTTCCAAGGCCGTGCCAATAAAAGCTGCTTGAAGGTTCCTGAGTTGGTTTATTTATTGTTCTGCTCCGACTGAACTGCCTGAAACAGCAGCAGCAGAACCCTTTGCTGTTTTCACAGAGGACAGTAATTAGAGGTAACAGCCTAAAACAGAAATTCAGATGAAAGTATTTATGATTTCCTTTATAACTCACTGGAAATGGTCCCAAACTACTCGTTAATAATCCAAGACAGTGGTTCCAAAATCACTGATCATCAGAATCATCTGGGAGCTTAAGAAAATATACAATCTCAGCCTCCCATCTCAGACCTACTGCGTCTGATCTCTGGGTTGGCTTAGAGTGTCCTGGGAATATTCTTTGAGCGTCCCGGAAAAGGACCCCCTCATGTACTATTAATAGAATTGCAAATTGGTACAACCTTTTCCAGGGCAATTTCAACCTTCTAGATTTATTTTTGCAAGCACAGAAAGACATAGGCAAGAATGTCCGTTGTAGCAGCTGTTATGTCACAGCCTATGGGTCCAGCAATATAGCATTTTGAATTCTGTTAGTTAAAAACAAGAAAGGTTTATAAATGTGATATATTGATGATATATACATTGCAGTAGAGGTTTCAAAAAGTGACTTGAGATCAGTGTCTGGATTAAAGACATTTTGATTGATTGATCTGGTATTTAATTTGAATTAGTTACCAGTATTTTAAAATCTGGATGTTACACATTAAATGAATTCAGATTTCTTCCGTCTCCTGAAGAGTTGGTGAACTCTGGGCCTGCACTCCCAAATGGCAACAATTTGACTATACGTGGATAGCTTCTAATTCTAGTAAATAGGAAACCCCATTTTCTGCAATTCCAAGCCAGGTTCACAAAACTCATTTATATTGTCTGCTGAATCCTTATGGGCATCTGAGTTGTGACCCTTGTGTTAATGCATGGGATAGATTTATAAGCAAGTCTATTTTATATTCTATTAACCAAAAACAAGCTGGGGAAAAAAACCAAGCTGCAGAGCAATCTGCATGAAATGACCCTTAGCTCCTTAAAACAAATTATGTGGATGCACAGGATAAAAATCTTGGAAGAATTAACACCAAACAGTGGCAAGCAGATTTTATTAGGATATTTATTTAGGATATTGTTTCTATTCTTCATGTGTGCTACTTTAGTGATTTATGTTTTCAAAAAACCTCTTCAGGTCAGATGATCTGGATGCCATGTTTGGGAAGCATGGTGCAAAGCAAACTTCTCAGGGCCAAGGTCCCCCGAGTGTGCAAGGGAACCCCTCACCTGGGATGCTTGTCACAAAGTCAACCTCTGGCAGCAGTGTCTATGAGGCAGAAGGTGGAAGTTCTAGGAATCTGCATGTTTAACAAGCATCTCAAGGGATTTTACCAGATGATTTGATATTTGTGTTTTGGTAAACACTGGCCAGAAGGTAGACAATGAGGGAAAGGCCTCTACTCTGATCCTGCTTGATGTGGGCAGATCTTTGCCTTCGGACTCTTGTCTTCCCTGAGAGAGGGAAAAGACAAGACTGATGAGAGTCAGTCTAAAGGACTGACCTGAAAGCTCTCTGACCCAGAAGAGCCTGGCTCACGCAGGTCTTTGTTGTCAGTTATTTCTTAAAACATCTAAGACCACATGCTTTCTTGGTAAAGAGGCTTGTAGCTACCCGTTTTGAGCAGTCTTTGAAGGCGCCCATCCTAATAGCGGCTCGCCTGGATACGACTGCTCTGGAGGAAGAGCAGAAGGAATTTAAATCTGTTGCTGGAAGTGTGTTATGATACTTGTCCTTTGTGCATCTTAGTCTCTGGGTCTAAGATTAGCACCAGCATCCTTCCCAGGCATCCCTGAGATGGATGAAGGTTACCAGGGTAGAGGCTTGCTGTCTCTGTGGCCAGCTCTTACAGTGCCTGCAACAAAGCTGCACAGATGTGGATTCTTTAGACTTTAGAACTTCAATTAAGTAAATCCCACTATGCTATTTATATACCTCGCTTTTCTATTTATCTCTCTCCCTTTTCCTGCTTGAGGAAGAGTAAATATTGGAAAGGGAGAACCTGATCTAAGCAGGGGGACACCGAGGTGTTCATGTCAGCTTACTACCTGTCAGCCTTTGTTTGAACTTGCTTCCCACCCCTGCCTTTGCAGCAGAACTCAGAAGAAGCTCATTTAAAAACAGTGGTAGCTTAGAATTAATCAGGGATTCCATGGACATGAAAGTCTTCCTGAATATGCTAAATAAACCGAGTTAGATCACTCCATAGAGTTTGTAAAGACACTTTTTCCCACGGTTTGTATCTTCCAATTTGGACAGCGGGCAGGAAAGGCACAAGTTCCTGGAACTCAAATAAGGAACAGAAATTCCTAATATAGCCTCCTAAGAGAAGTCTCTGAAAAATACTCTACCAAGAAAAACTGAAGTGTAAAGTGATACCTCAAAAGAAATGCCGGTACTAGTAAGATCGTAAGTTTCACAGATGTGCTTGAAAGCCATTTCTCAAAGTGAGCTGTTGCAGCAGACTTTGGGTTCATGAAGGCTGCCCAGCTCACAGCTCCACCTCTGAGCTCCCTGACTCTGTGATACCACGTATGTAGACCTCGGTACAGCAGCATGCTTTGCCATAAAGACAGTACCAGATGGGGATGTCATTATTGTAAAGGCTCCATACTATCCACCTGTCCTTGCAAAAACTCCACTCTGCAGACATGCACCCAGCTGACACAAAAGAGCTATTTTGAAATGTGTTTGGAAGTGTTTTTCTTATCTGGTCTACTTTGCTCTGAATTACGCTTTCATTCACCAAACAGTTGTTCCAGGATGTTGTACAATGGCTAAGCAATTATTATTAATAAAGAGCTATGGTCTAAGCTTTCAACCTTCACAACACGTAGGGCTGCCTTTCAAGCCTAACTGCACTTGAAATGATGGTCTCCTGATGTTTTAAGTACTGTCATGACGAGAAGGGGCCTTTCAGTAGTGTTTTTGCAGGCATGTTATTTTCATTTAGAATTAAGACCTGCCTAGAGAAGAAGGAAGCTACTTAAAAACTTGACAAGATGCATAATTTATATGTAAAATTCTGCAGTTAACTACTATTAAAAGAGAGGTGGTAGCATGATTAAGTAATGATAAACTAAGAGCAGTGATAAACTAATGATAGACTAACTCCAGACTACCTTTTAAAAAAAAAATAAAAAATCACATTTGGATACTCTGCTCTTAAAGTAAATATGAGCAAACTGTTTAGTCAGGCAAGTTGTACAGGGAGAATCTGGCCAAATCCAGCTTCTTCACACCGCTACTTGAGTCACGCTAGCTTGCTGGCTCGATAGATTGCAAAATATTAGATACTCAGATTTCCACAGGCTTTGATCAGTTTGCCTGAACTTTATCAGATGTTTCTTGATAAAACTGAGTGTTCTGTGACAAACGGGCATGGGATGAAAGTGATTCAAGGGCTTGAAAAGTCCTAAACCATAGGATAACTTTTTTTCTTTATCGCCTCCACAATTTCTGCAGCAATACGTTTAGAAGGGACACACTAGAGGTTACTGAATGATAAACAAATGAATAAATGGAGGGATAGAAAGGAGGAAGGGTCTATTTGGTGCAGATTATCCAAATTTTTGGTTTCCCAGGCTTCCTTTTCCTCTCTTCTGAGCCCACATTTTGCCATCTCAGTGTTGAACAACTTCAGCTGAGGAGTGAAAACAGGCATGATATAGAGTGGCAAACAGCAGTCAGTTCTCATTGTTAGCCTGCTTGTGTAAAGGGTTTTGAGGAAAAGGGGTGTGCCACAGTGGAAAACAGGTAAGGTGAGCCTGTTCTTTGTGCCAGAAAGTGTTCTTGCCTCCCTCCAGGTATGCTGGTGCTGGCCCCCACGTGAGGCTTCCGCTGAACCTGGTTGTCAGTGCTGTCTAGGAAATGATGGGCTGCATCTGTTCTCACTTGGCATGGCTTCCTCAGCCCCCGACACATCTCCAGAACTTGGCCTTGAGCCCCTTCCTGCTCTGACCTGTTTGGGCTGCCTTGTTATTTGTACTGTCTGTTAGGCTCAGATCCCAGCTGTTGATTTGTGTCTGACCTTTTGCCTTGCTCTGATGGCTGATTGCTAGATCCTCTTCATTTTCAGCTACTCAGGGAGTTCCACCTCCCCACCTGGGTTCTGGGCTTTGCCCTAACCCCCTCCCCAGCCTCTCCTTTTCCTTCTAGCCTATGCTCTAAGCTTTGCCAAATTTCTTTCTTAGAAAAATTCATTTATTTTTGGCCACATGGCTTCTTGGGATTTTAGTTTCCAGGCCAAGGATAAAACCCAATGAGAGCATGTAAGAGAGTCCTAACCACTGGACGGCCCGGGGAATTCCTGCCTTGAGCTTTTCTGATTCTAGCTTCTCGGTTCAGTTCAGTCGCTCAGTCATGTCTGGCTCTGAGACCGCATGGACTGCAGCCCTTCCCTGTCCATCACCAGTTCCTGGAGCTTGCTCAAACTCTTATCCATTTGACTTGGTGATACCATCCAACCATCTCATTCCCTGTCATCCCCTTCTCCTCCTGCCCTCAATCTTTCCCAGCATCAGGGTCTTTTCCAATGAGTCAACTCTTCGCCTGAAGTGGCCAAAGTATTGGAGTTTCAGCTTCAACATCAGTCCTTCCAATGAACACCCAGGACTGATCTCCTTGCAGTCCAAGGGACTCTCAAGAGTCTTCTCCAACACCACAGTTCAAAAGCATCAGTTCTTCAGCGCTCAGCTTTCTTTACTAGTTTCTATTGCCATCTTAATTCTGACCGTAGAATTATCACCTTTTATTTCAATAATAAAGACGCAGCTGTAACTCATGGTAATCCCTACACCTAGAGGAAGTTACCATAATCTATCATTAATTTCGGGCTTCTTTGATAGCTCATTGTGTAAAGAATCCACCTCCCAAGGCAAGAGACACAGGAGATGTGCGGTTTGATCTCTGGGTCAGGAAGATCCCCTGGAGGAGAAAAAATGCAACTCACTCCAGTATTCTTGCATGGAAAATTCCATGGACAGAGGAACCTGGCAGGCTACAGTCCGTGGGGTCGCAGGGAGCCATTCCCAACTGAGCACATGGCACACACATTAATTTCCTTGTCTCTCTCCCTGAGTGAATCTAAGCGTCTTGAAGGTATACACCTTTATTTCCCAATGCACTTCTGATGAGTGCTACTGACAAAGGAGCTCTCAAGAATGGTTTTGTTGCACTTCTCATCTCTCAAGTTTTACTCTGAAGTTAACGAAGCCTCCTCCACCAACCAGAATAGAACAAAGTTGAACCACCCCAGGTTTACAATCTGATAAATCCCTAATAAATTAAAAATATGTTGGGCAGTGTCGGGTAATAATGGGAAGGAGGGTGCAGTGTGAAGTCCAACAGATCTGGGCTGGAATTCTCACGCTCAGCAAACCTGTTAACATCTCTGAGGTTAAGAAGTCTCACTGCAAGAGAGAGATATTAGCTTCCTAAGGGGACTTTGTTGGAAAAGGCGATGGCACCTCACTCCAGTACTCTTGTTGGAAAACCCCGTGGATGGAGGAGCCTGGTAGGTTGCAGTCCATGGGGTCGCTAAGAGTCGGACAGGACTGAGCAACTTCACTTTCACTTTTCACTTTCACGCATTGGAGAAGGAAATGGCAAACCACTCCAGTGTTCCTGCCTGGAGAATCCCAGGGACAGTGGAGCCTGGTGGGCTGCTGTCTATGGGGTCGCACAGAGTCGGACATGACTGAAGTGACTTAGCAGCAGCAGCAGCAGCAGGGGACTTTGTAAGGATTAGAGATCACATATACAAAGCATTTGGTATATAGTGAGCCCTCAGGAAATGGTAGCCAGCATTGTTCTTGGAGCCAGAAAACATGGATACCATGCTCTGCTTTACTTATTAGCTGTGTGATGGTAGACAATATTTTTCAGCCTTAGTTTGCCACTTTGTAGAGTGGGGAGAATAATTACCACCTTATTTCATGGGTTGCCAAGAATTCAAGTAAGTTACACAAATATAATTTGTAAACCTTAAAACACCATATAGGAAATAAAGATTACCGTGCTGTTTGAAAATTAAATGTAGGTCTGCTCTTATGGCACCTGATTTAAAAAACTTAACAGATTGCTAACAGGCAATAAAAGTAAGGATATTTTTTCCTAATTGGTTGCTTTTATGCTGATGCATTCTACTGCATGTATAAATTATTAAGATAGAGAACACTTTGTATTATATGTGTGTTTAATTGAATTCTGAAACTTCGGTGGAATTATAAAACCTTGGCTGTTTTCGGTAAATTTTGGAAATAACAAATTCATTTTCTTTCTTATTACCTGAATGTGATGAGATAAAAACAGTAAGGATAACATGTATATAGTGACTACATAATCAGTGTTTTTACCCTTTTGTTATGATTGCTGCTATGTGAAACTAAAGATACTAGACTGATGTAGCTATGTAATCAGCATTTTGACTCTTTGTTATAAATCATTTCTGCTGTGTAAAGATAAAGATGGGTAGATTAATAAAGAAATTTTTTGAGAAAGAATAATTATCTCTTACATTGCTAGAGTCAGGCTGGCCGGGATGACTGGTTACAGGATTTCTGGAGGACTTTTTCTAGTCTCCTGCTCAAGAACAGAGTTTGGGATTTTTAGCAAAACCTTGTGAAATCGCACCCCACCATCCTAAAGTAAGAGGCATAGTAAGACTCTTTTTTAATCCTACAGATTGGTCTGACCTAAAAAGATTTTTAAAACACCCAGGACAGCGGACCTCCATGAAGTTCTGGGGAGCAGAGGCAGAGGTCCAGAGGCCACAGCACCCCACTCCTCCTGGAGGCGGAGGCCCTGAAAACACTCTCTTTGCTAAGGTCATACCTCCCAGCCTATGAAATCATTTATACGTATTTAGAGGAATAAAGGCCATTTTTAGACAGTGGTGCCTATTCTTCTGGGGTCCAATTACATAATTCTACAAGGATCCCCTTGGAAACCACTGATGGCTTTCCCTGAACCTTCTGTGAATGTGCTACTTCATTGCTCCCATCAGATTCACTGCAGGGCTGCTGGCAAGTGAATTTTCCTTCCATGAGGACAAATTTGTTTCCTGTATTAAAAGAAGAAGAAAATCATTCCATTTGCTACAGAGGCCAGTGTAAGCAGGCTGCCAGGAAATACAAAAGTAGAAATTCTCATTGCAACATCTTTCTCATCATATGGCATCCCATTCAAAACACATCCCATCCCAGACATATTACTAGCTTTGTTTTTGCTTTTTTCTTTCTTTCTCCTTTTATAGTACTTTAATCTCTTGAGTCTTATTAACCAGAAATCAAGTCATCTAAAAAGGTGGGGCCAGTATGGATTAAGAGTGTCATAACAAGCATTTGCAGAAACATCAGTCCTGGTCCCAAATGAAATTATGGGGCCATTAGATAGGTGTACCACAATAAAACCAAGATGCAATTTGAAAGGGACCAAAATAACACTTGTCTCCTGAAAAAGTGTAGAGAATGTATCTGGTTAGGTTGAAAGAATTAATGCTGCATTTTTGATATGAAAATTGCTTTCACATTAACCTTTTCTAAAACAAGCTCACAGTACTTTAACCATTTTACTGGTCTGGGATATGAATAATATCAGTCTCTGAGGGGGGGGGGTTGTTTATTTATGATTTTGTCTTATATTGTTTTACTTATTAACATGCTTTATGAAGAATAGTTAGTTCTATCAAATAATCATACCTATGTCTTCTATCAAAGACTTCTATTGGTAATCTTCCTCAAAACAGATTCAGGTGAAATTAGGTTATTTGTGCATTTTGTGCACTACCAAAACTTGAGACTTCATTTATTATTGTTATTTTTAAAGTTTTTTAAACTAATTAACATTTTTGCTGTGCTTGGCCTTCGTTGCTGTGCGTGGGCTTTCTCCAGTTACGGCAACAGGGGCTACTCTCTAGCTGTGGGGTGCCGCCTTCTCATGGCAGTGGCTTCTCTTGTTGCAGAGAACAGACTGTAGGCGTGTGAGCTCAGTAGTTGTTGTACTCGGACTTGGTTGCCCCTTGGCGCATGGAATCTTCCCAGACCAAGGATTGAACCCGTGTCCCCTGCACTGGCAGGCAGATTCTTAAGCACTGGACCACCAGAGAAGTCTGAAACTTCGTTATTGATTTCAGTTTTGAGATTGTACAGACAATTCAGAATATTCATGAACTGGGTCAAGGTGACAAACGTGGGCTGAAAGAAATCATAGGATTCAGAATAAGTAAACCGTGCATTTTGCTGGCATTGGAGCCACACCATGAAAAGCAAATGTTTTGTGAATCTCGTAGCTCTTTTACTGTCGGGGAAGGGGAGCAAACTGCTGATGCAACCTGGCCGAGGCTTCTTCGCCAAGGGCTCCTTTCTTTTCTGTCCCTGCCTTCTTGGGGTCTTGTTTCCCTGCATCATCAGCCAGGGCAGCCTGGACTGCAGCTTCAGCCAGCAGGGAACAGTGCAGCCACAGCAGGAAGGCAGAGTTCCTTGGCTGTGTCCATGTATTTGCTGGTTAAGGCTTCCTCTACCGTTTTCCCTTTTACCTACTGGGTGGCTAACCAGCTGGAGGCAACTGCAGAACCACAGCCAAGTCTTAAACCTGGCACTCATGATCTTCCCCTTTTCATCCACTTGAATCTGTGATTTTATTACATCACCACAGGCCACAGCCCTCACCAATACAGTTCCAACATTTTTAGATGTCAGGGGACCTGTTTCTAGAATTTTCATGTGATCAACAAGCATGTGACAGAGGGAGCTGACAGCTCCCTCGTAGGCAGAGGCAGGCTGCAGAGCTGAGGGCCTGTGTCTGCCTGAGGCGCAGCTCCAGCCACGGTGGGCTTGTGCCTGCCTGAAAGGTTTTAAGGAGGCAATAAAACAAACAAGAAACCAGGAGCAGGGCTTTACAGTTTCTCTATTCCATCCTTGTCCTTGCTTCTCTTTATCAATTGCTTTTATCCTTAAAATAATCTAACTACAGGCCTGGTGGAAGACTGCCAGACACATTTTTAACAAGCTTGGAGAAACTCTTTTAAGGCCGAGATGCAGAATGTGAAGCAGCAGCAGCGGGCAGTGGAGGAGGCCAGAGGGGAAGGGAGTTCAGCATCAGGTGATCACATGAGTGCAAATTATGAGGCTCGAAAAAGTGGCAAAACAAAACCAAAACCCCCATCCCACTACCCCCAAAATCTGCAAACAAACCAACCAGACAATCAGACAATTAATCATTAAATTTTATCCCCTTTATAAATTACAAAATGTAGACATTAGAAGGCAACCTCCTGTGTCCATGGATGCCAATGAACGACCTGTCTTTAGGCTTGAAATCCATCTGGCTCCTCAACTGGAGGGATCACCTGCTCAGGGAAGATGGAGATGCTGATCAGGGCCCCAGGCCCATTCAGTCAAGACCCGATTGGTGTCTATTGCTCATGCTCTCTGCTCAAAGGCCTACAGTCAGCATCCCTTTGGTTCCTTACAGACAGTAATTCTGCTCTCTCTTGCAGCTCACAGGGAGGCATGGATGCCTGCAGGCCTTGCCCTACATCACATCCTTCTCCTTTTCCAAAGAGATGCCAGGCCTGAGCCATTCTGCGAAGTTTAGCAAGATTGGGTTTAGTCTGTGGGAAGAAAAAGAATAACTCCAATCACCAGTATGGACAGCCAAGGAGCTTACAAGTATTTCCTAATTATGGCTACTCACATTAGTTTGGATTTCTAGTTTCTGGATTCAGAAAAGATTTTAGATTTCCTTAGGATAAGCGGGACTGAAAACTAAGTCTAGAGGCACATCTCTTTGGGAATGGGGACAAAACTTCTTTCATTTTTCCATTGTCATATGAAACAAAAAGTTCTTAATGGAGTAAAATGGACTAGATGAATCAGAAAACATTAGTACCTGAAAACTTCATGCAAGAACAGACTTTACAGCCCTCAGCAGGAAAGGTAAGCAAAATAAAAGATTTTGGAAAGCGGACATTCCTATTATGCTCTCGTGTTCTGTTTCATTTAAGATTATAACAAGGATAGAAATGTTCTTTAATTTAAACCACTTGCTGCCTTTATTGAATTATCCACATCATTGTTTCTGGACTGCTGAGTAATCAGGGCCAAAGCATAATGTGAAAATCTCCTAAGCTTGGTTCCTTGCCTGATCCTCAAATCATTACTCTAGAGATCCCTGGAGATGGCTACCATTTCCAGCAAGTATTGGATTGGCCAAAAAGTTCATTCGGGGTTTTCTGTATGATGTTATGGGAAAAACCCAAATGAACTTTTTGGCCAATCCAATACTGTTAAGCAACTGGCTCTTCAGGCTACATTTGCCAGCAACGAATTTGCTGTGTTTTGGCCAACCTTCTGTGGTCCCAGAGAGAACTTCTCTGTCTCAGAAAACCTAGAGCTGATAGGCAACGGATGCTTCAGTCTGTACATGTGTTAAGCTTAAAAAATATGAAGGCATCATATGTATAATCAGATAGTTCTGCCTAAACTCCATTTTGAATTTGAGCTAGAAGATGAAATGGTGAGACTTCCAAAAAAACTTCCAGTATTTTTCAAAATCTTGTGTCGGGGAAAGGATTAAGACAGATTACATTTGGATCACAGGAGCTAGTCTCCTGTTAAGTCATTTCTGTACCTGTTTTTCCTGCTCCAAGTGGTCGATGTTAGCTAATGGCAGCATGGAGGGCCTGCCATGAGCACACTGGAATGGCAGCTGGCACCAGGATAGCGCTTCAATAAGGTGACAGCTCTCCTCGAAGCTCAGGCCATCATTAAACTTAATGGCCCCTAAACAAAAGACAGAAGCCAGGGTATGGTGTGTACGGTGTAAAACCCATGCTGGCTCTGGGTTAGAGCCAAATATCTGGGGAGAGACACATGGTTCCTAGGCTTCTTTCATGTGACTTTAATACTGCTTGAAATTGGCCTTTACGTCCATGGATGAAACTAAGGCTTCAGGACTGACTTGTCTCTCAGCTTTCCTTATGGAGTCAATTGTCTTTCTAATCCCTGCAACAGGCATTCCTTAACTTGTTAGGACTTTGCCTTCAGAGTTTTCTCAGAGAGGCAAGAGCAATATTTTTGCCTACTTCTTAAGTGTGTGAAATCAAGGTCATCTTCCATCCAGAGCCAGTCTGTCACCAAGATAGCTGTTTCCCTACAATGTTCATTTTATTTGCTGATTTTTTTGTTTCTGTCATAATCTTCTTACTCTAAACTCTCATACTGTCAGAAACTGCCTTTATGCCTACAGTAATTTACTCAGTCAACAAATATTAAGTATCTACTCTGTGCTGGAGCTATGCCAGGCAATGAATGAGATGGATGATCACCACCGCCACAAAGCTTACTCTCTAACAGGTGAGACAAACATTAAACAGTTATACAATAATTAAAATTACTAAGTACTATAAAATATAGAAAATCAAAGAATATATAACAGGAAGACCAAACCCGGTCTTTTGTGGCGAAATGATATTTAATCTGAGACCTTGGGTTAAGAAAAAGACGGCTAACTGAAGAATGAGCAGAAGGGCATTTCAGACAGAGGAAAAAGGCCAGTGCAGAATTTAGCACACGAGACCAAGACCAAGGAAGCCAGCTGGAGTGTGAAGGGCAAGGTGGAGAGAAACGTGAGAAGCGCTGAAGACCCCTGCAGGCTGCAGCAGAGAGGAAGACGGGCATCCTCAGAGCAGTGGGGCCCACTGTCATGCCTTTTTGAGAAGAATGACACTCTCAGAGCTATGTTTCAAGGAGACTCCTCTGGGTGTTGTGGGAAGAATGGCTCAAAGGGAAACCAGGATAGATATGGGAAGACTGAGTCAGAGGACTCCACAGGGGAAGAATCGTTGAGTCCTGGGAGGGGAGGCGGCAGTGGAAGCAGGTCGCATTAGACACACTGAAGGTACACTTTGCAGGTAGAGATGATCAAATTGGGGATGGAGTAGATACGAGGAGTAAAGATAGGATAAAGCGGGGAAGGGATCTATGGTGTTTGCAGGAGACAAACTAACGAGGGACTGAGGTTATAAGGCCAGAAAAGATAGGAAGTGAAGAGAGGGGAAGGTTGATGGGGTGCTGGGGGGAGATCAAATGGAGGGAGACGGTGTCTGGAGTGGAGACCCCACTGAGGTCAAATGAGAGTTGCAGGGGATTCATGATCCCTAAGGTAAGTTCCTCCAACACCATTTTCTCTATTTTATTATATTACCCTACTCAAGAACCCTCAGTGATTCTTGCCTTCTGTATAAGGTCTAATGGTTTTGTTGTGACCTGCTAGGATTCTATGCTTCCTCACCAGCCTAATTTCCTGGTATTCTTTGGTGCTCCTCATATAACCGATTTGTTTCTGCCTTTGGATGATCTCTGCACAGGCTATTTTCTCCCCTGTAATAAACCTTCCCTTCCTCTGAATCCATGTCCTTCAGCTCATTCAAAACTTGACTCAAAATGCATCTCCTCTAGGAGCCAGTTACTCCTCTACTCATATAAGTCAGCCTGCATTATGGTCCACTATATATGTTGGTATTTTGCTCTGCGGACTTCCCTGGTGGCTCAGTAGTAAAGAATCTGCCTGTCAATGCAGGAGATGTGGGTTTAACCCCTCAGTCAGGAAGATCCCCTGGAGAAGGAAATGGAAACCCACTCTGGTATTCTTGCCTGGGAAATCCCATGGACAGAGGAGCCTGGCGGGCTATAGTCCACAGGGTCACAAAGAGTTGGACATGATTTAGTGACTAGTCAACAACAACAACAAATTTTGCTTTTTAAAAATAATTTTCTAGGGTTCATTTTAAATGTATTGTTTCTTGATCTAAGTTGTACCTTTCAAGAGGCAGAAGATAATCGTGCCTTCTACTTCTTTCATAACTGTTGAACCCTGCCAGTGCTTAGCATGCAAAGGCACTCAACAGCTGGTGTGCTGAGAGTCTTACCATGGCAGGCTTGGGATGCCAACACCTTCTGGACGGTCAGTGGTAAAGTCCCTTGGATGCCTCCTGTGGTCTGGAGTAGCTAATGCATAAACACATCTATTAATGGGAAAGCCAGTATAACAGCGGAGCCTTCTGTGTGCGGTGCCTCTGTGTGGAACCCCAAAATAAGAGTAAAGCTTACCTCCACTTGTTCTCGAATAAACTCCTACAAAGAGAAAAGGATAACAGACATGAATCTGTTGCTATGTTATAACTGCCCTTTGATAGTTTACAAAATATCCCAATTTCCTTCTTTTAAAAATATGTCTCTTGAAGAAAAGAGCTCCGGCAATACAGCACTTAGATACAAATAATGTATTTGTTGTAAGGCACTTTGAACATGAAATACCAAGACAACTGAAAGAACTCTTACTGAGTAGAGAACATATTTAGCCACTGAAGCTTTCTCCAGAGATAGCTCATCAACTCATGAGGATATGTAACTGGCAGCCTAATGACTTGACTCAATATCAGGGAGCTTTCTCACTACGAGGTTGTCTGTTTGCATTTATTATCTTGGCTAGAACACGTTTAATATGGCACATAAACAGAATACACAATAGTCACCCACACAACTGCGCACTCAGTGTAACACGTGCTTTGATATCAGAAACACAAGTAGTTAGTTCTCACAGGCATTTTTTGTGTGTGCAATAAGTCCCTACAGGTCAAAAAGCTTACTCTTTGAGGCATTTTGCTGGGAAATTTCTTCTCCTTTGCATATCTCTGTCCCTAGGGTAGCCTTTGCAGTAAGAATATCCCTGCAGATGTTTATGTTTATGGAAGGACTAAAGAAATTTAAAGCAGACACTATTTCATGTTACTAATTTGTTTAACCTCTGGAGGTTAAAAACTGTTTTGCGATATGGTACATTTAATAATTTCTTTATAAGAAAACACAGGATTTCTTGACTCCTAGAAATGTATAAATTAGCTTCCTGGGAATCCTCTGGTGGTCCAGTGGTTAGGACTCAGTGCTTTCACTGCTGGGGCCTGGGTTCAATCCCTGGTTGGGGAAATAGGACCCCACAAGCCAAGTGGTACAGCGAAAAAAAAATTAGCTTCCCAAGATTATAACATGATAGATTCTTTTTAAACCAGACTCAGAAAATTCTCTTGCATCTCTCATTTAGACACTAGGACACCATACTTATAAATGAGCAGTTGCCAAGAACTAGGAGGGTAGATATTATGTATTTTTAAAAAGCCATGCATTTTCCCAAACAAACCTAAATGGATGTCTCATTATACCTGACCCACTAACAAAATTTAGTGTGGTTTCAGATCAAATCCTAACTTCTTTGCTATTCTCTCTTTTGCTTATCTATCTGGGAGTTGTAAAATATTAGTCTGTAAGCCTGGGGAAGGGGAAATGGATCTTACTCTCTGTTCATTTAATATTTCAGGGGTTCAATTAATGCTAGATAATTTGAATAATATTTAAAAGGCACATTCATTAAGCTGGAGGGTAGAACTTTATAGAAAGATGTTTTAGTTTGATCTTTCAACTGCTAGGATCCAAGTAACTACCTCTTCTTCAAGATGCCAGAACTTTTCCAGCTTCTTTCAGAATCAACAAAATCTCTCCTGATCAGCCTGACTTAACATAATCAAGATTTGCTGAAACCATAAGCCCTGTTTCAGTCTGAGGTAAACTTCTTACCAGTCGTCTTTGAAGTCACTTTAGGGAAAGTTTTTATTATAATTTTCTCGTTAAATACTTAAGGATTGAATTACAATAAAAGATTCGAGCAGATCCTATCTCTTGGATTTAAGACAGTTTGGAAGAGAAGCCTTGGAGAAAATAAGCTGTGGAGGGAGAAAGGGGCCCCTGCCGAAAGCCGGGCAGAGGTGGTCTGATCAAAGGGCGATTCTGGGAAGGCTCAAGTCAAGGTGATCCCACAGCTGGCCCGTCAGCTGGCCTCTCAAATGTCTTCTCACGCTTAGCTGACACACCTGCTCAAGTCTCTCCTGTCCAACAAGAAACAAAAATCTTTCCTCCACGGGTGTCCTGCCCCGTACTTCCTGACACCCCTCACCTTCTGCTGTTGCCCCATCTCTTCTGTGCGTAGCCAGAGTCCTTAGGAGAGCGGCCTCCATAGCTCCCCCTCCGCTCACTCCTGCCCACCCTTAAGAACGGGTTCCTCAAGGCAGGCAGTGTCCCCCGAAGCCAAATCCAACCCTCAGGCCTTACTCTCTGGCCACTGTTGACCATTCCCTTCTTGCTGAAAACTTCTCTTGGCGGTGGCAATATTACTTTTCCCTGGTTTTCCTCCTCCTTCTCTCACCAAATATTTTCAGTCATCCTTTACGGGCTCTTCTTTTTAGCACTAGCATTCCAGACTGCTGCCAAAACGTATACACCCTGAATGCTGGTGTTCCACAGGCCCCGCACTTTGCTCTCTTTTTCTGCTTCATATTCTCCTGGAACAATCTCGTGTCCTTTAGATGCTTTTCCAGCTTTTGATAGTATCAAAATAGAAACAGTTGACCATCACAGGAGTTGAACAATGCAGGAGTTAGGAGCACCAGCTCCCTTCACGGGAAAAAATCCTTGTATCACCTTACAGTCAGCCCTCCATAGACGCACCTCCACATCTGGGAACTCAACCAACCACAGATCCTGCAGTAGGGTAGGGTGTATTTTTCTAAAAGAATTTGTGTATCGGTGGACCTGCACAGTTCAAACCCATGCTGTTCAAGGGCCATATCACTCTATACTGTTAACTCCCAAACAGATCCTGCAGCCCGAATTATTTCCCAAGTGCTGGATCTGGCCTGTCTATCCACTGCACATCTTCATCTGAAGGCTCATGGTCTAACTTCTCAGCCAAGGGTACTCTCCTCCTCCATTTCCTCTTTCTGTCAAAAGCGCCATTCCTCCAGTCAACCAAGTGAGAATCCTCAGAATCATTACCTATCTTTTCTCCTCTTTCTCTTTTACATTCTCTTGATCACCAGGTCCTCTCGATGCTGCCTTCCAGATTATGTTCCATATATGTCTCTCTTTCCCATTCCCATTGCTACTGGCTTAAGTCAAAGCTTCATCCTGTCTTACGGGCACCAGGGCACTAGCCCCTCAGCTGCTCTCCACCTCAAATCTCTCCTATATCCACCTATCCCACAGTTTATCCACCAAATCTATCTTCTACCTTTTGTTTTCAGATGTTACTACAGTAATTCGGGTATCTGGAAAAAATGATAGACTGAGTTGATGTGGATTTGCTTGTGTTCCAAACTGAAAGAGCTAAAGAAGCAATTAAGAAATCACAATGAAAGAAAAAGAAAAAAAACAAAAAGTAAAACTTGAAAAAAAATAAAAATAAATAAGCAGGGTGACAGTATTAAAAAAAAAAAGAAATCACAATGAATAAAAAAAGGACACCATGATAAAAGGACAGGTGGGAGAAGGGGGCTGGAAGATAAAAGGTGGTGATTTTATGTATAGCTTAGGAAGAGAACAGAAGAACAAATTACTGTTAAACTGAGTTACGTATGCAAGTTAAAATTCCCCTTCTAAACCAGGAGAGGGGAAAACAAGAGAAATAAAGGAAACTTTAATAGAAAACAAGAAAGAAAAGACAACAAATACAAAATAAATCATGATTGTTTTTAAAAAAATTAAGTATTTAAAGTGCAATGCTAAAGTATACTTTACTCTTCTTCACTGGCTACCTACAGGATGAAATGCAAACTATTTAGCTGAATATGCTAAATTCCTTGATGAGTTGGCCTTGACCACCTATCTAGGCTCATCTAGGCCCACCACTATCCTGTGTATATCTTAATACAAGCCATGTGTATTGGTAGCTCCTTAAGCACAGGATCTGCTTCAAGTCTCTGATATCTGTCTAGAATGACCTCCACTCTTCTATATTTGGCAGGCTCCCACTGTTCTACAAGACTTTTCCTAAAACAAATAAAAAAAGGCTTTTCTTTTGACAGTTTCCTTGACCTCCACTCTCCTGGGCACAGTAAATATTCTGTATTGCCATAACACTTTTGAACATGCCTCTGCTGGCCAAATTTCACTGCAGTATAATTTAAATATCCTTCCTCACCTTGAGCTAATTCATCTTTGAATCTCTGGAACCTGGCAGACAGCAGGTATTTCATAAATGCTTGTTGAATAAAAGATGAATATAGAGAATTTCTAAACAAAGGAGGAGGTTATTAGCAAGCAGCAGTTTTCTCAGCATCTGCAGCTGTGTCTTACCTCCACAATGCCCTTGGTCACAGGAGATCTTCCTCTTCGAAGTTCATTGGCTTCTCTTTCTACAAAACAGAGTGGTACTTTTCCTATGAGGACCAGTGAATCACTGCTGTCTGGAAATACAATTTCAAGGCCCAGATCTTCCAGATTTTTGTGGTAACACCTAAAGAGAACCTCAAATGTAAAACAGCTACTTCATTCACATTTCAGTACTGGTTCCAAATACTTGATAGTTTCTCAAAAGCTGCCATGAGCTTTAAAACTTGCACTGTTTTCCTCACATTTGTGGTTGTTTGGGATTTTATTATCAAATTTCCTTTTTGAATTATAGTAACCTTTATTTTTTCCCCTCTTTTCCACTGAATCAATTTGCTTCTGTGTCTTATTCCTGAATTTTTATTCTCTGCTGAGGGATTGCTAACTACTCCTTGCTGGCACTTAAAGAAGTTTGGCACAAATAAAAGGGCTGA